>NC_084800.1:99350656-99655113 GCF_963169125.1 Humulus lupulus
CGATCTCGAAAGATAGCTCTGAGAGCCCCTCATCTTCGGGAACAACTTCGGAGCAGGGATATTGAGCTCGATGTACTATCTCGAAAGCAATGTTAGCTCGGGAGATGTCAGTGGCTCGCACAATGACGTGAAATCTGAGATGCTGAAGCCTTGGAGATACGCTATGACCACCTTGAATATCTACAAGTATTGTAAATATGAGATGTAATCCTCATTTATTGATGTAAATCCCCAAGAATCGTGGGATATTATTTAGTCAGTTATGCGTTTCCTGATCTTTGGGGGACGTTTCCTTTTATATCTGATTATTGGCATTTAAAGCCATTTATTTTTATTCACAAAAGAGTAACTACCCAAAATATGTGGGATAGTATTCTGCATCCTTCTCTATAAATAGAGAAGCCATGCACCATTGTAATGGACCGAAATTCTGATCCTTGAGAGAAAACTCTGGAGAATTCATGCTAAAGAATTGTTCAGAGATAATCTTGAGATTAATAACAGAGACTCGTGGACTAGGCAGATTTAACTGCTGAACCACGTAAAAACCGTGTGTCTGATTCGTTTGTTTCTTTTGGCCATTGTCTTTAATTGTTTACGTGCTCTCTTCTTTTATCTGTTGACGAAAAACGGCGTCAACATTTATCTTTAAAAGCAATTAATGTATGCTTTCAATAGTAGACATCATAGTAATAAGCCATGAATAAAAATCTCAAAACATGTAAAAAAATAATAAAAATATGAACTAATTGTACATATAAATTATATATATGCTATATATAAACTACAAGTTTAATTAATGATCAAATATGATAAATGTCATTGAATGAATTTATAATATAAATATGTAAAATTTTATTTATATTTTTTAAAATGTATTTGAATATTTATTAGAATATAAAAAATATAAAAATTGTGTGTAAAATATGTATATATATATTCAATTTATATTTATATATAATATTAATAATAAAAAAAAACTCAAATGAAACAATAAATTATTAGAAATAAAAATATATGATCATATAATTTTTATTTATATATCACTAACTTAACTAAAAGACAAGAAAAAAAATACCTTAAATAAAGGAAGATTATTTAATTAATGATTTTAGTAATTTAACACCCCAAAAGTGAACTACAAGAATTAGACTCAAACTATTATTATTATTATTATTAGACAAAAACAAAAACAGAAAAAGGATAACAATGGCATTAATATAAAAGCTTAGACGATCTTTTCATGTGAAATCAATGCTTAGTATATAGCAAGGATAATGATAGATATGTTTGTGTGTGTTTGGCTTGCTCACGCTGCAAAAACTCGTCTCATTACCACAGTGATATGAACATGCTTATGAGCTTATATAAATTTACTTTTAATTCATATATGTATATTAATTATGAATAGAACCCAAATTTGGAAAAATCATGCAAAGCATCTTCTCTTCTTGATATGTTATTTACAATGCTATAAATTTTATGAGGAGGTCCCCACTGCATTCATTACATACTGAAAATATAAAATACCGATGTAAGAGAGAGAGAGAGAGAGAGAGTAGGTCAAGTTTCTGGATAATTATTCCCACCATTATTGTGATGCATGATTTCAGGCCAAAATTAGAAGACAGTACAATTAGAATTATTGTATTACCTACTATCATTTTGTTTTTTTCTTACAGAACATTTATCCAGTTATTTGAGGACTAGCTAGTCTCAAATGTCTAACTTACTATCCATTACCGCTTGCTAGAAATATAGTTTTTTTATGAAATGAAAAAAATTTAACAAAAATAAGATAAAAGAAAGACTAAAAAAAGTGTTTTAACAGAGTTTTATATAATTTTGTATAATATGATCATGAAAATAACATTTATGGTTCTAAACTAGAGATTAATATCTATCTATAAATCTAAAAGAAATTATTCAAAAGTTTTGAAACATGTTCTATGAGAAGTTGAGTTCTTTGAAAGCTTGTTGTACAGTGACAATAAGCCTCAAAAACCAATCTCATTAGAGGGAACTCGAAAGGGGTTACTTTCAAGGGTTTTAGAGCAACTGATATTGCCTAGAAAAAGTCAGAGTGAAAGAGAGTGGATAACAAAATGAAACCTCTTAAGTGGAGACTCTTTTCCTAGAAGAGGGAAATTGCAAGGGAGACACTTGGAAGTATCATATGGTACTTCAAGTGGAGGATGACCTTAAAACTTTCCAAGAAGATATGTCCTCATGGGACTCTAAATTTTGGAAAGAGACAATAAATAATGAGTTTTATTCAATTATGTCTAACCACACTTTGGAGATTGTTAATCTACCACAAGGATCAAAGCCAATAGGTTGGAAGTGGGTATTTCAAAAGAAATGCAACATTAATTGGACCATTCAAGCTTATAAGGGAAGATTGGTGGCCAAAGGGTTTAGACAAAAAGCTGGCATAGATTATTTTGATACCTATGCACCAGTAGCGAGGACAACATCTATAAGATTGTTGTTTGCCTTATCATCAATGTACAACCTATACGCTCATCAAATGGATATCAAAATGACATTCCTAAATGGTAACCACAATGAAGAGGTGTACATGGAACAACCGGAAGGATTTTTTCTAAGGGAAAATTAACATAAGGTGTGTAAGATTGTTAAATCATTATATGTTTTAAAACAAGCACCAAAACAATGGCATGAGAAGTTTAATGAGGCCATTGTTTCGGATGGGTTTAGATACAATAGTGCAGACAAGTACTTATACTCTAAAACTTGTGATGACTATGTCATCATAGTATGTCTATATGTTGTTATTAAGTAATGACATGAAAGACGTAATAGAAACGAATAGGTTTCTATCTTTTAAAATGAAGGACCTTGGAGAGGTTGATAACATATTAGGTATCAAAGTTAGAAGAAATGTGGATGGTTATGCCTTAGGTCAAACTCATTATGTTGAGAAAATTCTTGACAAGTTTGGTCATCTTAATATCAAAGAGTCAAATACACCATTCAATTCAAGTCTAAAGCTTGAAAAGAATGAAGGGAGAGGGGTGGCTCAACTAGAGTATGCAAGTGCAATTGGAAGTTCGATGTATATCGCTCATTGTACTATAGCAAACATTGCATTTGCGGTTAGTAAACTAAGTAGGTTTACTAGCAACCCATGTATCTTACATTGGAAGGTTGTGGAAAGAGTATTTCGATCCCTTCAAAACATCAAAGAGTTATGCCTCCAATATTCTATGTTTCCTAAGATATTTGAGGGATATTCAGACGCAAGTTGGATATCCGATGTAGAAGATAATCTCTCGACAACTCGTTGGGTGTTCACCCTTGGTGGGGGTGCGGTTACTTGGGGATCTAAGAATCAAACATGTATATGTTACTCAACCATGGAGTCAGAGTTTGTAGCTCTAGCGGCAACTGAAAAACATGTCGAGTGACTAAGAGATCTCATGTTGGAGATACTGAAAACCACAGTTGATGTATTGATGATTTTGATATATTGTGATAATCAAGTCACTTTGATTAGAGCTTACAATAAGATATACAATGGGAAGTCCAGACATATAAGTCTAAGACATCATTATGTGAAGGAATTGATTGATAAGAGTATCATATTAATTTCATATTTGAAATCTTGTGAGAACTTAGCGGATCCGCTTACCAAACCTCTTGGGAGAGATTTGGTTGGTTCCACAAATAGAGGGGTGGGACTAAAAGTCATTGATAAATAGATTCCCCAATGATGGCAACCCAACTCAAAACTTGTATACAACAAGTGTAGAGCTCAATGGGTAAGAACAAGTTATTGATAAGGGAATAGTTTCAACATTAACAACTTAGAAGTCTCATCAAGAGTATGTTAAGGTTGGTTGCTACCAATCATGAGGGTTAAGTCATAGGCTTTTAATGAAATTTAGTTGGAGAGCAATAAGAAACTCTAAAGGTAGTAAAGATGTTGTAATAATTTCACATGTGTGAACCTAGAGGTGGAGCCGCCTCTCAAGAGAGTAGGAGATTTCTCTTCGGATGGTTCAAGCACAAGGCCATTAAAAGTGCTAAGTGAAAGTTACGGGAAATACATGAGTAATCAGATAGAGGTGTGTGAGACATTACTGATTTTATCAGTAAATGTTGGGTTCAATCTTTTAAGAATTCCTTAGCCTTTCGGTAGAAGCTTTGTAGTGTTTTCACTAAGGTAAAGTTCAAATCCAAAAGGTACTTTACTTTATGCACTAATATCGTTTTGTTAGATAATTCAGGATGTATTTAACCAAGTGGGAAAATGTTGTGATTGTTTAAATACATGGTGAAATTGAATGGGCATAAAGAGGTGCAAAAACCATAACGATTTAACAAAAGTCAACATGTTAGAGTTGCCTTTAAGTATAGGTATTTATAAATCATACTTTTGGGTCCAAAGTGTTTCTTTGGAGTATATGAGACTACCCAAAATTTTGGGAGCATTTGGGGATGTTTTGAGACAAATTTTGGAAAGTCAAAATAGAGGCGTTGACGATGTGTCGCCTTTGGGAGGAGACGCTTCACATGGCCAAAAAATGTTAGACCAGGCAACACGTCTCCTGGTGCGAGGTGTTGCATCACCTTTTTGGATCCAAAATTAAAATTAAAATGCTCTAATCTCATTGTTTAGTCTAATGAGGTTGCTATACTATTTAATGGGTTCACTTGAGTTAATTGGTGACTTAATCACTCACATCTCTCTAGCTTTCAAGATTACTAGTTTTCTCTAAGTCATCAAGAAAGCTTGACTTGTATGAAGGATCAAGGCTTGTGACTCTCAATCTCATTCCATTGTGGTAGCTTCAAGAAATTCCAAGGAGAAGGCTAGAAATAAAGATTTTTGAACAACAAATCTACATTTGTGTCAAGCCTTGTTACTTTTGTGTTTCACATTAAATCATAGCTTTGTAAGTTTGTGTTTGAAGATATTTCTTCAAGAAATGTCAACTCTACACTTTGATTCTTTTGTGTTTATGTAATTTGTGATTATTTACCTATAAAGTTAGATAACCTGTTGTTTAATGCTTTGAGTTGTAATAAAAAAACAAGGTTGATTAAGCCTAATAATCTACAATAGGTATAACCTATGGGTGGTTCAACTATAGTGGGATTATCTACCTCAGGTTAGTTTTGCCATTCTAACTTACAATTGATAGAGTTCAGGTAAGTACAAAGAAATAAACCAACTAAAATAATTTAAAAGTAATACTTACAATGAGTGTAAGGCTACCTTGCGGAATGTACATGTGAGTTTGTCTACAGAATCGGTTCAACTCAAGCTCCGATACCACTTTGTAACGAGCCAAAAATTCTATAATGGGATAATCTACCTCAGGGGAGCTAAAGAACTTTATTGGAACAAGATATAAATTATAGGCATATGTTGACGCCCGTCAAGCTGAAATGTTCTTGACTCTGCTACAATGGCTTTCGGTAGCACAAAAAGATGGCCAAATAACCAAGTACCACCTGCTGTCGAGGTACATAACCCTGAACCACAGGCTGAGGATGAATAGGGTAACTGGCTAGTCGTGGTACCGATAACAATTCAAGACAACGAAAATGAACCAAAGAGAAAATTCACTCATAAGTTCAACCAAAATTCTAGGAGATCGAATTGGCAAGTTGGCTTAAGAACTAACAATAAAGGAGGCAAAAAGAGGAGGGAAAGACCACTTAGTCGAGGGTCAAATTCTAACAAGCAGCCTAGGCACAAATTTGAGATTTGTCCTGATTGTATTAAATGCAACCGACCTCATCTGGGCTATTACAATTCCAAGGCCTACTTTACATGCGGTGGCCACTGACATTTTGCGAGATATTGCCCAAGTATGGCTTCGAAGAGCTTAAACAGTCAACAAAATCTAATAGGAGCCCCACCATAAGTCAATGCTCTCACTCAAAGCGATATAGGAGCTGGATCATCAGAAACAGTGGTAGGTTAGATTCCTATCGTCCAAACTTCAACATATGCATTGATGTACACTGGTGTATCATATTCTTTTATAGATGCTTCCTGTGTGAAAAAGATAGATAGAAGGCCTGAGCCTATGTCTGATATGTGTGAAGTATCCTTACCTTTTGGAGAAGATATGCTTGTGCAGTCATGAGTTAGATTCATGCCAGTCTAGGTAGAAGGACACGGATTGAAAGTCAATTTGTTAGTGTTGGACTTACACGAATACGACGTCATATTTGGTATGGATTGGTTGACCAAGTATGGAGCCATTGTTAATTGCAAGCAGAAGAAGGTGGTGTTCACCTCGGTAGGCAAGCAGCCATTCGAATTCATAGTTATCCTAGACAATGATATGGAGACAAAGCTACAACCGACCGACCTAGCTGTGGTATGCAAATTCCTTGAAGTATTTCCCAAGGACCTTCCAAGGATACCGCTAGATCGAGAAGTGGTGTTCGAAATAGAGCTAATTTCGAGAAAAACACCAACCTCAAAAGCATCATACTGGATGTTACCAACTGAACTCAAAAACCTACAGGCACAATTACAAGAGTTGTTGGACAAGAAGTTTATTTGACCACGTCATTCTTCGTGGGGAGCCCTATTTGTTTGTGAAAAAGAAAGATGGCTCCATGAGAATGTGTATTGATTACTGGGATCTAAATAAGGTGAAAATTAAGAACCTATATCCTTTACTCAAAATTGACAATTTATTCGATCAATTACAAGGAGTGTCGATATTCTATAGGGTCGATCTACGATCAGGCAATCATCACCTGAAGATGAAAGAGTTAGATATTCTGAAGATGGCTTTCCGAATGCGTTATGGCCATTATGAGTTCATTGTGATGCCCTTCAGGCTCACTAACGCCCTGCATCATTTATGGACTTAATGAATATGGTGTTCTGTGAGTATCTAGATAATTTTCTTATCGCATTCATAGATGACATCCTTATATATTCAAATAGTAAGGAGGAGCATGCGGTGAACTTAGAACTAGTTTTCCAACGACTACAACAGAAAAAGTTGTATACAAAGTTCTTGAAGTGTGAATTTTGCTGGAGAAAGTACACATGGTGTCAGGCGAGGGAATTTTTATAGACCCGAGCAAAATTAAAGTTGTGAATCAATGGAGGCCTCCGAAGAATGCACATGAAGTTTGATGTTTACTAGGGTTAGCAGGTTATTATAGACGATCTATGGAAGGTTTTTCCAAAATAGCCACACCAATGACTACTCCTACCCGTAAGGATATTAAATTCGAATGGACAAATAAGTACGAACAAAGCTTCGAAGAGATTAAGAAGAGGCTAACAACTGCTCTAGTCTTGACCATCCCTAATGGTGTAGAGGGATACATAATTTATAGTCATGCATCATGACAAGGGTTGGGGGCAGTATTAATGTAGAATGGAAAAGTCATAACATATGCTTCTTGACAATTGAAAAACTCCAAGAAGAATTACCCCCACGCACAATGTGGAGTTAGCAGCAGTGGTGTTTGCACTGAAGATTTAGAAGCACTACTTGTACAGAATCCACTGTGATATTTATACTAATCACAAACGCCTTAAATATCTCTTCACTCAGAAGGAATTAAATATGAGGCAGAATTGATGGGTAGAATTATTTAATGATTATTATTGCGACATCTTATACCACCCGAGAAAAGCAAACAATGTGGCAGATGCTCTGAGTCGACAGTCAATGCTTAACTTATTGTCAACATGAGATGTACCACGGGAGCTAAAGTCTGACATTTCTAATTTAGAATAAGAGATAGTGATTGATCAGTTAACAGCCCTCTCGGTACAACCAACCATTATGGAGGTTATTCAAGGACTACAACTTGTTGACTCGTGGCTGCAAAGACTAATTCATGAGGTGAAAAAGGATATGAGGTCGAGATTCCATATCTCGGATGATGGGGTGCTAGGATTTAAGGCTAGAATCTACCTTCCCAATGATGAAGAAATCAACAAGCAAATTTTATACGAGGCTCATAATGCCCGTTATGCTATGCACCCAGATACCACAAAAATGTACCAGGATTTAAAGAAGTACTTCTGGTGGCTAGGAATGAAGAAGGAAGTGGTGGAGTACGTGGCTCACTGCTTAACTTGCCACCAAATGAAGGGAGAACATCAACGATTGGCTAAGTTATTACAACCCTTCGAGATTCCATAATGGAAGTGGGAGAATACTACCATGGACTTTGTTTCAGGTCTACCAACTACTTCTAAGGGAGAGAATACCATATGGGTTATTTTAGACAGACTAACTAAGTCCGCTCCTTTTCTTCCTGTCAAGAAAACTTATGCAACACATAAGTTAGTGGATATTTACATAGCAGAAGTGTTAAGACTCCATGGAGTACCTATCTCCATTGGATCTGATCGTGACAGGCATTTCATTTTGAAATTCTGGAATAGGATTTAGAATAGACTTGGTACTACACTGAAGTTTAGCACCACCTTCCATCCACAAAATGATGACCAAAGTGAACAAACCCTCCGAACCTTAGAGGATCAGTTGAGAGCTTGTGTGCTAGATTTCCAAGGATCGTGGTGTAACATCCTCCTAATTTAGGACCGTTACACTGTACACTTTAAATAGTGTTAGACTTGCTAATCAAGTCATTTAGTCATAAACATGTAACTAAGGTTAATGTCAAGGGTTAGAGTTAACAATTTTGGTCAAAGGAACATTGAATTTTCATTTAAAAATTTAATACATGCATGGGATCCCAAAATATTACAAACTAATTTTTAAAAGGGTATATACAAGTCAAAAGTACAATCAGTCAGCCTAAGCGGCAAAATAAGGGATACGACCCTAGTTCCTCTGAGATATCCTCAGCTGTGGGGGATGAACAGCCGCATATGTACACGCCGCCACCGAAGCTCTCCAACTCATGGCTGGTCATGCTTTCCTTTTCCCTTTCCTGCACCACATAGAATCCGTGAGCCAAGGCTCAGCAAGAAAACTTAAACATGTGCATGAACAGTAAATACAAATTCCAAATACTTATCTAGCATGCCCAGCAGTAATAATCTACTCATGCATGCATAAAATTAAAAATAAATGATCATTGGGTCATTTTGGGGCCCGTTGCCTTGAATAGTTGACCATAGAGTCAACCTAAGGCCTTATGCCCTAGCTATATGACCATAGAGTCACCTAGGGCCCTTTCCCTTAGCTCTGAGTAACTATCCATAGAGCTAGCCAAGCGCTTTGTTTTCCAACTACCATAGGGTCGGCCAAGGTAATAGTTTGTTCTTGATTGGGCCTAAGCCTTTCGACCAATGTGCAGCGCGCTATTGCTGCCCTTGACTAATAAGTCAAGCCCTGAGCCAGGTATTCAGATACATATACAGATAAGCATACTTTAGACAATACAAGTATGTGTACGTATTAATTATATAACACCATCAATTAAATGCGAACATAGTAATAACCATGTTCCTTAACGGGACCAACCCCTAACAACACAGACCATGTGAACAATCATATAACACTTGGCCAGAAACAGAGTATTCAAGTATGTTAAATAAAAAAGCACAACCATAACTCAACCACGTTCATTCTCAGGGGCCCGAGCCCTAATCACATATATCACGTATTGGGTGCAGTCTTCTTATCTCAGGTCTGAATGCAAAGTATAATGAGAACGACCCTCGAGCACGATCCCGATTCTAAGCCCCTACCGACAACCTAGTCACAACCATAATATAGAATCCCATAATTAATGAGAAATTGTAGCCTTCTGGACCAAGTCCTAGCTTCCGAGGCATCGAATTCTACTAAACTAGGTAGTAGATTCAATCTTGAGCCCTTAGGTTTGAGTTCCCATCACTAAAACCCTAGGGTGGCCAAAGTTGCTCAGGTGGGCTGCGACTTGACCCTAAGGGTCGCGGCGCACCTCCTAGAACAGAGAGCCCCTCCTGCCTGGAGACAAGAGGCGAGCCGCGTCTTGCCCCTAAGGGTCGCAATGCGCCTTCGAAACAAAAGCCCCCCACTTGGCCCTGGGTTCCCATGTGTCGTAGCGCCCCAAGAATAGGGCCGCGACCCAACCCTATGAATCCAAAATTTCCCTACTTTTCCTCAGCCAAAAACCCACCAAAATCCTCCCAAATGATTCCTAGAACCATAATCTAATCCTCAGAAAAATATCGACATAATACTAGCAACAAAACCTAACATTAAGTTCAGCCAAAATCCTACCAAAACACAAAATCTACACCTTGAGCCACAAAGCTCAAGAACACTCCAAGAACTCTAGGAAATCTTAACATAATTCAACTAAAACAGGGATTAGAGCTTTACCTTAGTTATGTTTAGTGGCCTCCTAGTTGCAACAAATCCCAAATCCTTACCCAAGCCTTCAATTCCCTTTGGGTTCTCAAGGATTTCACACTAAAGTTGAGAGAGAGTGAGAAAGAGAGATAGAGAGTCGGTTGGGCGAGGCAAGAGAGAGCTAAGTGTTTTGTGTTTTTGTTTTTCTTAAGGTTCAAGTAACATAAGCTAATCCCGAGGCTCGGGGTACCAAAAACGTCCTCGAGGGAAAAATGGTAAAAATCCTCGATATTCACTCCTAATCTCACTAACTCCAAATATATCCTCAAATATTTATTCCCTCTACCCGATAACCCGGTATTGTACCAATTACCCAAAATACGCCTTGCTCACCCCGAGTCGGGTATTGGGTTCCATTGTGACTTTCCTGCTAACTTGCTCCCTTGGATCGTCTCGTTCCGAGTAACCCAAATAAACTCACATAATAATGTGATCTCTCACATATATCACATATATACAATTATACCCATATCGAGCCAAATTACGAAAATTGTCTTTCTAATAAGAAACGGGCCCACATGCATATATAATACACCTAAACATGCATATCTAGTCATATTATCATATAACTCACATAATTACACACAAATATATCTCACATAAACATATAATTCCATAAATTTCCATCCTGGCCCCCTAATCAAGGCCCTAAGTCTTATTAGGTAATTTGAGACATTACACATGGAATAAAAAGTTTCCATTAATATAGTTTGCTTATAATAACAACTATCATGATTCCATCAAGATGGCTCCATATTAAGCTCTATATGGGAGGAAATTTCGTTCACCAATTCATTGGCATGAGGCCGTTGAAAGGAAGTTCCTTGGGTTAGACGAGGTTGATCAAGCTACTGAGGATATTCAACAAATTTGTCAACGATTGCAAACCTTGGTAGATCGGTAGCGTAAATATGGTGACCAACAAAGGAGACCCCTGGTGTTCGTGGTTGGCGACATGGTGCTATTAAAGATAGCTCCACTGAAAGGAGTTATCTGGTTGGAATATATGGCTTTACACTTTCTTAATCAACTATGAATAATAGGGATTGTTCAATAATAAAAACCCTAGATGCTAATCAAGAACCTTATTCAAAGTATGAATGCAAATCTTGATAATAAAGAATTAAGAGATTAAAATATTATAAGATGAACTTAGAAACATTTAATCATCAATACTAACTATGTAAACACAATAGAATAACACAATTACAAAGTTAGGGTTTAGAGGGATACAACCTTTTATTTTGAGAAACTTGAATTTTCAAACTTGGGGAACATCTAAGGTTTATATATAATAATTATATTGTTGTCCAAAATCTTTATTCCAAGCCTTCCCTATTGTTTGAAGCTTCACCAAAGTGGAATGAGAAGTGGGATTAAACAAGCCTTAAAACTCATACAAGTCAAGTAATGCTTGATGAGTTTCTTGGAGAAAATGAATGTTCTTTGAGAGCTAGAAAGAGAGAGAGATTAGAGAGAGTTGAAAAGTGTGATAAAGGCTTTACAACTCTAATAACCCTTATATACAATATAGGCATCTCCATCAACTCTAACCAATAGGATTAGAGCTTTAAATACATCATTTAGAGCTAAGTCATGTGACGGTACAGTCCCGTACAGACCTCCTAGGCGATGCGTCACCACCCAGCAGGCTCATGCATCGCCTGTTGGGGGTTTGGCCTCCCAGGCACTTCAAGGCATTGCATCACCTCCCACAAGCGACACAACGCAAATCTCTGTGCAAAAACATCTCGAGCATGACCCCAAAATGTCTCCAAATTCCTCCAAACTTTTAGGGAATGTTTGGATACCTCATTGTATCACTTTAGACCCATAAGTGCCAATTATAGGTTCCTACTACACAATCTCATGTTTTGACTTCAACTTAAAAGAAAATCGTTAAGTGTTTTGTACCTCATTGTGTAAATATCTTATCCATTATATTTAACCAATCTCATCACTAAGCGCTTTTGAAAGAAGGGAAAGCCGAGTCCAAGGTTTATAGGACCATTCGACATCCTAGAAAGAATTGGGGAGGTGGCTTATAGGCTAGCCCCTCCGCCTGCATTATCCCAGGTTCATGATATATTTAACGTATCTATTCTGAGAAAATACATGAATGACCATTCACATCTGCTCAGTTATGAGCAGATAAAAGTTGACCCTTAACTACACTATAAAAAGAAGCCAGTGGCAATTCTTGACCGAAAAGACAAAGTGTTGAGGAAAAAATCAGTTCCATTAGTTAAGGTTCAATGGTGTAACCATGGCATTGAGAAGCCACGTGGGAGACAGAGGCCAAAATGAAATAATTATATCCCCATTTGTTTTAAGTTTCAGAACGAAACTTGTATAAATTGTAGGTATTGCAACGCCCCGCGTTTTGGGCACCTACTAGTATTTAAGAACGGGGTGGTGAGTTATGTGTGAATATTATATTGAATAATAATATATGCTTGAAAATCAAAATTCATGTTGATAATTTTATCCAAAGTGTGAAATGTGCAGTTTGGTGAGCATTTCGGTCCTGGACCGAAATGGAAACCCTAATCGGGTCAATTCTCTGATAAATTATTATTTGAGAAGCATAATTATGGAAAATTATTATTGGGAAATAAATTATTGGATTAATTTATATTAAGGTCAAAAAAAATTTATTTTTCTGTGAAAAATCTCTAAAAATACATTTTTGTGAAAAATGCATATTTAGCTAAAAATGGGATTCGGCTAACTAAATTACATGAGTTATAAATATAGGATTGTGACCACTTAAATTAAATAGAAATGCCTATTTAATTTAATTACCCTAGGTTAAGATTTCAATTTGGGAATGTGAGAAAAAAATTACTACATGGTAACTTTTTGAGAAAACACACCATTAGGCTTAGATTAATTAACTTGATTAGGATTAATTAAGAACTAAATTAAAGCTTAATCAATTTTAGTATAGGGCGGCAGCAAGGACGGTAAAAATTTAATTTTGGG
This sequence comes from Humulus lupulus, assembly GCF_963169125.1. Lineage (NCBI taxonomy): Eukaryota > Viridiplantae > Streptophyta > Magnoliopsida > Rosales > Cannabaceae > Humulus > Humulus lupulus. The sequence goes on from NC_084800.1 coordinate 99,363,973, forward strand.
TACTATTTTTACCACATATAAAAGCCAAAAATTCAAAAAGTCTTCATAAGTTACATTTTCTAAAACTTTGACTTCAAGTTTCTCTCTCAAATTCTCTCAAGTGGCCGACTGCCCTATAAGCTTTTCTCTCTCTGATTTTTTTTTCACAAAACCTTATCCAAACACTCAAAAATCTCACCATCTTTCTTGTATACACTTAGTTCTAACTTGGTTTGAAGTTGTTGATCCCAAAAGAGGGTGTTTTAATATTTAAACTCGCAAGTACACGAATCATTTCGGAATATAATGTTCATGTAAGTACGAGGTCAAACCCATGGGAGTTGACTAACATCAAAAGAAACTATTTCAAACAAAGCAAGAATATTCTAACCTAGTTCCAAATATTTGATGAGATTTTGTTTTAGAAAAATAAAAGACAAGTAATAAAAAGATTTAAGATTAAATAGAAAAATGGTTTTCAAATGAGATATGTAAAATAAGATTATTAAGATATTAGAATCCACAAAATGCAAGTTCAATAATATTTATAAGTATATTGATTCCCATGTTTAGATATAGTTGAAATAAATCACACTATATTTTTTTTCAAAATACATTTTCTATTCAAGCACAAGTTACTTTAAAAAAGGTAGGATTTTTCTTCACTTATATAAGATATAATTTCTAAGCATTAGTTGTGTTACAACCTAATGAAACTACAAAAAATCAAAGAGATTATGTTTAGGCAAAATATGATACTTATGCTCTAAGAATTAGATGTGAATAATTTAATGAAAAGCATTTAATAAAAGAATATCATATTTTTGCATAATGAAGAACTAAGTGTAATATGCTTTAACAATCAATAATAGATGAAAAATGCATATCTTTGATAGAAAAATCCATAAACAATGTTGCACAAATGGGAAATCAACATACAACAAAAAATATTATCTAGTTACATTTTGCTTCATCATCATCTTAATAATCTTGAAAAAAGATTAGAAGCTCATAAATAGATTGAAATAAAAATTACAAAATAACATACTTGACATGCTCTTCAAAAGATGAAAATGGAAGAGAGAAAATAGTGAAAAGAAGAGTGAAAAATATGAAGTGTAGAAGATGTTGAAAAGATCAAGAAGAGCTCCCCAAAATGGTCTTACAAGACTCTATTTATAGGCAAAAATGAAGATTAAATTAATCAAATTAAAATAAATAAATTGATTAATTTAATTGTGTTGGGAAGTGGTAGGATGAATAGAGTAAGTGTAAGGGTATTGGAAAGATGAAATGTTTGGTTGGATGGAAGATTAGTGAAAAACTAGAGTAAAAAAATAAATTAGGAATGTTTACTTAGGTAAAAAAAAATAGGGAAGAGTGAATTGATATTTGAATGAAAAGAAAAAAGACATTGGGTATAAAAACATGATTTTTTGGTCTTTTTGTGGCTATGTTGGCAGTTGGTTGACTTGGGTCGTTTGGGCTATTGAAGCTGATGGGAGAAGAAGGCTTCTGGCATCGGGCCTGGCTGGGCCAAAGATGCTTGCTGCTGGGAGGAGGGCTTGGGCTGGCAGATGAGGGCAGTCCGAAGTTGCTGAAGTGATTCGGTTGGAGATGCATCTTGTGATGCTCGGCTGGGAGAGGCGTTGATGGCTGGAACGTTGAAGGCAGAGGTGAGACCGAATGGAAGCTGCTGAATGCTGGGAGGACTTCTGCTTATTGGGCCGAATGCTGGGCAGGAGGCCCACAGCTGAGAAGATGCAAGGAAGAGGCAGGCTGGCAGGATGGGCTTGGTTTGGGCCTGCTGAATTTATTTCAAAAATACCACTTTTCTTCCTTTCTTTCCTTAAAAATACCACAATTCCTTTATTTTCTTTCTTTTCAAGAGCAAAAGTGTCATAAATTTCCCTACAAAATAAATATAAAATAAATCATAATAAAATAGTTTCAACTATAAAATAAATCAATTTAATTCTTTAAAAATATTAATTATAACTTAATTTATATTTAGCATTTAATTTCAATAATACAATACATTTTTACCTCAAATTAAACAACAATAATTCAAATAATTAACTACAACATTTTACAACAAAATAGCTATAAAAACACACAAAAATCTATAAAATTAAGATAAAGCTAATAAATTCAAAAAGTAATTAAAACTTAATAATTTAATTAAAAACTTAAGAACTAAATTATTTTTAGCTTAAAAAATGTGGTAAAATAACTCTAATTTCTAGAGTTATCAGAAGCTAAGGAAAATATATTCAAGTTAGTTCATAAAGAGGTAAAAAGCTAAATTTTCTATTGCCATAGTTTGAGTTCGGTTAGTTTTGTCCACTTAGATGAGCTTGTAAGTTTGTGTAATCTGATTATTGGTCTTGTAAGGAGTATAAATATTTTAGATTAAAGGTTGAGCAAAGGAGTAGAAGTGCTAGAGGTCGTACTTAAGTTCAATTACAGGGTCTACAAAAGGTATGGTCACATCCATCGTTTTTATGTTTGGATTTTGAATAATCTGTCATATTTGAGTAGTTTGATGTGTGTTAAATCCATTATTGGAGCTGTAATAATGATTTTTGTTGGATGATCATAAATGCATGGGTGTTTTGGATAATTGTTTAGTGATGGAATCCAATATTCCATAGGCAAACTATGATTTTATGTGAGAAAATGTTTAAGACTTGACTTCCAATGTGTCAAGCGAAATTTTAATTAACTTGTTCTTGGATTTTCTTGGTTCCATGTTGTATTTTAGGAAGATTATATGTTCATAGTGTATAGAAACATTCAAAAAAAATTTGAAATGGAAAATTTATAATTTTTGCAAAATTGATTTGCAATCTAGAAAATAGTTTTTCAAAAACTGTACTAACAACCGACTTGGGGCATCGAGTTGTATGAGTAAATTAATTTAGTTTTTGCTGATTTTTGGAATTAACATTATATTGATATTGGAAAAAAAATTGGTACAGTCTTAAAAAAACTTAAAAAGCTGAGAGATATGAATTTTCAAAGTTAGGCAAAAATATTCTAGAAGCTCAAAATAGCTTATGGACAGCCATGTTTGGAAAATCATTGCACTAAGTAAAAAAAAATTGAAATGATCTAATTTTTCTTATGGATAATTTTTACATATCCTAGTATAGGACTATGAAATTTAAGACATAAATGATAATCCAAATAGATTTCATGAATTTCCTAAATTCACTAAAAATATTAGTCTTTTCCTGGACAATTTTGAGGGGGGACTTTTGAAAATAGTTTTCACCAAGTAAAAATGGTTATTTTTGTATGAAGTTTGGCAAAGAACTTCTTAGAATAGCCAAGTATACTTCTAAAAAGATTGAGAATTTTTGGAGTTATAGTTTTTAATATATAATTTTCTAAACTAGGCTACTTAGAAACTAAAACTAACAAAGTTTACTAAAGTGTTCGGCTAAGAAAATGTAATTAAAAATTAAATTAGCTCATTAAATAATTATTAAGGTTAATTTAAATATTAGGAAATTATTATTTTATTAATTAATTAATGCATTTGGTTTAAGAAATTTAAAAAGGGTCTGAAACCCTAATTTTTCAAAGAAATGAATTAAATTATCTTTTTAAATAAAATAAAATTTTCTCTTAATTTCTCTTAAATAAACTAAACTCAATAAATATTTCTTATAATTATTTATTAATCAATTAATTTAACTTAATTTATCAAATTTTATGATTTAAGTGATTTTAGCAAAAAGTGTGGGATTTTTGGTAACTTATCAAAGAAATGATAAAATTGGTATAGCTTGAAAGCTTCCAAAACTGTATTTTCTTAGCTGGGATCGATATAGAGTAGGGAAATTTCGTAAAAAGCTGACTTTCAAATAACTGTACCCGTTCCTAAAATTATGAATGTCGTTATGGCTTAAAACGTGTGAGGACTGTATTTGATTGTGGATATTGATTGTGACCTTAATACCCTTGGTGGGCATTTTATTGTGACCTTAATACCCAAAGTAAAATGATAATCTACTATAATACAATAATTAATCCGAGTACACTTTATGCTAGTTAAAGTGATGGCTAACAAGGCGGGATTCTCTGTGGAAGAAAGATTGCCCGTGAGCAGCAAAGGACAACTTGTAAGTTAATCTATTATTTATGTGTCTGCAACATGAATTAACTAGTGTATTGATTGCTAGAAGTATGGCTTATATGCTAGTTAGAGAGAGGTCGCATTTGGAGACAATGACTAGGGGTGCTTCCGCTCCATGTGAGATAATTATACCAAATAAACCTAGGAGTCTGAACGATCCTAGGGGTGCTTATGCTCCATTGTGATATGTTATTTTATTCTGGTTCACTACCATGAGAATTGGCCAAGAGGTAAGTATACTGGGTAAACTTAGGAGTTTGAACGATCCTAGGGGTGCTTATGCTCCATTGTGAAATGTTAATATTTGGTTCAGTTAGCTATCATGACATTTGGCCAGAAGGTAAGTATACTGGGTAAACCTAGAAGTCTCGATGAGCTGGTGTGGATCTACCAAACCCCGTTTTGTTTAAAATTAGCATAAATTCCATAGGTAATCGATGGTAGCCCGTGAGAGGGATTTTCTTAATTAGATATCAGTGCAAAGACTTGAGTCTCCACTACGATTTGAGCTGAGATACTAGAGGATGCTTAGGCAACTCTCGAATTGGCTTCTTGTGTCAATTTTATTATTGAATATTATAGAATTATGCTTCTGTTATAGTTTGTATTTTCTATGGGATTTTATGCTTCGTTGTTTCTGCTTAAGGTATTATGATACCACCAGGACACGTAGGTGCTCTTGAATTGTTTTATTAGGGCTCAAATTTATGCGAAACCCTATGTGTGTAAGTTATATGTTGTGTGACCAATGACTTGGTCATTGGTTCCTGTTGTTTTATATCATTTTGTTTGTCTGAATGATTTACTAAGCGTTATCGCTTACCTAGTTGCTCGTTGTACGTAAAGACAAAGAAAAGCTGGAATAGTGAGCCATGGGGTCTGCTTGCGAAAGTGTACATGTGGCCCGACCTTTGGAGAGTCTGCACTTTCAAAATGAACATTTTAATTATGTTCAAAATATTTTGGGTTTATCACAACACTTTTGATCTTTAATGTAAATACTTTTAGTGAGTGCACACATTACATTAAAAGTTTTTTTTCTCTGAATTTTTGAGACCTTTTTAAAGTTATAAATGGATTTAATTCTACAAAATTAGTGTTAGTGTTTTCAGGTTATTACAAGTGGTATCAAAATGGTACGCCATTTATAGTGATACGTCAGGACAAGGTTTGGGGTGTAGTATTAATGCAGAATGGCAAAGTCATAACATATGTTTTCCGACAATTGAAAAACCACGAGAAGAATTACCCCACGCACAATCTGGAGTTAGCAGCAGTTGTGTTTGTATTGAAGATATGGTGGCACTACTTGTACGGAATCCACTGTGATATTTATACTGATCACAAAATTCTTAAATATCTCTTTTTTGATACGATTTTTTGCCAACAATGGATTAAAGAATCTGAAAATAGAGAGATTATGCTTTTGTTAAACTGTAATTGGATAAATAAAAAATATCAAGAAAACTCACACTTTTTTTATGTGGTTCAGTGGTTAAAATCCACCTAGTCTACGAGTCACTCTTATTAATCTATTTTTTTCTCACCGTAAAATTATTGGTGACAATTTCACCAGAGTTTCAGTCAACAAAAATGTCGATCCCCTTTCTATCCATTCTCCCCTGTATTTATAGGGAATTCTGCATGGACAGTTTTGAGTAATCGTGCATAAATATGGTAACATAAAATTTTTTGTAACATCCCATTTACATAAATTCATTAATGCCTTTTGATTCTATGCCCACAATATCGGGCAATAAATACAAAATAATATCTTAGTATTATTAATGCCTTTTGATTCATTAATGCCTTTTGATTCTATGCCCACAATATCGGGCAATAAATACAAAATAATATCTTAGTATTAATGAGCGAATAAGGAATTTATGAGTCTTTTGAGATCCTTCACTATGCGTCACGACTAGGCTTCCGCGAGCTAAACACCTCCTTTGAGTTGGGTGTCGAAGAACTAATTTGAACTGACATGGGTCACATTCACAGTTTCACAAAGGTGACCTGGATGTTGCACATCTCGAACTAAGTTATTGGTGCAAGAGGCGATCTGGAGACTATCTGGTTGTCGTAAGCTGTCAAGTTTGACTCGAGCTGCTCACTCCAAAGTTAGCAAGATGCTCTATCTATATGCTTTCTTCATACGCTTGTCTGGCAGCTGTACCCCGTGCTAAGTAATTCAGCTCGTATTTTTGAAGTACAACATTCCCCCCTCCCCCCCAAGCTTCTGCTCGTGGATGGTGTTGCCTTTGACATGCACAGTAGGGGCACTTCAGCTTCTATTATGACAAAATGTGCCTACCCACTCATCCGAGTACGATAGGCGCCTATTCGTGTTTCGAGTATTGTGACAACTCTTTTTGTGAACTTTTTTCCGCCACTTAGTTTATTTAACCCAGGCTCTTGGATCTTGAACTAATCTAATCGTGTGGCCTAGATCGGTTCCTGAAAATTGCATATAAATAGGAGAACTAGACCTGAATCTTATAACCTTTGCATTAAAAAAATTATCTTCTTTTTCTTCTCAAAATATTCAGAGCTCTTCTGCATTCCCTTGTTTTCTAGAAGCTTTCAGGTTATTACATCTAGTTCTACTATCATTTCCTCAACCGAGAAACTAAATTATGAGTATTCTTATACCCTGTTTAAATTTTATTTTCTTATTTTTCAATATGTTTTATGAACTTTTCTAGTATATTTTCTTACTTTGGTTCTGTTTGAGTTTAGTGTAGGTTTTTTTAGGCCAAAAAAATAGCACTAGATCCAATAAGAAATAATGCACAAAAAATGGGTGATTTATGGGTTTTCTGGGTTTGAAAGAGCAACGTCTGAATTTGTGAATGTGAAGATTTGAGGATGTTAGGTTCAGTTCTAGGTAGCTTAAGGGTCACCGTTTCTCGAGTGGTTTTGCATTAAACCGCTTTCCAAAAAGGTATTGGGTATGACACGTGAATCCCAAAGTTACAACGCATGGTCACTGACTCAGGGCAAGGAGAACAAAATTTTATTGAGCCACAGGATCAAGTTGGTCTCCGAGGGTTTTATTGCCCGCCCTCTGTCGGAGGGAGAACGAAGTTGCACCCTGCACCAGGAAGACTTTGGGGCTTAGAGTGATGAACAACTGAAGGCAGGTGTCTTTCTTCCTCTGGACAAATATTTCGTAGATTTTTTTTAAACTACGTGGAACTGACAATATCCTAACTCCACCTCGAACTCGTATCGACTCCTGGCAGGGTTGAAGTATTTACTTTTTAATAACAAGTGGGACGTCCCCAACCCCGTCGATATTATGTATTTCTTTTGCCTCAAAACCAATCCAGAGTCAAAGGGACGAGGTGATGGCTTCTGGTACCTCACCAGATTCCCCAAAACAACCTCCATTATCAACCTCCCCAACCACCTGAATGAGTACAAGGATCAATTCTTTATGTCAAACTGGTTCAAGAACTGCACACCCATCGATATTTCAATTGTCCTCGTAAGTTTCTTAGCTTCTTCAATTTTATACTTGAATTCTTTCTTTAACCAAGTTTGAGCATATTATGATCGAGTTGTGAACTTATGCAGCTATATATAAGAGAACAGACCGATCAGAGACCCTCAGATATCAATACGAGACTTTGTCTCAAGCTCTTGCTAAAGAGAAAGAGTTCTGGGTGGTGGTGAATGATGCCACCATGGTGGCTTGCAAGCTGATCTGTGAGGATAAGATGCTGGCCATCAGGTCCCGAGGCCCCCTTCCCAAGCTCCCTCCTTCCCAGGAACTCCTCCCAGTCACTGAGGAGGTTGATGAAGAAGAGGAGGTTGTGTTACTAGTGCGCAAAAGAAGGGTTCTCGAGGATAGACAAGATCCTGGCCAAGGCCAAGCTGAATCGGGGGCAGCAGCCGACACCTCCAACCAAGGTAATCCATATTGAGAATTGAATCGAGTTGCTACATGTTTTAGGCTAATCCAATTCAACCCGAGGCAGCTCGTTAACCAACATTCAGTAGATCCAGACTTGAAAGTGACCCTTCTCCAGTGCATTGACCAATTGTTCATGCACAAAGATCATAGCTACCCCAAATTTACCATAGTGTTAAAGAATACCTTTCAATTTAGGTCCACTATTTTTGAAGAATACGGTACAAACCTTTGGTCATCGCCTTCCCTGTATGGTGTCTTTACCCCGGGTATTAGGCAGGCCGAGCATGAGTCTAGTCCAAACAAGGAGCCTAAACCCTGTAGATCTCAAAATGTAAAAATACTAGAGTCTCCCCCTCCTCCGATAATCCAAGAGTTAGAGATTTGACCTAGTCTAATTCATAATCCAGAGCCGATCATAGTAGTTTCCTCCTCTAGCTTGATGGGTAGGGTTCTTGTTCTATTCTTTTTTGTTATCCTGACTAATCATTTCTTGGATCGGACTCTTCTGCTTTCCCTTTTCCAAACGAAGATATGGACCTGAAGAGCGCCTTCAAAGCTGGTGGGGCCAAATTGGACCCGTCGTCAAGAAGGTGAGAATATCAAAGAAAGCCACCTCTAGAGCCGGAGCTGCCACTGGATCCCTTGCAAAGGATAAAGGTGTCAAGTCCACCCAAAAATAGCTATAAAAAAAAGCAACTGTCAGCTCGGGTAATTGCAATTACCATTCATAAAGTTCCTCCTCCTCCTCCACGCAACTCTCAATTATGTCACTCGAGGTTGCAAGGATCCAGAAGCACTTTGTAGACCCCTCCAAGACATGGCGAATCATCTGGTGGGTCATGCCAACCAGGTGAATGTCAAGGACGTGAAGGCCATAGAGGAGCATTCCCCAGAGGACGTCCTGGAATCGACCTTGGGAATGAATCTAGTTGTAAGTTTCCCCTTTTTTGTTGCATCCATTTTTTTGTGAGCTAATCCTGCTATGTATTTTTCTTTTGTAATCTTGTTTAGCTTTAATTTTTGGCATTGCCCGGATCCGAGCTCAAAGGGATGAGGTCAGGGCCACTCTGACGGCATCCCAAGACAACGAGCGAATCGCCAAGGGACAGGTCATCGAAGTGAGCCAACATCGAGACTAGCTACAGATTGAGGTCGACGGCCTCAACAAGAAACTTGAGGAAGTTGGAAACAAGAAAATTGACGAAGTCGGCGTGCTAAATAATAAACTATCTGAGTTCAAAGAGAAAGCTAAGCATAATGCTGAGAAGGCACAGCACGATGTTTCCCAGGCAACGAATGCCCTGGAGAAAATGCTATGTCGGTGTTAGGCATACAACCAGGAAGGAGATTTATCATTGATGGATGCAGAGCTTTAGGGGCATTACCTTGCCAAGTTCCAAAGCTGACTCTCGCAAGAGCCCTTCGAGACCGTGGAGGCTTCTGGAGTTGTTGAAGGGGGCGATGATGAGGTGACATCACAAGGGAAATTTACTAGAGCTCAGTGATGTTTAGGGCATCCTCATCCTTCTTTTTATATATATATATATATTTATGTTTTATTTTGGGTTCTTTGAACCCATTGTAATTAAGCTTTCAAAAGTTGAGACAATTTCCTTCGGGCAGTTCGACATTATTTCTCCTCGACTTATACATATACTTGTGTTAGTACACGTTCATTAATTTCAGATCTATTTTTGTTCCTCTTAATTTATTATCTTGCCATGTTTATGAACTTTAAGTCCTTGTACATTTGTAATTGTTGGGGTTATCTTTAGATCGAGACAAATGCTTGATGGCTTGACCAGTTAATTCTGGTCGATGACCTGGTTATATCCAGGATTTTTCTCGCCTAATAGTGTTATACCTATTAGGAATCAAGCCTTGAACCTCTTTATATTCAGGGGTTTGCTCGTCTAATAGTGTTATACCTGTTATGAATCAGGCCTTGGACCTGGTTATATCCATGAGTTTTCCCAGTTGATTTCTAGGTTTTGTTTTACTTCAAAGTTTCTTAACTTAGTTCATATTTGGAATTTTTTTGAAAATTCAAGCTTCTTAGAATAATCAATTTTCCAAATTCTAAGTTACGCAACTTTTATCTAAATTTGTTGAATACTTCAAAGACTTTTTAAGGGTTATATGCCCCCCAAACCTCAAAATTTATGAATATTCTAGATCGCTTTTACAAAATGAGCACGTGATTAAGATAAAATACTAATTCCACATTTAAATTATGTTGGAATCCTATGTTATTAAAATAGAACGACTTTTATAAATAAGCCTTACATGAAAAAAATACTAAAACATTAAAAACTAACAAAATCATCCTATTACTGATAGTATTTTTTTAGATGTAGAGCGTTTCAGGTCTGGGGGATCAATTTTCCACTAAATCGAGCTAGTTTGAAGGTTCCTTAACATAAGATTTCTATGATCTGATAGGGTCCTTCCCAGTTCGATCCTAATACACCATCTTTAGGATCTTTGTTTGCCAAAAATACCCTTCGGAGCTCTAAATCACCCAGTTTGAATCTTCATCCTTTGACTTTCGAGTTAAAGTAGTGAGTGATCCCCTACTAATAATGGGTGAGTTGTAATTGTGACTCCTTCCATTTTCCCTCGATCGAGTCAGAGATGCGTTAAGCAAGTCGTGGTTTTGATCCTAATCAAAGGTTTCTGCATATGTGACAACACTAGTGCCTCAATTGGGAGCATAGCCTCACTTCCAAAGGTTAAAAAGAAGGGAGTGTGCCCTGTGGAGGTGCGATGTGAAATCCTGTAGGCCCAAAGTACTTGCGGGAGCTACACTGGCCATAATCCCTTAGCTTCATCTAGTCGTTTCTTTAAGCTTGCCTTTAGGGTTTTATTTACAGCCTCAACTTGCCCGTTAGCTTACTAATACGACACTGAAGAAAAACACTTGGTTATGTCATAATTCTCACAAAATGTTGTGAAAAGTTCACTATCAAACTGGGCTACTTTGTTAAACACGATCTTCTTTGGAAGCCCAAAATGACATATGATGTTCATCATGATGAAATCTAGGACTCTCCTCGAGGTTATGGTCGCCAAAGGCTCGACCTCAACCCACTTTGTAAAGTAGTCGATGGAGACAACTGCATCACGAAGTCCTCCTTTTCAAGTTGGTAGTGAACCAATCAGTTCGATCCCCAATATTGTGAATGGCTAGGGCGATGAAATAATTGTTAGCTCCATAAGTGCTGCTCGAGCAATTGTGGCAAAGAGTTGGCTCTTATCACACTTTTGGACGTATGAGGCCAAGGCCTTTTTTTAGCGTAGGACAAAAATAATCATGCCTCAATATCTGTAGAGCAAATTCCCCCCCCCCCCCCCCCAGCATGGTCTCCATAGAATCCTTCATGTATCTCATGTAGGATAGTATGTGCTTCCTTGGGAAGAACACACCGTAGGAGGGGTAGTGAATGCCCTCGTCGGTAGAGAATTCCCTCAACCATAACATACTGTGGAACTTGATATAACAATTTTCTTGAGTCTTTCTTTCATTCGGTATCTTACTGGTTGTGAGGTATTCTACTATGGGGGTTATCCAGGTTGGTTTTGTGTTAATCACTCTGACCTCAACCAGTTTTTCTGTTATGCTTGGTTGTTCTAAGAAATCCACTGGGACTACGTTTAACGTGTCCGCCTCTTTGGTGGTGGCAAGTCGAGCTAAAGCATCAGCATTCGAATTCTAATTGCGGGGGACCTGCCCGATGGAACAGAACTCAAACTTAGACAACTCATCTTTAACCTTAGCAAGATAAGTCACCATTTTGACACGTTGATCTTGATACTCCCCCAATATTTGATTAACCACGAGCTGAGAATCAATGTAACATTCAATCACCTTTGCTTTGAGTTCTTTTCCCACTCGTACTCCTACCAATAGAGCATTGTACTCTACTTCATTGTTGGATGCTTCAAAACCGAACCTCATAGCTATATGGAATCGATGTCCTTCAGGCGAGATCAAAATTATCCCAGCTCTGGATCTATTCTCATTAGATGATCCATCAACGAAGAGTTTCCACAATTCTTGCACTTGTTCCCTCATTGGCTCGTCATGGAAACCTATGCATTCTGCCACAAAATTATCAAGTGCTTGACTCTTGATTGTTTTTCGTGACTTATATAATATCTCGAACTGACTGAGTTTGATGGCCCACTTAAGCGAACATCCTGATGCTTCAGGTTTTTGCAAGACCTGCCTTAAAGGTTAATCGGTTAAGACGTAGATGGTGTATGACTAAAATATAGCCTGAGTTTTCTCAAGGCCAAGATCAATCAGAACGCGAGTTTTTTCTATTAAAGGGTTTCTTGATTCAGCTCCCAAAAGCCTTTTACTCACGTAGTACATTGGTTTCTGCGCTCGATTTTTGTCTCGAACTAATTCGGTGTTGACGACATTTTCTGTCACGTCTAGGTATAAGTACAAACATTACCCAACTGCTTGTTTTGATAATATGTGGGTTTCAGCCTGGTGAGTTTTCAAAAGTTGAAATGCCTGCTCTCTTTCTTCGATCCACTCAAACTTTTTATTTTCACTGGGCATGCTGTAGAATGGGAGACACTTGTCAGTAGATTTTGAAATGAAACGGTTTATGGCCACCACCTTTCCAATTAAGCATTGTACTTCTTTACGTGACCTAGGGGAAGACATTTCTAGTAACGACATGATCTTCTCTGGGTTCGCCTCTATCCCCCTTGTGCTGTCTATGAAGCCCAAAAATTTTCCTGAGGAAACCCCATATGTGCACTTCTAGGGATTTAGCTTCACATCGTATTTCCCTAGCACGCAAAAATATTCCTCTAGGTCGGAAACATGGTTGCTGACAGTCTTTGATTTAATGAGCATATCATCGATGTCCACTTCCATGTTTTTCTCGATCTAGTTAATGAACATTTTGTTAACCATTCGTTGGTACATTACACTAGCATTCTTTAACCCGAATGGCATAACCTTGTAGCAGTATACATTATGCTCAGTCATGAAGTTGGTGTGTTCTTGGCCTACAGGGTTCACCATGATCTGGTTATATCCATAATATGCATCCATGGAAGACATGAGTTTGTAACCGACTTTCACGTCTACCAGGTGATCAACTCTAGGTAGTGGAAAATAATCCTTAGGACAAACCTTATTGAGGTTCGACAAGTCAATGCAAGTTCTCCACTTTTCGTTGGGCTTTAGGACCAAGACAGGGTTAGCAATTCAGGTCTGATATTTTTCTTCCCTTATGAACCCACACTTAAGTAAGCAAGCTACTTCTTCTTCTAAAGCTTCTGATCGTTCCTTCCCCAAAAGCCTTCATTTTTGTACCTTTGCAGACACATTCCTGTCCAGATTCAAAGTATGCATCATAACATTTGGGTTTATTCCCACCATATCTGCATGTGACCAAGCGAATACATCCAGGTTATTTCTCAAAAACTCGACCACACTACAAGAAAAAATGCTTTTAATAACACCAAAAATGTGTTATCAAAACATACCATAACACTTTTTCAAGTGTTAAGACCAACTACGTTATTGTAGGTCAGGGTACTTTACATAACACTTTATCAATGTTATACAGATGTGTTATTATACTGTCAATGATAACACACTTTCTGTGTTATTTTAATATATAGATAAGTGTTTAATTATGTTATTTATAGTCGATTATATAACACATTTCAATACTTATAAATTTGTGTTATACTACACTTTAGTATAACACATTATTTGTGTTATATAATGACGTTTGCATAACACGATTCTTTACATAAAAAGTGTTATTGTAATAGATATTATAACACAATTTTTCGTATTATTGTTATATTTAGATATGTTTAAATTCTCATTATATATTTTGTTTATATAACACTAATTTAGTCTATTATATTTTAATTTTTTTATATAATTAAAATTATATTTCTAATATATACTAGTATCATCAAATGAACTTGATTTTCAAGTAACAAAAAGTAATAACATTTAACATTGTATTAACAATCCACAAATTAGTTTAAAACATTCAACATTGTCATCAACAACAAAATGTTCTTTAAGTATTCAAGGAGCCTTAAATATTCAACATGGTTAAAAGTTACTACTTTCAACACAAAATATTCTTATTGATATGGCTGTCAGAATTTACAACATAACAAAGTACTACATCTACAAGGCTTGAACTTTTAGACTCTACTGGCCCAGAGGAAACCTCAATTGCTGGCAACTTCCCATCACCAGCATTACCTGGTTGGACGTCCATAAACTCTTTGGTGGCAAATACAGCAATAAAAAAAGCAGGCTGTATAGAACACACAGTTCAATATAAACAATTAATGAGAAATCCCAAAATGAAACAACGGAAAATTACCTAAGAGTGATACACTTATTGACACCAGAAAACATATACAAATGTCAAAAAGTAGCACACCTGATAACGAGCAGCAGCAGTGAAAAGATTGACGGTAGCAACAAATAAGTCTTCATTTTCTTCAGATTGTTCTAGTAGAATAAAACTTACAGAATATTTCAAATCAGCAACCTAGACGATGTATTAATTAAAATATATTAAATGAGAAACAATGGGTCAGTTGTTCAAATAAAAAAATTAATGATCAGGAAATAAAATGCATTAGCTCGAACACGCTAAACCTGTTTATCATCTAGACCAAAGCTGCTTGCAGAAAAATATGGTGGCAAGAAATCTGCTGTCATCAACAGCATTGACAGTACTTTAGTGGCGCCAATCTGTATGGCCTGCATGGATAAGTTAAACCTCCTTAGTAAAATGTAGTAAAGATTTCCAAAAATATAGGAATATCCAGTCTACATACAACCATTAAACCATAAAAGGGGTCCAAAGCATATAAAGGATACATACAAGTTTGTCCCAGGCTGTGTGCTCAGCACAATTTCTCATTAATAATGATGGAAACCTTGCACTTAATGCCATAGTCAATCTATAATTAGATCCATTTTACATGAATAGACTTTCACGCTTTACCATGGGGATACACCAATTGAAGTCATCATAATCAGAAGTAAGGCTTCAGGCAAGCAAACAATTTAAGTATATGCCAAGAGGCCCACAAAACATTTTAACACCGTGAAGTTCTGGGGTTTGTAGCATTCAAGCACTTAAATGCCTTATTGAAACAATTGCATGAGTAAATCATCTCATAAGAAACATGCTGGTGGAAAAGTATAACGATATCTTTATACACAAATTTTTGTAGTCAAAAGCAAATGACATAACTATGATGCTCTTGGTGACCTTAACTACTAGCTAGGGAGAGGTCAATATAGAGTTACATCCTAAATTTATATATATAAAATATAACTGTTCTAGCATGTGATTTACACATTCAATCTCTATTTATCTTTCCAACACTCATTTTCTCTCATAAAAAATAATCTTAAGTTATTAATTTTATTCTCAAGACCTGAAAGAGAATATAAATGTGTAGTCCGTGTAAATATATACAATACAAATTATTCAGATTTCCTCTCTTCATTCTCTTCTACAACTCTAATTCTTCTTTCATCTATATTTTCTACTAATTCTGTTATTTCTTTATAAATTCTTCTTTTTCTACTATTCTCCTCTCCAATCATCTTCTTTGTTCTCCTTCCCCACCATGTCCTATATCACTCAACTACTAGCGAAACATCAGAACAAGGAATATTTATAGTTTCATAATCATATATAACTCATGCTAAAAATAAATGTTTTTTTCTTAAAAAAAAAAAGGCATTGGTGATTTACATTGTGAATGTGAGTACTAAAATTAACACTCGTTTCATAACATAACAAAATTATGAAGATTTTAACTCACCAATAAAGCAACATACTATAACAGATACAAAAAAAAAAGGAACAATACCTAATAAATGTGATGAATCTTACAAACTCAATAGCGTACACATCAACTGCCAGTTCCAAGACAACAACCTTTCCCCTCTTTCTGCCTAATTTAAAACAGAGATGCATTAGGTAAACCCACTAGAAAAACAATGAACAAAAAAATGGATGACCTAATAAGAATATTCATAAGACAATAATTATTATAACCCTTTGGAGTAGTAAAGCCTATCAAAATGAAAAATTTACTAAAGAGGCAGAAAAGTTCTAACAAAATAACAAAGAGAAAGAGTAATGTATTTGACCAATGTTTGGTAAGAAAAATTTACTGAAGAGGTAGAGACTAACATTTGGTAGGACCTAATTCAAGAAGAGTAATATGTTTGACTATATTTGGATCACTCTCTGAATATATATACATATATATATATAAAATGAATTAAAATCTCAAAATTCAGATTAGTATCCAAATTCAATCCTATTTAAACTTTCGAAAATTAATTCTCAGCATAAAAACCATATATATACAAAAGAAAGAATAAACTAAAGGGAACAATGCTAGATACAATGCTATCTATCTATATATATATATATAAATAGATAGATTGAAAGTGAAAGGTTATTATTAATTAAAATTTTCTAGAACACTTGAAGCAAATAGGATTACACACTAGGTAAATAGTTAGCTGCAACTGCACTAATTTGATCATATTATAGATCAATATCTAATAGGATAAAAAGACAATAAAATATTGGTATGGTTTTACTACCCCAGACCTAATTTTTTTTATCAACAATAAAATAAGGGGCCAAAACATGATTAGAATGGTAAAATGAGACACTTGAAAGTTAAAAGGGCCAAAGTTAGAATGGTAGTGCATAAAAAAATAGGGGCAATGGAGACCTGAGTATATCCACAACAGCAAAAAAGCCACAGCCAACAGCAGATCATAAAAATTTCTGTAATGCTTTTTTTTAATGCAAAATGAATGTCCAAAAAGCAACATGCCACCTTCACAGATCAAAACAGGAAAGGGAAACTTTTCTAGAGCAATTATCATCATATTCATCATCTATCACATATAACGGTTACATGAAAAGACTGTAAAGCCAAAGCGGTAATCATAGCTGGTTTGTAGTTATGGTGTTCAGCCAAAGATTCCTACACATAAATTTGGTCTTACATAATAAGATCTATTGTTGAGCTCTATTAGTTTGTGTAGAGCAGAAAACATTTGAATATTCAATATTGACTATCGAGCATTTTTAATGGAAATTATTTAGCTCAAATATTAACTACTTAATAGCAAGTTGCCTCCCCTGAATCTGCATCAATTGTCATTGTTACCATATATTCTAATGCATTCAGAATCAAGAAAATGACCAGAAAGAAATAAGAGAAATTTAAAGATGTTGAAGACAATGTTTAAAAATACTCCTGTAAACATATCGAAAAAAAAGACATACAAAACTTAACGACCTGGTCATTAGAAAAAAGGACAAATATGAACAAATAACATATACAAGCAATTTTCCTTCAGGAAACACATATACCACTTATGCAGACACATGACCATGACCAGTCAGAAAAAAAAAATGGATACGTAAGCAATAACACAAAGAAAAGGAATATAATTACTCCTAGAGAAAAAATAGATAAACTGGAAATCTTTCTAACGCAATCACTAATGGATACTCAAGTTCATTATGACTCATTTTCGACATATCTACCAGTACCTATATTACCTATAAGTCTCTTAGCTGGATGGACCTTCACAAAACAACATTCTTTTTAAGAGAATCATAAGCAACAAGCACAGACTACTAACTTGTTTAGAGTTCCCCATTTGTTCAGATCCACAAATGCATGCAAACATATAGAGATTCACCCCCCAAAAAAGAAAAGAGTAAACAGTTGCATGAAAAAACTAAATAAAAGATACATAGTACAATTAATCATTTACACACACATAAGCATCACAGCTGAACAAAAATATATATAGAACAATGAAAATTATATAAAATGAACTTCCATCTTTTGGAGCATGTCCTTTAACTTTTCACGCCTACGCCTCCTTGCATTATCATCTCCATCTCCTCCTTCTTAAGCAACAAGCTTATCAATCTCACCCACAAGTTCCCCATCACACATTTCACAGTGAAAATATTCGTCCATCGTAGAAATTAACCGCCAGGCATCCAATGCAGTATACCTACAAATTTGACACCAAAACATTATTGGATAAATTTAAATTCTACTCATGTAAATGATTATATCAGACATTTGAACCAACTATTTTAAAACAAAAACAAAGTAAAAAACCTTCTATTGGAATTGGGGCATATATATTCCTGAACTGTGTTCTTGTCTTCCAATTCATCTTTTAGTTTTTTCTTCATACGATGCAGTCTATACCTAACCACATCATATATCTGAAACAATTGTTTCTTTAGGCCTTTTCCAAAATATGAAAGACAATAATTGAACAACTATTAGTAAGCTGGAAAAACAAGTTAACAAGAAAAAATGTGTTAAACTAAAAACAGTTACTATTCCCAAGCTAATCATAACAAAACACTCAACATGCTATCAAAATTTAATGATCCAACTGTATCTTCAAAACCATTGATGTTTATTCAGAAACGAATGCATAAAGAAAAGACACCTGTGCATAGTCTAGACAACAGTAAGAATGAGTGTGCATCTTAATCTTCTCATCCCCCTCCTTTGTATGTCCATCATTTCCGCTCATTCTATCTTAAATTCAACTACTAAAATACTAAAATAAACATTATTTCAGCAACTTAATACTAATAACAATGCTACTCTACTAAATTATGGTAGCCAAATAATTTAGTTGCATAAACCTTCATAGATACTGATTATAAATAGTTCTCTAGCATATGAAATTGGTTGAAACCTCTACACCTAAAGATGCTGACTTCTAGCCTTCTAGTACTCATTTAGCAGGCCAAATTGTATTATTCAAACTCATTTGTAGAAGAAAGAATATCATAGCAAATACTATTTAACCTTAAATAGATAATTATCAACTATATTAAGATGAAAGTATTAGAACTCAGCCCTGCTTTATCAAGGTGAGCATTACATAGCTATCATTATCAGCTTTCTATGTTTAATATAAAACTGCATTTTTAATTTTTTTTTGCTCTTTCTACTCTCATGGCTTGCTAAACTTCTATGGTGTATAATTTCAATAAACTTCTTCATGAACATAAGTTTAATGAAATTATACACCATAGAAGAATTCTACTATCATTTCAACTGGTTCCTAAATAATCTAAATTAGAAATTTAGTACTATAGTTCTGAGAGATGGAAATTAAGAGCTAGAGAGACCAAAACCAAAATTCAGGAACAGGTTAAAACTGAGCAAAACTGGGGAAAACATTTTCATAATTGATTATAGTGGAAACTAGCTGTGTCATTTGATTGATTATAGTGGAAACCAGCTGTGTCATTTTCATTTCTACATGTTTGATTTTTCATATCTGTTTTAGTAACAATATTTATTGTGTTCTGAGTTTTGTGCTTAATCAGAAAGTCTGTGATCTTGAAGTGGTGTGTATGTATGCAGCACAACAAGAATGAGAGGTTCTCTATTGTTTCAGGTCTGAAAACCCCAAAATGTCACCCAAAACCCAGCTTAATTTATTATTTTGAAAACAAAAAAATACTATCAACAGATCAAAGAAACAAAATGGTTGAATACTTTAGTATTCCTAATCCACACAACAACCCAAAACTTCATCTTTTCACACAACGAATCCAGAGACACTTTTTCCTTTAAGAGGAACATTGGAGGAAAAGGCTAAAGAGATATGGAACACACTAGCCCCTCACAAATGGTATCAATGATTTTATAATTATAAAAGAAAGAGAAAGTGTTGGCAAAAGCACCAACCTCTCCACAGAGTGATTCAAAAAAGAGTTTAACATCAGCTTGAGCAACCTACACAAGAAAAACCGAATAAACGTGTAAGAAATTCCATAGATAATTGCTCTGGGTCATTTTCAACTACAGACTACAAGAAAATCACCTTTTTGTCAATATTTGTACAATAAATGGTTCTTGCACACATCTTGCGTTCATCGTCAGTCTGCAATGAAAAACAGTACTCAATTGATAGATTATAAAATGGAAATGATTTATGCATTCCAGAGTTAAAAAAAAAAGGCAATAGCCACAACATCAATGCTCTATACCCTTGGCAAAAATGTTGGGTTAACTGGTGCAATAGTTGTCTTAGAGGGCAGTACTCTAACAGGGTAAAATCCAAGCATTGTCCCTATGAGACTCAAAGCAGCCCTTGCACCTTCTGTTAATTAGATATAAAACTGAAATTGATCAAAATGTCCTAGCATTCATAACTGATCTAAAGGCCCTTTCACAATGACAGACCAGTAATGATGTTATAAAGTCAAAATTACCTTCATCATTGAACTCAATGAAGGCAAAATGAAGTACTGAGTTTGGATCACCACAAATTCGGCAATCAACAACCTTCACAATTGAAATAAAAGCAGATAAGAAAAACTGTTCCAAATCCAAATTAAAATCACACTGTCACAGAGCTTCTACTACGACATTCATCATTTTTTTCAGCAATTAAAGGGGAAAGAAGTATCAGAGAGTAAGAGAAACAATGAAAACACAAAATTGTAAATAGTGAAAACACAGAATTATATTACAACACTACTTTAGAGATTAAAAAATATATACTACAGCTGCCATTTTTTACTACAGCTAGCTACCATTGTAATCTACATCACTTTCATGTTCATCTGCAGCAGAAATCATATTTAAGTCATCTGCTGTTCCCTGATCTATAGCAAAGTATCCATCCTCTGGAGGCTTATAGTCCCTTCCCCTCCAAACCACAATCTGCTCCTTATCAAATGTTACTGGTATGTAAGGCACCAGATCCTGCAACAATATCAAATTAAATAAAAAAAGCTCAAGATATAAAACAATATGAGAGAGAGTACCGTAAAGTATAGTGGCCCATTTCCATAATAATGTAAATGACTAAATTCATTAAATAAAAATCTTAGATCAGAGTTTTAACTAAAATGAAGACTAGGAGCAAGTGCGTCATTATGCTTATCTCTAACATGTAACTTTCTTCTTACAAGTCTTTAACAAATGAATTGGGATGAAAAATGGAAAGCAAAGTTATGACACCTGGGTATAGTTAGAAATATGAATATGCTCGAAACAATGGGAAGGGATGCAGCAGTGGAAATAATTCACAGGACAACATTTTGATGTTGAAAGGAAGCACCAATGTTACTCTTTTTTATGTTTTTCGTACTTCTAAAATAAATTAAAGCAGTGTTTCCATTTACAAATTAATGAATAAGAAAAGAAAGATAACTCACAAATACATACATATGAGTGGATTAGGCAGTTCAGTATTCCATAAACTAAATGGAAAGTGGGAATTAAATCACCTTGTTTTATCTTAATCCTACATGTGACTTCTATATGAAGGTTAGAAACAAACATGGGTTGAAATCATATAAAGATAGCATTGAAATTATGTAAAGACAACATGCAAGTATTTATGTGAAATGCATGTTAATTAAAGGATGCAATTTACCCTTACTTTGCAGCCTATTTTTTTGTAATCACTCCTCTCAAGACCTTGGCAATCGATCCGAACCAAATCAGCAAAGATAAAAGCATCTCTGACCATTAGTACCAGACTACCATAGTAACCGTTCTTGGCTGCAATTTCAATTGGTTCCATTAGTGACCACAAACATTATACCATACCAACCTCTGAAAAAGAACCATAGAGCTTGATAAGCACCAAATTTCTTAACGATGATTCAAAGTAGGTCAGGGAGGGTTCACGGAAAGAAAAAAATCCCAGGAAAAAAAATCAACAAAAGCCAATTGAGATCAACAAGAACCCAGAAAAGCAAAAATGAAGTTATACAACAAAAACGATAATAGAACAAGTAACAGTAATGAATGGACAACAAAAAACAAAGTAGAAAACTTAAGAATCAAAAAACCAAAAGGGGTTTGGGAAATTTTGAGAGATGAGCAGGTAAAGTGAAACATATATATATATATTTAGAGAGAGAGAGAGAGGGGGGGAGGGAGACGAACATGGGGGTTGAATCGGGTGATGGTCTTGGTCTGGTGGTGAGGACATGTTTGGGAGGGCAGGATCTCTTAAACGTTGGTTGTAGAGAGGACCTCGTCAACCTCCCTGCCGCACGTCCAAAGCCGCGAGCCCCCACCGTCCCGCCGCACACCTGCAACAAACAGAGAAAGTGCGAACGAGAGAGTTTATATGTGAAAAAAAGAGTGAGCGACAGAGAAAGAGAAAGAGAGCCACCTCGAGCTGTCGGAGGGTTACGACTTCCCGTGAAGATGGTGGTGGCACTGCCTTCCCGTGGCTGAGCGTGATGGTGGCGCTGCCTTCCTGTCGCACATTGGAGGGAAAAGAAGTGGAAATTGGCTAACCCTAAAGCGTTAAAAGGGCCTTTCTTTTTCTTTTTCTTTTTGATGAGAGCTGATGAGAATATTTGTGTTTGTTTTTGTTTTGTTTTTCTTTTCCCTCCATTTTAACTTTACCCAGCCTTTACCTTTTGTTTCCCTCCATTTTAACTTTATAGCTTTCTAACTTTTTAGTTTACCTATTATAATACTTTTCCAATTAGCTTATAATAATGTGTTATAGAAAGAGGTATTTGGTGTAGTGTCAGTTCCTTCTTCCTTTCAAATCCAAGATTCTTTCCAATCTTTACAACCCTTGAAGGTACCTCTGGTTCGATACTGATTTCCACAAGCTCCTCCAATGCTTGGAGCTCAAACCTATCTTTGCCTAATCTCATATCAATGTCATCTTATTGGGAGACCTCATTATCTTCTTCTTGAGGTTCTTCTGCCCCATGGGCAATTTCCATTACCCTAGGCTCCTCATTCCCTTCAAAGTTGACCATCGCCTGCTCCCCGGGTTGTGATTTTCCCTTCATAGTAGTGCTATAAAATTCTCTAGCAGAGAGTTGATCTCCTGCTACAGTACAGATACCTAAGGTCGATGGGAACTTCATTCCTAAATTTTGGAATGAGGTGATAGCGTCAAAAGTCATCAGCGTGGGTTGTCCCAAAATTGTGCTGTAGGCAGACGGGCAATCGATTACAACGAACTCTACCATTTTAGCAACAACTCGCATATCATCTCCTAGTGTCACTACAAGCTTAATTGGTCCTATGGCTGTTGTTCCCTCTCCCGAAAATATGTATAGAGCCATCGAGGTCGTCGTATGATTGACTACAAATAGCCCCATCTTTTCTAGGGTGGACCTGAACAGCACGTTTACAGAGCTCCCATTATCAATTAGTACTTTTCGTACTCTTAGATTGGTGAGCTGAACTGTTATCACCAACAGATCATTATGCGGGAACTAAACGTGGCTAGTGTCCTCTTCTGTGAAAATGATTAGTTGTTCTCCAACCGTTGTTGTTTTGACAACCTTTGCTCTGGAACAAACTCAGTACCATTGTGGATTTTTCAGCTCATATATGTACCTTCTAGGCCCAATTACTCGTGCTCGCCAGATGAGGCCCTCCAGCAATAGTGGCTATTTCCCTCCCTTCTATTGGAGGAGGGGTGATCTGATTTACATGATTTGGTTGAGCCTGAATTTATTGACCAGATTTTCTTGAGTTGGTTGAATGTTTTGCCTCACTAGCTGATTGAGAACTACTCTATTTTTGGTATGTTGGGCTAATGGTTCAGCCCAAATGAGAGTCTCGATCCCATCTTTTAACTAACAGAAACCATCAGTGTTATGGCGATGTCGTTCTGATATCGGCAGAATTTGGCTGGGTCTTTCTTCGCCCTCTGGTGCCTCAAGGGCTCCAGCTTCTTCCATGGAAGGAGATTATAGTTTTCCAAAAAGATACACTCTCGTGTATTAGTTAGGTCGGTATATGCGGTGTACATGGACTTGCACTTTTCACCGGGCTTATTGATTTTAGTGCCATTCTGGTTGCCCCCATCAGTCCCCTTCTGCTTATTACCCCTTGCTTGGTTATTCTAGGTAGTGGGTTGAGTCGTAGTTGCAGCATCTGTTATCTCTCTAGTGAGTTGAATAGGGGTCTGGTTGGTTCTTGCGACAACAGATTGTGACTCATCTAGATTTATCCATTCCTAAGCTCGAGCCAGGTTTTCATCTCAACTCTTTGTAGCATCGCAAATTTTCTAATAAGGCTTAGGGCCTTGATTAGCGTGTCGGGAGGACAATAACTGATTTAATTACGTTATTATATGATTTTTGTGATTATGTGATTAGAAATGCATGTTTAGGTGAATTAAATATGCATGTGGGCCCCATTTGGTTATTAGGGGCATATTTGTAATTTTAGCCTGTTGAGGGTATAAATGCAATATTTGTGTATATTGTGAGTGATACCACAAGCGAGTGGTGATATATTTGTGATGCACGATCTGAGACGATCCTAGGGAGCAATTTATCTGGAAAGTCACAACGGGGTCAAATACCCGGCTCGGGAGGAGCCTAGGGGTATTTTGACAATGTTATATGTGTTCGGGAACTATTGAGTAATGGGTAGTAATTTAATAATTATTTAGACATGTCGGGATTAAACGGGGATTTATAGGAACACTCGAGGAATTAACGGGACTTGGCGATTGACAAAATTGCCCTTGGTGGCACTTGAAGATTTGGGTAGACTTAAGGGGCATTTTAGTCTTTTTGTTATGATTGGATATACACTTAGCGGCTTGAGAAAACATTGGAACTAAGAAAAGAACAAGGCAGAAACTCTCAAGTCTCTCTCTCCTTCGGTTTTGTCCTTCCTCTTCTTCGGTGTTTGAAGAATTTTTGAAGGATTTTAGGCCAGAAATTCAAGGGTTCAAGGCTAGAAGCTTGGAACTCAGGGAATTAGTTCAGAGGCTTAGTTAAGTTCAAAGGTAAGCTCTTAAACCTGATCATCAAGTTGTGTCCTGTTGGTTTTGTTGTTAGAACTTAAGCTTGCATGAGGTCTGGTTTTGTTAGATGTATTTAGTTTGAATTTAGGTGTCTTGTGAGAATATGAATTACTTAGAAGTTTAGTTGTGATGTTTAGACTGTGGGAATAAAAACTCTAGGTTTGGTTTTGAATTTTGGCTAGAGCTTAGTTTGAAGCTTTGTGGTTTTTGGCTGGAAAGAGGAGGAGAAACCCATAATTTCTTGGTTCGAAGGGGGCGCGCCGCAACCTATCTTTGGGGCGCCGCGGTGCATGTGCCCTGGGTGTGCTTTTGGGTTTGGGGGCGTGCTGCGACCCTAGGGGGCAAGTCGCAGCCTGTCTTCCCTATGGCTGGGGTTCTTGGCCTCTAAATTAGGGGTAAGTCGCGGCCCGCCTGGGGTTTTTTGCCTTATGTTGGTTTCTAGGTTTGGTAAGGCTTAGGGACTCGAACCTAGGTGCTTGGCATAATTTCTACTACCCATTTTAGTAAAAATTGAGGTCTCGGAGGCTAGAATTATATCTCGAAGCTATTCATTGGTTTAGAACTTGATGGATGGCTATTATCAATTTGTTGTGACTATGTTTTCAAGGAGGCTCGTGTTAGAGGACTATGCTCGGAGGCTAGAATTATATCTCGAAGCTATTCATTGGTTTAGAACTTGATGGATGGCTATTATCAATTTGTTGTGACTATGTTTTCAAGGAGGCTCGTGTTAGAGGACTATGCTCGGGATTGCGGTGCTCAGATAGCTTGGGACACAGGTAAGAAAACTGTTGTACCTGTAGAGAAAGGCATGGCCCTATTGTTTGTATTGCAGGGCATGGCCCTATTGATTGAACTGCAGGGCATAGCCCCAGTGTATAAGTTTAGTATATGTTTAAATATCTATTATTATATTATGTGATGCATGTTTGTGAGTGAATGGCGATGGCCGGAAGCCGTGTACGATAAGGGGCCGGGATTGGTATTGAGCACGCAGAGTACAGGCCGTTAGGGTGAAACCCTCTTAGGACGCTGGAGACATCCTCTCGGTGAAGACTGTGGACCTAGGGCCTGGTAAAGCGCCTGGGACGGCATGGCCGTTATGTGTTTAGCCTGTTGGCTAATTTGTTATATGTTGTTGATAGGTATGCATATGTTGGTAAAGCGACTGGGACGGCATGGCCGTTGTGCTATGCTAGGAAGGAAGAGCCAAAACAGAGTGACAGTCTCACTCCCGCCAGAGTATTTACTTTGACCCAGAGTGAGGTTGAGGCCAGCCCCTCGGTCGTGATAGGTCAGATTTCTAGCGTTGGTTCTTCTTTTACAACATTGATTGATTCAGGGGCTACCCATTCATTTGTTTCTGCTTAAGTGATAGATCAGTTATGTAGACCTAGTAATTTGTATGCTAGGGGATTTTAGACTTTGTTGCCAACTGGGGAACCGGTAGTCTCTAAGAGATGGGTTAGAGCACTGTCAGTGGAGATAGACATTAGGGAGTTGTCTGTAGATCTGATTAAGTTAGCGATGGATGACTTCGATATGATCTTGGGGATGGATTGGTTATCAAAGTACGGGGCAACAATTGACTGCAAGTGCAGGATGGTGACCTTTGAACTAGAAGGGGAGGTACCATTTGTATTCGTGGGGACAGTGAGTGGACTGCGAGTACCTATGATTTTGGCACTGAAGGCTAGAGACCTGATGTAGGAGGGTTGTATAGGATTCATAGCAAACATTGTGGATACCTCTAGAGTTGTGTCGGTTGGGCCGAGTGAGACCAGACTTGTATGTGAGTTTCTAGATTTGTTTCCTGCAGATTTTCCAGGATTGCCGCAACACCGTGAGATCGAGTTTATTATAGAGTTGACACAGGGGCAGAGCCAGTATCTACGACACCTTATAGAATGGCTCCAGCAGAGTTGAAGGAACTGAAGATTCAGTTGCAAGAGTTACTGGATTTGGGATTCATTAGACCGAGTTTTTCGCCATGGGGTGCTCCAGTGTTGTTTGTCAAGAAGAAGGATGGATCCTTAAGGATGTGTATTGACTACAAGGAGCTGAACAAGTTGACCATTAAGAACAAGTACCCACTACCTAGGATCGATGACTTGTTTGATCAGCTACAGGGGAAGACAATGTTCTCTAAGATCGATCTTTGGTCAGGCTACCATCAGTTTAGGTTTAAAGAGGAGGACATACCAAAGACTGCTTTTCGCACGAGGTATGGACACTATGAATTCCTGGTTATGTCATTTGGATTAACCAACACCCCAACAACCTTTATGAACTTGATGAATAGGGTCTTCAAGGATTATCTGGACAAGTTTGTGATTGTATTCATTGATGACATACTGGTATACTCTCAGTTAGAGAGAGCACGAGCAACATCTACGCCTGGTATTACAGTAGTTGAGGGAGCATAGGTTATATGCTAAGTTCAGTAAGTGTGAGTTTTGGCTACCAAAAGTAACAATTCTGGGTCATATTGTCAATAAGGATGGGATTCTGGTTGACCCAAGCAAGATTGAAGTAGTGAGAGTTTGGCCTAGGACGAGTAGTGTACCAGAGGTTAGGAGCTTTTTAGGATTGGCAGAATACTATCAGCGGTTCGTCTAGGGATTCTCCATAATAGCCACACAAATGACTGAATTGACACGTAAGAAGACTAAGTATGTATGGACAGACAGGTGTGAGAATAGTGTTAAGGAATTGAAGAGGCAACCAATCACCGCTCCAATATTGAGTCTATCGTCAGACAATCAGAAGTTTGTAGACTATTGTGATGCTTCCAGACAGGGTTTTGGATGTGTTTTGATGCAAGCTGGAAAGGTAATAGCCTATGCGTCGAGGTAGTTGAAAGAATACGAGAAGAGGTATCCTACACATAATTTGGAATTGGCGGCGGTGGTATTTACACTTAAGGTTTGGAGACATTATTTATATGGTGAGAAGTGCGAAATATGCACCGACCATAAGAGTTTGAAGTACTTCTTTACTCAGAAGGATTTGAATATGCGCCAAAGATGTTGGTTGGAATTGGTAAGGAATTACGATTGTGATATACTATATCATCCTGGGAAGGCTAATATAGTAGCCGACGTGCTGAGTCGGAAGGGCCCAGGACAGTTGTTCAGTTCGAGGTAGATATCAGATAAGTAAGCTGAAGAGATGACCAGAGCGGATGTAGAATTAGTGGTTGGTCAGTTATCCAACATCACTCTTTAGTCTACACTCATTGAGAGGATCAAGGAGGCACAGGGGGAGGATCCCCAGTTGAGAGAGCATAAAGAGAGTGTCTTAGCCTGAACGGCTAAATACTTCTCTATTTCAGAGATGGGACTACTAAAGTATAAAGGCTGGATTTGCATTCCAATGGATTCTGGTATTTGGCGAGAGATTTCGGATAAGTCTCATACCACTACCTACTCTTTACATTCGGGTACGACGAAGATGTATGAAGAGGGATGTGGTGGATTATATGGCTAAGTGTTTGACTTGTCAGCAGGTTAAGGCTGAACATCAGAGGCCAGCAGGGTTGTTGCAGCCTCTAGGAATTCCAGAGTGGAAATGGGAGGATATCACCATGGACTTCGTGATTGGATTACCGAAGACCGTGGGACAACATGATTCCGTGTGGGTGATTGTGGATAGGTATACCAAATTCGCCCACTTTTTTCCCGTGAGGACGACTTATACTATGGAGCAGTATGCTGAATTGTATGTGAAGGAAATTGTGTGACTACATGGGGCTCCAAGGTCGATAGTATCCAACAATGACCCCACCTTCACCTCCAAGTTTTGGAAGATCCTGCAGAAGGCTATGGGCACGCAGTTGCAGTTTAGTACCACTTATCATCCTCAAACGGACGGATAGTCTGAGAGGACGATTTAGATACTGGAGGATATGTTACGAGCCTGTGTGCTAGACTTTGGGGGATCTTAGAGTGAGTATCTCCCTTTGATTAAGTTTTCGTACAACAACAGTTATCAAGCGACTATCGGAGTGGCTCCATATGAGATGTTATATGGGAGGAAGTGTAGATCACATATCCATTGGGACGAGACGGGCGAGAGGAGGTATCTTGGTCCTGAGGTTGTTTAGAGGACCAACGAGGCGATTGAAAAGATTAGAACTCAAATTCTCTCCTCCCAGAGTCGCCAGAAGAGTTACTCAGACTTGAGATGCATGAGCGTAGAGTTTCAAGTCGGTGACCATGTATTTCTCAGAGTTTTTCCCTTGAGAGGAGTGAAACAGTTTGGTGTACGGGGCAAGTTGAGCCCTAGGTTTGCTGGCCCCTTTGAGATTCCAGAAGGGGTTGGAGAGGTAGCTTATAGATTGCGATTCCTCCAGCTCTATCAGAGGTTCACGATGTGTTTCATGTATCCATGCTCTGGAAGTATGTATCAGATTCCACGCACGTGCTGAGTTATGAGAACTTGGAGCTGGATCAAGATTTTTCGTAGAGGAGAAGCCGGTTCAGATCCTCAACCAAAAGGATAAAGTCTTGCAGAGCAAGACCATTGCCTTAGTAAAAGTGTTGTGGAGGAACAACAAAGTGGAAGAGGCAACTTGGGAACTTGAGAGAGATATGCGATATTGGTATCCCGAGTTATTTAGGTAATTTCGAGGATGAAATTTCTGTAAGGAGGGGATAGTTGTAGCATCCAAAATTTTCTAATAAGGCTTAGGGCCTTGATTAGCGTGTTGGGAGGGCAATAACTGATTTAATTATGTTATTATATGATTTTCGTGATTATGTGATTAGAAATGCATGTTTAGGTAAATTAAATATGCATGTGGGCCCCATTTGGTTATTAGGGACATATTTGTAATTTTAGCCCGTTAAGGGCATAAATGAAATATATGTGTATATTGTGAGTGATACCACAAGCAAGTGGTGATATATTTGTGATGCACGATCCGAGACGGTCCTAGGAAGCAGTTTATCTAGAACGTCACAATGGGGTCAAATACTAAGCTCGGGAAGAGCCTAGGGGTATTTTGACAATGTTATATGTGTTTGGGAACTATTGAAAAATGGGGAGTAATTTAATAATTATTTAGACATGTTGGGATTAAACGGGGATTTATAGGAACACTTGAGGAATTAACGGGACTTGGCAATTGACGAAATTGCCCTTGGTGGCACTTGAAGATTTGGGTAGACTTAAGGGGCATTTTAGTCCTTTTGTTAAGATTGGATATACACTTAGTGGCTTGAGAAAACACTAGAACTGAGAAAAGAACAAAGCAGAATCTCTCAAGTCTCTCTCTCCTGTGGTTCTCTCCTTCCTCTTCTTTGGTGTTTGAAGAATTTTTGAAGGATTTTAGGCCAGAAATTCAAGGGTTCAAGGCTAGAAGCTTGAAACTCAGGGAATTAGTTCAAAGGCTTAGTTAACTTCAAAGGTAACCTCTTAAACCTGATCATCAAGTTGTATCCTGCTGGTTTTTTTGTTAGAACTTAAGTTTGCATGAGGAATTAATAAGTTAGTAAATTTATTTGTTAGATTTGTGATAACTTATTGAAGCTTGATTTCATAGGCCCATGGTCTCCATTGTACCTTGGATAAAATCATCTAGATAGTCTCAATTAATTGATTTAATTATCAATTAGAATTATCAAAGTTGGCCAAGTCAATTTTGGATAGTTTCATAGAGTTATGTAATTTTGAGAAGAAAAGATAAATTAGGGCAGATTTATTAATTAAGATAAATTGGTATCTAAATTAATAAATAATTTTAATCAAGGTTCAAATTATAAATAATTAATTTGATAAATGATTTAATTAATTAAATCAATAGAAAATAATACAAGCCTTGATTTTAAGTCCAATGGGCCTATTATCAAATGGGAAATTTCACTGACCTAAAGCCCATGATAATTTCGACCTAGGGCTTCAAATTGGCTATTAATTTATTGATTTTTTAATTAAATTAAATGGCCTAAACGAGTCTATAAAATGAGTGCTTAGAGAGAAGTCAAAACAAAAGTTCTGATAAGTTCATAAGTTCAAAAGTCAGATTTTCTGATAGATTTTAGATTCTCTCTAAACACAAGTCATTTTCTAAGGCTCTTTGTTATTTTCTCTTCTTCTCTCTGTATCTATCTCATGTGTTGAGAATTCTTACTCTAGTCTAAGTGATTCTAAGGATACTTTGGAAGACTGTGAAGATAATAGAAGACCAGTTCAGTTTCTTGATAATACTCTTCGACGGAAAGGATACAAGGGTTGGAGAAACTGACAGACTCATTCATTCCGCTGCGTATACTGTAAATATTCTTATTATTGTTTCTCTTTGAATTCAATTTTAGAAACATGTTCTAGGTTATCTCATATTAATTTTTTTAATATTAGATCTACATGAAAATAAATAAAGATCATGTATAAGTTTCCCAACAGTCTCTTCTCCTAAAATCGATCCCAGGTGGCCATGTTTGGCCAAGCTGGTTCCTGGGAGTGTGAGTTGAATGATCATTCCTACGAGGGTTGGCAGGTTGAGCATTCCATGGGATCAGTTTAGAAGATACGAAACTGGGGGTCGCAGTTCGAACAAATTGATTGACATTAGGTCAATGATTCTTGTGAGGATTAGCAAGTTGGGCATTTCGCTAAATTCGCTCAGAAGGTATTGAACTCGAAGTTACAGTCTGAATAGATTGACTAATGTTAGGTCGATTATTTTTGTGGGACCTATGAGACCCATTTTCCTCATTCCAGTGTTAACATCGGTTGCAGGAGGGGGTAATCGAGCCAGAATTTCCTCGATTTGTCAATTAGATCGGGAGAGTTTACTCCTTAACTGGGAATTTTTCATCTCGATGTCTGTTAAGTACCCCGGATTTAGATTTTGTGGCTGTGATGTTGAATTGTCGGCACCATCCTGTTCTACTTGTTGTTTTCCAAGACGTTGTGGCACAGATGTTCCTTCTCCAGTAGGGACGATCGTTTGATTGTCTCCTTGATCCTCAGGCTGACCAGTCTCATTGTCATGCATTGATCGTGTGACCACCATAGTTGTTAGTGGGTTGGATTTTATATGAAGTTCCAAGCCTAATCTGCTCTCAATGAAAGCACCAATCTGTTGATGCGGTTTTTCGCCAGCAGGGGATTAAGGAATCCAAAAATAGAGAGATTAGGCTTTTTCTAAACCGTAATTGGATAAATAAAAAATATCAAGAACACTCACACACTTTTTATGTGGTTTAGTGGTTAAAATACACATAGTCCACGAGTTACTCTTATTAATCTGTTTTGTTCTCACTGTGAAATTTTTTGTGACAATTTCACCAGAGTTTCAGCCTACAAATATATCTTTCCCCTTTCTATCCATTCTCCCCTGTATTTATAGGGAATTATGCTTGGACAATTTTGGGTAACCGTGGATAAATATGGTAACATACATTTTTCGGTAACATCCCATTTACATAAATTCATTAATGCCTATTGATTCTATGCCCACAATATCGGGCAATAAATATAGAGTAATATATGAGCATTAATGAGTGTATAAGGAATTTCTGAGTCTTTTGAGATCCTTCATTGTGCGTCATAACTAGAATTCTGCGAGCTGAACACCTCCTTCGAATTGGGTGTTGAAGAACTAATATGAACTGAAATGGGTCACATTTAGAGTTTCACAAAGGCGATCTGGATGTCGCGCATTTTGAACTAAGTTATTGGTGCAAAAGGCGATATGGAGACTATCTGGTCGTCGTAAGTTATCAAGTTTGACTCCAGTTGCTCACTCCAAAGTTAACAAGATGCTATATCTATACGCTTTCTTTAAACACTTGTCTGCCAGATGTACCGCATGCTGACTAATTCAGCTCGTATTTTTGGGGTACAACACTCTTCACTCATAAGGAATTAAATATGAGGCAGCATCGATGGTTGGAATTATGTAATGATTATGACTGCGACATCCTATACCACCCGGGAAAAGCAAAAAATGTGGCAGATGCTCTGATTCAACAGTCAATGCTTAAGTTTTTTTCAAAACGAGAAGTACCACGAGAGCTAAAGTCTAAAATCTCTACTTTAGAATTAGAGATAATGGTTGGTCTATTAGCAACCCTCTCGGTATAACCAACGATTATGGAGGCTTTTCGAAGAGGACAACTTGTTAAACCGTGGCTACAAAGATAAATTCACGAGGTGAATAAGGATATGGGGTCCAAATTCCATATCTCGCAAGATCTAGTGCTGGAATTTAAGGGCAGAATTTGCGTTCTTGATGATGAATGAATCAAGAAGCAGATTTTCTACGAGGCTCATAATGCTCTTATGAAAAGCACCCAAGTACCACCAAAATGTACCAGGATTTAAAGAAGTACTTCTGGTGGTCAGGAATGTAGAAGGAAGTGGTGGAGTACGTGGCTCATTGCTTAACTTGCAACAAACAAAGGCAGAACATCAACGACCGGCTAAGTTATTACAACCGTAAATGGAAGTGGGATAAGATTACCATAGACTTTGTTTCAGGTCTACCAACTACTCCTAGGGGAGAGGATGCCATATGGGTTATTGTAGACAAATTAACTAAGTCCGCTCATTTTATGCCTACCAAGATAACTTATGAAGCACATAAGTTCGTGGATATTTACATAGCAAAAGTGGTAAAACTCCATGGAGTAACAATTTTTATTGTATCCGATTGTTACAGGCGTTTGATTTCATCATTCTAGGAGAGGATTCAAACCAGACATGGTACTACACTGAAGTATAGCACCACCTTCCATCCCAAATTGATGGCCAGAGTGAACGAACCATCTGCACACTAGAGGATATGTTAAGAGCTTGTGTGCTCAATTTCCAAGGACCGTGGAATGAAAAGTTGTCATTAATATAGTTTGCTTACAATAACAGCTATCATGATTCCATCAAGATTTCTCCATATGAAGCTCAATATGGGAGGAAATGTTGTTCACCAATTCATTGGCATAAGGATGGTGAAAGAAAGCTCATTGGGTTAAACGAGGTCAATCAAGCTACTAAGAATATTCAGAGAATTCGTCAACAATTGCAAACCTCAGTAGATCGACAACGTAAATATGTTGATCGACGAAGGAGACCCCTGGTGTTCGAGATTGGCGACATGGTGCTATTAAATATAGCTCCACTGAAAAGAGTTATGCGCTTTGGAAAGAAGGGAAAGCTGAGTTCGAGGTTTATAGGATCGTTCGAGATCCTGGAAAGAATTGGGGATGTGGCTTATAGGTTAGCCTTTCGACCTGAATTGTCCCAGGTTCATGATGTATTTCAAGTATCTATGCTGAGAAAATACATGAATGACCCTACGCATGTGCTCAGTTATGAACATATATGCGTTGACCATCAATTGCACTATGAAGAGAAGCTAGTGGTAGTTCTCGACCATAAAGACAAAGTGTTGAGGAACAAATCAGTGTTGTTAGTTAAGGCTCAGTGGTGTAACCACGACATTGAAGATGCCACGTGGGAGAAAGAGGCCAAAATTAAAGAATTGTATCCCTATTTGTATTAAGTTTTTGGACGAAATTTTTATAAATTGTAGGTATTGTAACGTCCCACATTTCGTGCACCTACTAGTATCTAACAATGGTGTAGTGAGTATGTGTGAATATTATTTTGAATAATAATATATGGTTGAAAAAGAATTCACGTTGCTAATGTTAGCCAAAGTGTGAAATCTGCAGTTTGGTGACAAACCGAGCATTTCAGTCCCAGACCGAAATGGAAACTCTAATCGGTTCAATTCTAAGATAAATTATTATTCGAGTGGCATAATTATGGAAAAAAGTGTTATTGGGCATTAAATTATTTGATTGATTTATATTAAGGTCAAAAATGTTGATTTTTGTGTGAAAAAACTCTAAAAATGCAATTAAGAAAAATGCACATTTAGCCAAAAATGATATTTTGGCTAATTAAATTATATGAGTTATAAATATAGGAGTGTGATATTTTATATTATTAAATATTATTATAATAATGATAGTTTACAATATTTGAATTTATATTAATACAATTATTAAATATTTATTTTAGGGTTTATATCTTTTTGGACCCTGTGTTTTGTAAAATGGTTCAAATAGAACCATAAACTCGATTTTGGTCAAAGTTTTCTAACCTAAAATTATAAATAATTCACCAAACTAACAATTTTAAAAAAAAATCATTTTTCCTAACAACTGTGTTGTTATATTCAATTTTGTCTTTATCAAACTTGAGTTTAGGGGTCTATTTGAACTATTTTACAAAACACAGGGTCTAAAATGGAATTTGTCAAAACATAAGGTCCAAACAAGTAATGGAACAAAACACAGGGTCCAAAAATATATAAACATTTTATTTTATCGTATTTTTAATTGGTTTTTTAAAGGTATATTCCGTTGTAATATTCCGTTAAAGTTAATAGAATACCGTTAAGACAAAGAAAAACCATTAAATACACATTCTTTTTTATATAGAAGAGATATATATATATATACATTTTTTTGTAGTAAATATACTTAATGTTTACAAAATGTTATACTCTTATACCCATTTTTTTTGCAGTAAATATGTCAAATGTTTTCAAAATATTATATTTTTATACATTTTTTTTGCAGTAAATATACCTAATGTTTCAAAAACGTGTATTCTATTACTACCCACCGTCCAACGCCATTAATAGTGCTTATGTGGCGTACACATGAAAATAGGATTCAAACAACTTGCTGGATGCGTGCTTGTTTTAAAATTTATATGTGAGTGTAACATGCTATTTGAATCTTGATTTCGACATCCTAAATTATTCAAAATTTCTTGAAATTTTGTGAGAGGTCCATTGAAACTACACTATATACCGTTATATGTAAAAAAAAAATTACAACTTATCTATGTACTAGAAATACTAAAAATACATATAGGTAGTGATTAAAAACAATCAATACCCAATAATTTTATATATAGGAAACTTCTTAAATAGGGGCATCACCTTTGCCACTACCGGTAGAAGCAATCTTTGTTTTCGGTACGTGGATAAATTATAATCCAAATTCTTTTGTATGACAATATATATTGTAGTTACAGTAGATATCTCGCCAAATTTAAGGTGTTGAAAACCTGGTTCAAACAGTCAGTTGCACGAGTGGTTATTTATTTTTTTGATACACATGTAAAATAGATTGTTTGAGTCATGTTTTTGGTATAGTAAATTATTCAAAATTTCTGAAAAAATTATTAGAATACTTGCTACAACTACAATGTAAATCATCGTATAAAAAATTTGAAATTTCTCTATACTCTAAAACAAAGATTGTCCCCATATAGAGACACTTCTACTTAAGAAACTCATTATAAATATATTTATATATACACTAAAAAACATGTATGCATATAAATTGAAATCATGGTCATAAAGTCTCTTGTTTACTTTTATTTGAATTATTTGAGTTTGGTACCCTTTCGATTAATATTTAAGACACTCAATCATGTTCCCTTGTTCTAAATAAAACAAAAGACTGATTCTGAAGTGTATATATAATAAGATACAATCTTGAATTGACAATTTATTATATTTTATTATATATTAAATTTTATTTTTAAATATATCCAATAATACAAGCGTAAGTAATCATTTGGTACCATGTATTTTTGCAAAGTATCATTTTGATACCCTCTATTTTCAATAATATTTATATGGTACCCTGTATTTTAAAATTGTACATATTTAGTACCCTAAATTCAAATTTAATTAATAAAATTTTACCAATTTAATCAAACTGCTGTTAATTATGTAAGTTCTAAATTTAAATTTAATTACTTAATTATATATAACTGATGACAGTTTGATCATATTGACAAAATTTTATCTATCAAATCTGAATTTAGGGTATTAAATATGTATAATTTTAAAATACAAAATACTATATAAGTATTATTAAAAATAGAAAATACCAAAACAATAATACTTTATAAAAATACAGTGTAACAAATAAATAAATTCTCGTAATATAAACTGAATTGTTGTCATTCGAATCCCCTCCAATATAAAAGTAATAATAAAAAAAATTGATGTGATGTCTTAGCAATGCTAGTTTTACTCACGAGTAAAACACTAGCTAGGTAGCTACATGTGATATATAAACGTGTAATGTAATGAAAGATGGCAACACTTAAGGAGAGCGTAGGCCCATTCGTAACATGGGCCATCTCTAATTAAAGGAGCTCAGAGTTGAGGGGCCTATTAGCATAAATCTACCATTTGTTTTGTGAGTAAATAAATCTACCAAATTTAATTCATTATTATTTTACAAATTATAAGCAATTCATTAACTACTATAAGCAGAGGAAAAGCTGCACTCAATGTTGTTGAGGAAATTACAACTTTTATGGATTTTTTTTTTAAACAAGTTTACAAAAATATGTCTTTCTATAAAAAAAAAAAAAAAAAAAAAAAACCTATTTTATGGTTTTTTAAAAATAAATTCAATTTTATGGATTTAGTTTTCTACATTTTTGTATAAAAATTAGTGTATGTCATAGTTTTATTCTTAATTAAGTTTATTTAAATTAGGAGATTATTTTAGTCATTTATTTATTTTTCATTTGATAATTTTTATATTAGTTTATTATACAATATTGACATAGTATTTCAAAAATGGAACTTAATATATTTTATTATTTTTATATTGTTTAATATTTATTTTTTATAATTTAATGTTACAATTTAAAATCATAAATATATTTTCACTTTACTATTTTTAGATTTATCTCTTTAACTTCTTTTCTCATTAACGTCTAATTATTTCTCCTCCTTCTTTGTTAAACATTTTTGGAAAAAACTTCTTATTACGTCGTCTCCCCTTCAATTCAAAATATTTTATTATTTATTATCATTTTTTATTATTGTACTTATTTTTTTTACTATACATAAAAAAATCAAATCAATTTTTTGTTCTAACTTTTATTTTTATATTTTTTTAAAGATCGTGACTATTTTTTTTTTCCTTGTTTGGGTTAAGTAACTACTAACAATCACGTTTTCATATTTAATTTTTTTTTCAAATTTAGATTTTTCCATCAGAGTAATTAGGCACCCATTCAAGTTTTCATATTATAATTTTTTTTCAATATTAAAAAAAAAACGAAAATAGATAAATAAATAAAAATGAAAAGAAGAAAAAGAAAAGGAAGTTGAAGAAAAATAATGAAAACAATTGATAGAAAAAAAATATAAAAAATTGAAAAACAAATAAAATTACCCTCAAAATAAAATAAAACATAACTATAACTATGATAAAAAAATGTGGCATAATTATATATTTCTTGGGAAAGAAAATC
The DNA here is from genome assembly GCF_963169125.1 of Humulus lupulus. Lineage (NCBI taxonomy): Eukaryota > Viridiplantae > Streptophyta > Magnoliopsida > Rosales > Cannabaceae > Humulus > Humulus lupulus. Next base: position 99,402,196 of record NC_084800.1, read on the forward strand.
TCATAAATATGAACGTCCAAATAAAAAAATCATAAAAAAGCAGAAAAATTAAATTTCCATACTTTTATAAAACAAGCGTAAAAATTCCATAAATATGAAAAAATATCTTTAATTAATTGCTCCCAATTCACACATTGAAAGCCCAAGCTATTCGTATGGTAGCAATAATCTTAGTTATTATTATTTTATAAATTTTACTCTCAAGTTTTGTAAATTACAAGTTAACCCTATATATTTATGTTCTTTACCCTCACTGTTAGTTACAATTAGATAATGTTAAACTTATTAAAGAATGATTAATAGAAAAATTAACAATCACACTCATCAACATCGATCACAATATATCTAATCTCAAAGAATATTGAGGCATGTCTTCAATAGAATTTGGGTTAGAAAATTACCTCCAACATCATCGTTCATGGGGTGATTCATGGTTGCATACTACCTACCAAGAGAAGCCAAAAACAACAAGAGGAGCAAGAGGTGTCTATGAACACTACTCTCTTCTATTTCTTTCTAAACCATACACACACCACACCACCATATGCTAGGGTGTATTTCTCTTGTGTGTGAACATAAATGAGCCTAGTGGACCTTGATACATAAAGAGAGGGAGAGTTATATGTCTTGGCCCAATGGGCTAGCCGAAAGTCGTTGAGACCGTGTCCATGGGCCCCAAGCATGTTAGTATGCTATGTCCATCTCATTATGGCCCGATCATAATACCATACATATAAACATACAGTTATCGTAATATGATAGTGACACTGAGTAAGTAACGCTTAATTATGTCAGTCAAAATAAAATATTCTAACATTTATTTTCTTTACCCTCAGTGTTAGTTACAATTAGATAATGTTTTATAAATGAGGTTGAGCCCAATAATGTGAAATGAGAGTAGGCTTTTATGTTGATAATTAATTATATAATTTATATGTAAATTAATAAGAATCGAACACTTTTTTTTTTTTTTATATTAATCCATACACAATTTAAAAAGATATCTATATATATATATATATATATATTTAAAGGAAAACTTTGGAGAAGTGATGTGGCATCTTATAATTTTTTAGAATTATTTTCTTTGTTTTATTAGAATTTAGGTGAATTTGAGTTTTATTTGTATATGTTGAGTAATGATTTTTTTTTTTTGTAAAAATCCTATATGGTTTACAAATCATTGTTTGTGTTATACTTGTATCTTATAAATAAACTATTCATTCATTCTCTTTGATTTGTTCAACAATTAGTAGATTTTTTTCTTATATGGGTGATTGATTAATACAATAAGTTCATCAAACTTATATCAATATTAAAATTAGTATTTTTTTTCTCTTATATGGGTAATATATTTATATTTATATATTTAATTTTTGTAGTATATATTTTTATATTATTTAAATTTGTAAATGTAATATTACATATTAAAAAAATTATATAATATATATTGTAACAAGAAGACATATGTAGAGTCCAAGAACTTTACTTAGCTAAGATAGATAATAGAATGATAGTATTTATAGCATTATCTTTGTAACTGTGGATTTTTGGTTCAGACCGGGAGTTATTTGGACACTCATAGTAGTACTTATAGATTTTCTAAGTTTAACCTATAGTTTAAGAATATTAAGTATAACCTAAGGTTTGATTAATGAGACTGATATTAAGGATTATATTATTATATTATAAGGTTTAGACATCAACCAATAGGATTTTAAACACATGTTTTGAATGGTAATTAAGGATTAAGTATTTTTGAGGATTAAATTAAATAAGGGTAAAGTTTGAATGTTATAGGGTCAGTTAGCAGCTTTGAGTATGTTGAGGGCTTAGTCAAGGCTGTTTACTCCATTCAAACTTAGCTAAAAATGTGTAATTTCGTGTTTAAATATTCAGCGTGTGCCGATATATCGCAGCTATAGGGGGCGATATATCGCAGCACGTAGATACGGAAAACACGAATCGATGCACGGTCGCCTCGGGCATACTGGCCCAGGCGATATATCGCCTACAGGGGGCGATATATCGCCTCCTTCAGCATATGTTCAATTGTTTTTGAATTCTTTTCCTTTCAGCCATTCAAACTCCTTCAACAGTCCAGCATCTTTTGAACGAGTCTTCAGCCTCTGTTGAACGATTATTCAAATGATTTTCACCTAAAAAGCCATTATTTTTATTCAAGTAAAATCAAGATCTTTTCATCTCCAAACTCTATAAATAGGACCTAGTACCCAGCCATTATTCACCTTTTGCTCTAAGTTCAGAAGCTGCTAGTGTTAAGTGAGTGTGAGAGTGTAAACACTTGGTTTGGGAAAAACTATAAGCTTAAACATCGTAAGCTTATCAAACACTTTGGGAAGTGAGTTCTATAGTATTTCGGTGGAGGTTGGATTGATCTTGCAAATCTTTGAGGTAAACCCAAAACTGTATTTCATTTATTTCATGTTATTTCCTTTTTCAAAACCTTATACTCAGCCCCCTAACCTCATTCTTATTTTGGTTAGGGAATCCAAGTTCTTAAGCATATAAGTCGGTAAGTATGTTTTTTTTATGGTTTAGTCTTTCCATCTCTTTCATTTCATCTCCTTTCTTTAGACTCACTCTTTCTTATGGTTTTAGGAGTGTTCCAAAAAGTCCCAACTCAGTCCATTATATCCCGGTAACTTTGGTAAGGAAAATAGGCTAGAATCAACATGTTATGTGCTTATGTTATCTATATGTTTTATGTTATTAAAAGTGTTATGATATGTATATGTGTATGTTTGTAGGCTTGGGCATATGACCCATATGACTAACAAGACCCCAAATGGGTTATGGGCATATGACCTACTTAGCTAGTAGGACCCCACTAATCCCATGGGCATATGCTTGTTTAGTCTATGGGACCCCAAGTAATAATGGCCATTATAATAAGTGTATTATGTGTTATGATATGTCTTTACGTTATTATGAAATTATGTTTATGTTTATGACTATGTGTTAGATTTTCCTTGCTGGGCATTAGGCTCATTCCTTTATGTTTATGTGCAGGAAATAAGCTTTAGAGGCGGAAAGATTCGTGACGCTTAGAGGATGTGTATCGATGGTGAATGGAGTCAAGGGGCCGAGCGTTATTCGATTCGAGGATGTAGTCTTCTTTATGTTTTTATGGTTTCAAATGTATTTTCCGCATTTTCTATGTAACTCTTTTTAGTTTTTAAGTTATTTTTGTTTTAAAGACAATGGGTACCCATATCCTACTTATTTTATGAAAGTAACCTTTGTTTCCACAAGTTTCAATAAAATTATGGTATTTCCGCAAAAATGTAAGTTTTATGTATAGATTCGTTAATGGTCCAAATAGTCTAGATTAGTGGGTCGTTACAACATATATGAACGGAAGTTACTGTAACGACCCAAAATCACTAATAAGGCTTAAGGGCCTTGATTAGTATGCCAAGAGGGCATAATTGGTTTATGTGTGATTTATATAGTTTAATGCATGATTCTGTGATAAACATGTTTATATGATTATATGGATATGTAAAATGCATGTTTACGAGTATTAATATGCATGTGAGCTATATTTAGCTTATAAGGGTATATTTGTAATTTTGACCCATAGAGGGTATGATTTTGATGTTATGTGCGGTGTTTCCGCGCGTGAAGCGATCCTATTCCGCAGTTCTAGTTGAGAGTCACGACTGTGGTAAGTAATGTTTAGCTGAGGTGATAACTATTAGTAACCTTAGTGTTAATGGATTCGTGAAATAAGAAAGGAAAAGTGGTATTTATGCAAAGGGTGAAATGACTAGGTTACCCTTGAGATTTAGGAAGGAAGTGTTTAGAAGGAGGGGTAGAAAGTTCATTTAGGTTTTAAGGGAGATAAACACAACTGAAATTAGCTTTTACGTTTTAGGCTTTTCTAGAGGAGTATGGTCATTTGGTTCAAGGGTTCAAAGGGGAAAGGAGGAGCTGAAATTGAGCAGCTGAATTTCTTGAGGAATTTGAGAGTAGAATCAAACTTTGGAGGAGGATTTATAGCTAGCAATCCTTAGGAATTTCGAAATCAAGAAGAGGTAAGAACTTCAATTTCTGGTTTTGAATATTGATTAATGTTCTTACAAGTTTTGGATTTTGATTTCTGAAAGTTGGGTTTGGGATGAAGTTGTGAGGAACCTAAGTTTGAGAATCTGAGAATTAAAGCTTGGAAGGACATTGAAGAAACCTAGGGTCGGATTCTTTCATCAGAGGTAATAAGTTTTTGACCTTAATTGTCTGGATTTTCTGGTATTAGATGGTATTCTTGAGCTTTAGAGCTCAAGTTTGGGTTTCTGTGTTTGATGATGCTTTTAGCTAAGTTTTTGATGTTGTTAGGTTGTATTGGGTGAGTTATGGTGGTTTAAGGGCTTGATTTTGAGTTTGGTGGAAAATTGGGAAGGATTTTTGGAGCTTTGGCTCGGGGAAGTTCGAAGCAAAAGCTAGAAAATCTTGCATGTGTTGGTTGTAGCGCTAGGTAGGGAGCACTACAGCACTAGGCCATGTTTTCTAGGGGGCTTAAGTCTCTGACTCTAGCGCCGTAGCGCCCACCATGTAGCGCTGCCCTGCCTCCAAAATGATTTTTGGGTATTTTTCTTAGGAATTTTTGATTGGGGGCTCGGGGGTCGATTCCACCACCCCGTTTGGTTGAATTGGGCTTCCCGAGAGCTTGGGATTTGTTCCAAAGTTGGGTTACGGAATTGAATGTTAATGAGGAATCTATTTTATGGTTGTGCCTAGGTGTACACTAGGGCTTGGACGGGATCGTGCTTGAGGGTTGTCTCAATTAGCCAAAGCGCTCGGAATCAAAGGTAAGAAAACTAAACCCGGTTATGTGGTTATGTTGGGACTAAGAGTTCCCTATACTTGTATGTAATGTTGTACGATGGTATTATGCCATGTGAACATGAAATAAACGACCTAAGAGTGCCAGAATTAATATTGGCGCACAAAGACGCGGCTCTACCACTGGTAGCTGAGGTTAAGTATATAATCACTGAGCTCGACCTAAGAGAGCTGGAGTCAGTGGGATAAACAGAGGGTACGGCCTAAGGGCGACGACCCTGGATATTGTGTGATATGTTTATTTTTATTAATCTGATGATAATGGCATGTTTATTACTAGAATGACTAACTATTAGTTTGCATATTGATATCATTGATTATGTGAGAAATGTGGTTTGCTGAGTATCTTATTGATGATTTGTGAATTATATGACAATTGATTATTGTTTATGCTCTGCATTATGGTTTTCTTGCTGGGTCTTGGCTCACGGGTGCTACGTGGTGCAGGTAAAGGCAAGGGCAAGGTGGACTAGTCCTGAGCTAGAGAGCTCTGGGGCAGAATGTACATCATCAGTTGATCGGCCGCCACGACCGATGGAAGATATAGGGACAGAAGAACCTAAAGTGCCTATTTTCGCCATTAGAGTTGCTTGTGGATGTACATAAACTTTGAAATTTTTGTAAACTATCCTTTAAAACCTGTTTTGGGATCCCATGTATTAAATGTTTGTTTTAATGAGAGATTTCCTGTTTATTACCAAAATCTTTTAACCCTAACCTAATTATAACTTTAGGGTCACGCTTTCAACTAAATGACTTGATTAGTAAGTCTTGCACCTTTATAATCACACAGTGTAACGACCTTGGTTATCCAGGGTGTTACAGTTACAAAACCAAGTGGGAATGAATTTGGAACATTTTGGAAAAGTTTGGAAATTGGTAGCTGAAAACATGTGCTGACCGCGGCCTGGGGGATAGAAGCTAGTGGTCGCAACCAAGCTTATCCCAGGTCGAGGCCAGAGAGGCTGACAACCTTTTCTGAATTTCAGTTTTATCAAATTTTGAACGTTTCCAACAACTAAGTAGCTCTCAAATCTCTATTATAATTCCATAAAAGATCCCATTAAACATTGGTAACAACCATGAGGGTTGGTGGAATTTGAAATTCAAAGGGTGTCTCTAAACTTTATAAATAGGAGCCTATTGCTCACTTATAAGACAATATTTTCTATCCACTAGAGATCTTGGCTAGAAAATACTTAGAGGCTTGATTATTCCACAGAGCTATTTCCAAATTGTGAGAGCTCCCTTAGTGCTTGAGTTAGGGGGGAATAAGCTTTTGGACAAAGGTTGTAAACCTTGTTCAAGTTGGTGATCCCCAATGCTCTTCACTTTGGTTGTGTGAGTGAGAATGTTCTTTCTGTTTGTTCTCGTCATTTCTTTTCTACTATTACTTTTCATCTTCTTCTCTTATTCTCTATTTACTCTTTTACTTGTATCTTTTGTTTTAGAGTTGTAATCTCCTCTACATATTTTATTCTACTACCTCTAGTTTATTTGTATCATTTTGTTATAGAATTGTATTTTTTAATACTATCTTCTTCTACCATTTTCTATATTTACATGTATCTTTTGTTATAGAGTTGTAATCTTATTTAATCAACTATTTTTCTTTTGTATTACTTGCTTAGAGTTGTAAGGGTTTTTTACCATTTCCATTAGGCAATTTACATATTTCTAACATTCAAAAGCTTACCCCTTTGTTTGTATCAATGGAAGATGAGACTATCAAAATCATGAACCAAGACCTGATTTTACTAGGTGGCAAGCCAAGGTTAGGTTTCTCTTGACCACTCTTAAGATCACCTACATCCTAGAGTCTACACTTGAACCTCTCCCAATGCCATTCGACAAGGACACTCCCGAGGTGGTGGAGAAAAGAAGGAAGAGGGAGAAGGACAATCTAGAAAAGAAGGAAGATTGTAAAAATGATTAAGAAACCATTTCCTAGTCTAGAAAGTTCGTCTAATTTACTAGATTTAACCCATAGTGATCATTATGAATTAAATGGTGTTTTAACTAGAGGTGGTAAAAGGTATTTTCTTAATTTTATAGATAATTTTAATAGACATACCTATGTGTTTCTTTTAAAGTATAAAGATGAGACTTTTGATGCTTTTAAAGTACATAAATTAGAAGTTGAAAATCAACTCAATAAAATGATTAAGGTTGTAACATCCCGAATTTGTCATTAGCATTGTGTGCCTTGATTACTGTGCCTGGAGGGCCTAATTGGAATTATATGTGTGATTATGGGTTATACGGGGGATTGTGTGACATAAATGACTTGTGTGGTAATGTGATTAGACATGCATGTTTATGTGTATTGAATGTGCATGTGGGCCCATTCCTGTAAATAGGGGCACATTTGTAATCTTGGCCCGTTGATGGCATAAATGTAATTATGTATGTATTGTGAGTGGGACTCCAGTGTTATGGGGATATATTTGAGATGTGTGAGCCTAGGGGTATTTTGGGAATGTAGTATGTATCTGAGGTTGATCGAGTAACAAGTAATTATTTAGTGGTTATTTGGGTACGTCGGAATTAATGAGGAATTTATAGGACTATTGAGGATTAGCGGGAAATGTGGCAAATGACGATTTTTTCCTTGGGGCCATTAAAGGATAGGGTTACGCTTAAGGGGCATTTTAGTCTTTTGGGTAAAGGGATAAGACACTTAGTGGTTATATAATCTTTTGACCACTTAGAAACCTTGAGAACCATCAGAAAAACAAAACAAAAAGGATAAGAAACTCTCTTTCTGCCACGTTTGGGGCTCTCTCTCTCTCTCTCTCTCTCTCACTCTTAGAAGAAGCTTTGGAAAATTGAAGGGAAAGGTTGGAAATTTCCTTAGTTCTTGAGGCGGTGGTTGAAGGCTGGAGGTTGGAATTGGTGTAGGAGTAGCTCAGGGTCATGATCCTTGTCGAGGTAAGTTTTAATTCTGTCTTGATTAAGCTTTGATATGTTTGTTTTGGGTGTTCTAGAGTTTTGAACTTAAAGATTGGATTTTAAATTATGTTGAGGTTTTAGCTTAGTTTTAGTGGTTCTTTGCTGGTCATAGTGTATTGTTATAAGATTGGGATGTAATTATGAGTTTGGGACAAGTTTAGGTAGGAGTTGGTGATGTTAGCTTGAGAAAACGTAGGGGAAAAACTGGGTTCACATGTCTGAGTCGCGGCCCTATTCTTCAGGCGCTGCGGCCCGCATGAACCCAAGAGGCTTGGGAGCCTTTGAATTGGTCCAGGCGCCGCGGTGCAAGCTGAGGCACGCCACGACCCATGTCCCCAGAAGAAAGCCTCGGGGCCCTCTGAGTTGTAGCGCGCCGCGGCCCTAAGGGGTTGGGCCGCGGTTCAAATAGGGGATATTGCCCAATTAAGGGTTTTAAGCTCGGGAACTCTAATCTTAAGGCTCGGGAAGGATTCTACTACCCGATTTAGTAGAATTCGAGGTCCCAGGGGCTAGTATGTTAGTCTGAAAGATTTTAATTGATTTAGATCATGATGAATATTTATTATTACGTTGAGACTAGGTTTTGCCACTTAGGCTCGTGTTTCGGGACGTGCTCGGGATCGCTTTGGGTTGTCAGCTCGGGACACAATGTAAGAAAACTATATGTGCCCGTAGAGTTATATTGAGCTTAGTATTGTATGTATAGTTTGGAACTATAATGTCATATGTGTGTTTGTGACGGAATCAGCGATGGCTGAAATCGACATCGGTCGGAGACGGCATAGGCCGGGATTAGCAAAGGTTGGAAACGACATAGGCCAGGATCGGCAAAGGTTGGAGATGACATAGGCCGAGATCAGCAAAGGCCATGAACGATAAAGGTTAAAGACGCCATAGGCCGGGAACGTCAAGGGCTGGGAGCGGCAAAGGCTGAGATCGGTGTTAAGCATGTTGAATGCAGGCTGCCAGAGCGAGACTCTAAAAGGGAACAAGAAAGACCGAGTACAATGTTAAGCATGCTGAATCCAGGCTTCCACGGCGAGTCCCTAAAAGGGTGCAGTACTCACCAGTTCGGTTAAGACCGTGGACTTGATGCCTGGTAATGCACCCTGATCGGCGGAGGCTACTGTAGTGCTTATGTGCTGTTATGCTGCTATGATGTTATGCTGTTGTGAATGCAGATAGGAACTTCTAAATTGTTTGACATGTTTGGTTAATTATGTATTTGTTAAAGTGAATTATTATATGTTGTGCTGTGAAGTTTCTTGCTGGGCCTCATCTCACGGGTTCTCTGTGGTGCTGGTAAGGGCAAGGAAATGATCGATCAACCATGAGTTGGAGGGCATGGAACAGTACGTACATATTTGAACTACTTGGCTGGGGTTGTTTTGAGGAACATGTTGTAAACATTCGATTTTGTCGCTTAGGTTGACTGTACCACACCTTTGGATTGTAAATGTATTTCAAAACAGTATTTTGGGATCCCAATGTAACACTTTTATAATTTTAATGAATGTCCAACTTTTTATACTTAATTTATATTAAACGAGTCTTTATTTTGATTTAATCACACTTTTCATTCTAATACATCGATTAGCGAGCTAATGCCACCTTTTAAAATCACATGGTAACGACTCTAAGGTAGTACGACGTTACAACTTGGTATTAGAGCGAGCCAAGATTTATGGTTCCTAGAGATTGACTGAACATGTACGCTCGCTACCAGAGACAAGCTCGGCTCAGGGTTGGTTGTATTAAGTGTAATATTTGTTTAACAACTTATCTAAATTGCCCTATCTGTTAGACTAAAGAATATGATGTATATGTATGTATTTTGTGGGAATGAGGTTTGGAAATTGATGCATGAGTGTTATGGACTTGCGTCCTGGTATGCATATTGTATATGGCTATTGTGTTGTTTGGCTTTGCTATGGTATAGTGCTGGATAAGAATATCAGGGCTGGCAGGTCAGGTTATCGGCTGCATATAGATTTGAAAGTTTTGTATCCAAGGCAGTCAACTGGATCAGGCAGTGTTAATGATGGCATCCGAGGCCAGAATCATCCGTCGGTCCTGGGAATAGCGGCATGTGTTTGTTGGCATACAAGCGGGATTGCAAAAGCAAGAGGAAGAGATTAGGTGGTTGAGACAACGGGTTCAATCAGGGAACGCTGCCCTGTGTGTGTTAGCAATAACGGCACCAGTTACGATTTAACCTGAGGGTGGAAACATATGGGAATTATTATATGAAAGATTCTAGAAGTGTCATCCTCCAGTTTCTGAGGGAGGTTTAGACCCATTCAGAGTTGAATAGTGGGCGAGCATGGTTAGCTCCGTCCTTGGCAATATAGGAGCGAAATGCAATGATATAGTGGCTTGTGCCACGTACATGTTGTAGGAGGATGCCCGAACATGGTGGGAAGTCGTATCCAAGACCCGGAATGTTGTCATGATGGGTTGGGAGGAATTTAGACAATGGTTCAACATGAGGCATTACTGTGACGCAATTTGAATTGCGAAGACCAATGAGTTTATGAACTCGGTTCAGGGTAGCAGGACAGTGACAGAGTATGTTAGTGAGCTTCGTAGATCGGCCAAATTCGCGTTTGATTTGGTACCAATGGATGTGGCCCGGAAGGAGCGATTCACTCGAGGATTTAACCCTGGGATGGCCCAAAGTGTTAGGATCGCTCCAGTATATGAGATTGTTACCTACGCTTGGGTAGTAGGGAGGGCTCTTGTTATAGATGATGCAGGAGACGAGACTTGGAGTAAGAGTGTCGTTGGGTGGAAAGCTCAGGCAATGGTATCCCCATTTGCGAGATCAGGTAGAGGCAGAGGCCCAGAAACCAGGAGAGAAAGACCCCTAATAATTCTATTACTCCTGGTCCTGACAGGAGGGTCATTGTATTCAGAGCGACCGCTAGGACGACGATGAGGTCTAAAGGAGTTATTTAGTATGCACTAGGTGCAGGAGACGTCATGTGGGAGAATGCAGAGTGAAGGCATGTTTTTGATGAATAATGGTAGGGCACATCAAGAGGAATTTCCCGAAGACAAAGACAGAAGAACCAGAGAGTACAAATAACCCTACCCCAGCTCGAGTGTCCATCTCAATGCGATCAGAACTTGTGGCTAGTCCATCAGAGGCGGCAAGTCAGCTTTCAAGTTCTTGTACTTTTATATTGAGCAAGTTTTGTGAGGATTTTGAGGTGAACATGAGTGTGGATTTGTTTGTCAAATAAGGGACAACCATGGATTGTAAGATAAGATGGTGCTTTCTGAGGTTAAACAGAAAGGACCCAGTTGCGATTACGGGGTGCCTAGATGTGAGGGAGACACCATTAGGGTTATTTCAGTGAGACCAGATGAAAGCTGGATCAATCGGTAAGGTTTTAGATGGGTTCACGAGGATTTGTTGGGATTGTTGTCTCATCTAGGGAATTGAGTGTGCTACGAGATTAAGGAAGGGATAGAATCAGTATTAGGAATATTATGAAGAATGGCAGTAGCACAGGAGAAAGAATTAAATGTCATGTTAAAGATGTATTCGACTTGAGGGTTGATTAGACGAAATATCTCATCACGGGACACGTCAACACCATTTTTCAAGAATAAAGGATTCATTACCCGATTGCAAGGGTAGGACAATGTTCTCAAGGTTTAACCCTTGATCTAGTTATTACCAGCTGAGGATCAAGGAAAGAGACATTACAAGAATTACTTCTTGCACCAAGTAGGAGGTATTGGATTATCAGTGAAGGCTTTTAAACTGACCAATGCTTCAGCGACCCAAGTAAGTTCGACAAGCAGAGAGTACATGGATGGTATGGACAAGTCATATTCGGATTGATCGAGGAAGTTTCAGAATACTCACAATTAGCAGCAAAATGTGTATAACAACTTCATTGATAGTACCAAGGCTAAGGAAGCAGGGTTATTGTAGCGACCCAAATCCGCTAATAAGGCTTAAGGGCCTTGATTAGTGTGCCTGGAGGGCATAATGAGATTTATATGTGACTTTATTGAGTTAAATGCATGATTATAATTTAAAGCATGTTGTATGACTATTTGACTATTTGAGATGCATGACTATGTGTATTAGTATGCATGTAGGCCTTGATTGTGTTGAAAGGGCATAATTGTAATTTTGGCCATTTTGGGTACAACTGTATTGATATCTGTGATCTGTGACTCGAGACGATCCTAGAATGAGCGGATTAGCGGAAAAGTCAAAGCGGGAATTTATACCCGGCTTGGGTTAAGCCTGGAGAGTTTAAATGGAAATTTAGAGAATATATATTGAGGTTAATTTTGATGATGAGGAATATATATATATATATATATTTGGTGATTAATCAGGTATTGGGTAGCAAGCGAGAAATTATTAGAGACACTCAAGGAATTAGTGGGAATTGGGTAAAATGACTAAAATGGCCCTACATGGATAAAAGGATGAAGAATTAATAGGGAGGGCATTTTGGTCAATAGGCTTATTAGAGATAAGTGTATCTAAGCTTTATACTTAGTGGGATTGGTAGAAAAGAGTTATAAGGCTGTAGAAAAGAAAGAAAAAGGAAGAAAAAGAAAAGAGAGAAAAACAGAGGGGTTTTGTCTCAAAAGGAACGGTTTGTGGTTCTCCCACCATTTCCCTTCATTTTTCTTGGAGTTAAGCTCAGTGGAGAGCTAGGGTAGGCTGAGCATCAAGGATCCTAAGCTAGACTTGAAGATTGGCAAGGGATTAGCAAGAACACATCAAAAGTTGAGGTAAGTTTTTTATAAATTTCAGTTTTAGGGTTTGACTAGTTTGAGCTGTGTATTTAAGCTAAATTGATGGAAATTTTAGGGGAATTCAGGCCAAGGTTGAGGAGGAGCAAGCTAAGGAGGTCTAGGGTTGAACTCAAGGTCGAATTTCCATCCACGGTATGAATTCTAAGTCTTTAACTTTGATGTTTGACTGAATTTCTGGGATTAGGGTTAACTATGGTAGACTTTGAGTTTTAGGTTGCATGAGCTTGGGTTATGAGTTCTTGGGGTGCTTGGGATGTGTGGGAGGTGTTGATAAGTTTGTTTTTTGGTTTGGGAAAGATTTGGACAAGTTTGGGGTTGAATTGGTTGAAAGAAATCGCAGAAAACGAATTTGGGTGTTGCCTGTCTGCAACTAGCGCTACAGCGCTAGTCTTTGGGTGCTGTAGCGCTAAGCCCTGTTTCTGGGGATGTTCGGTTCTGCTTGTAGCGCTATAGCGCCCTCTTTTGAGCGCTGTAGCGCTACACTGTTCCCAGAAAGGGGTTTTTGGGTTATTTTTGAGGGATTTTGACCTAGGGTTCGGGGTTTGATTCCACCACCTTGTTTTGTGGATCTAGGACTTCCCGGGAGGCTTGAGATTTGCTCCGAGGTTAGGTTTTGGACTTGAGGTTTGGTGATGACTTTGACCTATGAATTGTGTTTAGGTGAGTGCTAGGGCTCGAGTGGGATCGTGCTGGAGGAGTCAAGTGATCAAAGCTATCGAATTGAAAGGTAAGAAAATTGTAGCACTCGAGAACAGGGCGTGGGCCCATAGTGTTTTTGCAGGGCATGGCCCTAGACTATATTACATGCTAGGATAATAACCTTATTTGAATTATCATATGTTTTAAGGATTATTACGAATTGTACGATATGTGTAATTATAGTGAAATGAACGGCTAAGGCCGAGAGCGGCGAAGGCCGGGAATGGCAGTGGGGCCGGAAGTAACACTTAGCACATGGAGTGCTTATAGTCAGGGTAGGACCCAATGGATACGTGAGGTTATCCTTCGGTGAGGACTGAGATCCCAGGCTCTGGTAAGGCTTTTGGGGCGGCATGGCCGTGTTTGCTTAGTCTGATGGTTGACCTGTTTATCCGTGGATTACATGTTAACTATATGATATGCATATGCTATTTACTGTTTGAGTTTTCTTGCTGGGCTTCGGCTCACGGGTGCTCCGTGTTGTAGGTAAAGGCAAAGAAAAAGTCAACCAGCCATGAGTATGGAGAGCGTGGGGGCAGCGCGTACATGTTCGGCCTGCCCGACTGCTTTGCTTGGGGGCATTTTTGAATATGGCTGCATTAACATGTTCTTTTGATAGTTAACCAAGTGTAAATCTATTTTTTTGAGTTGTAAATATTTTGTAAACCTTATTTTTGGGATCCCAAATGTTTGATACTTGATGTTTTCAATGAAACTAAGCATTTTCAAAGATTACAGCCTTAACTTCTGGTTTAGTCACACCTTTGGTTTTAGAAACCTCGTAGAGTCAGTTAATTGCACAATTTCTGTTTTAAACTCACTTAGTAGCAGCTCTAAGGTAGTAGGGCGTTACAACTTGGTATCAGAGCGAGCCAAGGTTTATTGGTTCTGGAGATTGACCGAACATGTACGCATGCTACCATTGAAAAGCTCGACTCAGGGTTGATTGGTATGGTTGATTAATGTATTTGAATTTGTGTTTGAATGCCTTGGTTACCTGCTTATATTATATTGAGCATGATGAGTGAAATATCATATGCATGATGCCAGGGCAAGGCCCGTTGTGTGCTATATGCTATCTGTATGTTATTTGGATTGTTGATCTTGGTTTGTTGTTGAGATTGAGAGGTGGAATTGGATCTTGTTATCATGCCTGATGAGCAGTGTCACTGATTGCAGGCATTTAGTTGTAATGGCTCAGCAATCATCTAGACTCCGCGACAATCGGGTCGAGGATGACAATCAGGGTCAGGACCCTCCACCTGCTCTTCAGAACTGGCAGCAGATTTTAGCCGAAATGGAGGTTAGATTGAAGAAAATAGAGGAAGAACTTAGTCAGTTAAGGCAGCAGGCTCCTCCGCAAGTCACCGGGTTACCACTACAGCAGAGTGTAGCACCAGCTCCGGTTCAGCCTGTGGTTGAGAACAGGTTGGAACCTCTGTACGAAAGATTCAGAAAACAGCAACCTCCTACCTTCGAGGGTGGATCAGACCCACTGTGGGCCGAGCAGTGGATGAATATGATTTCCATAATCTTGGATTTCATGAGGGTTGAAGGAAAGGAAAGGGTTGATTGTGCCAGTTATATGCTTAGAGATGATGCACGAATATGGTGGGATGTAGTAAGGTAGCGAAGGGATACTGCAACTATGACTTGGGAAGACTTTAAGAGCATTTTTAATGAGAAATACTACAGTGTAGCAGTTCGAGTGGCGAAGGTTGATGAGTTTATCAACCTGACTCAGAACAGGTTATCAGTCACTGAGTACGCCCTGAGATTTGATAGATTGGCGAAGTTTGCGCCAGATTTAGTGCCGACTGATGCAGCCAGGAGAGATAGGTTCATATGGGGATTGAATGTGATGATCGCCTGTGATGTGAGTATTACCTTAAACATGGAGACTACCACCTATGCCCAGGTTGTGGATAAAGCCCTTACTGCAGAGAGGGCTGAGGATCAGAACTGGAAGGATAGCGCTGCTAGGCGCGATACCAGGAGGGCAGTGCCTCCTTCTTCTGGGCCTAGTCGAGGTAGTGGTCCCAGTGAGCAGAAAATAAGAGCACCAGATTCATTTGTTCCTTATGGTTCTGATAGGAGGGTTCGCGGTTCTATGGGTGGCCGTCAGGGCAGAAATGACAACTGGAGGAGCTTTCCGATGTGTTCTCGATGCAGGAGACGACATCAGGGCGAGTGCCGGACCAGGGCATGTTTTATTTGTGGGAGCACCAACCATTTTAAGAAAGACTGCCCACAAGCTAAGAAAGAGGATCCAAAGCAGGGAGATAGCCTCACTCCTGCTAGGGTATTCACCTTGACTCAGACTGAGGCGGAGACCAGTCCCTCAGTTGTGACAGGTTAGATTTTTAGCGCTGGTTCCTTGTATACTGCATTGATTGATTCTAGGGCTACTCACTCATTTGTATCTGCTAGGGTGATTGATCAGCTTTGTAGACCTAGTATTTTGTATGCTAGGGGTTTTCCGACTTTATTGCCAACAGGAGAACTGGTAGTCTCTAGGAGATGGGTTAGAGCATTAACAGTAGTAATAGACGGTAGGGAATTGTTTGTTGACCTGGTTGAACTAGATATGGACGATTTCGACATGATACTAGGGATGGATTGGTTAACGCGGTATGGAGCAACAATTGACTGTAAGCGATGAATGGTGACTTTTGAACTAGAAGGCGAGGTACCCTTTGTGTTTGTGGGGACGGTGAATGGACCACGGGTGCCTATGATCTCAGCACTAAAGGCTAGAGACCTGATGCAGTAGGGTTGCATAGGATTCCTAGCAAGTGTTGTAGATTCCTATAAGGTGGCGACAGTGGGGCCGAATGAAACCAGAGTGGTCTGTGAGTTTCCAGACTTGTTTCCAGCAGATCTACCAGGATTGCCGCCACAGCGGGAGATTGAGTTTGTCATAGAGTTGTATCTGGGAGCAGAGCCAGTGTCCAGGGCACCTTACAGAATGGCTCCAGTAGAGTTAAAGGAATTGAAGATTCAGTTACAGGAGCTACTGGATTTGGGGTTTATCACACCGAGTTTCTCGCCATGGGGTGCTCCAGTATTATTTGTTAAGAACAAGGATGGATTGTTCAGGATGTGCATTGACTACAGGGAGTTGAATAAGTTGACCATCAAGAACAAGTACCATTGCCTAGGATTGACGATTTATTTGATCAGCTTCAGGGGAGTACAGTGTTTTCAAAAATTGATCTCCGATCAGGCTATTATCAGTTGAGAATCAAAGAAGAGGACGTACCAAAGACTGCTTTTCGGACGCGGTATGGGCATTATGAATTTCTGTTTATGTCCTTTGGATTAACCAATGCCCCAGCAGCATTTATGGATTTGATGAACATAATTTTCAAATATTATCTGGATAAGTTTATGATTGTATTTATTGATGATATCCTAGTGTACTCCCAGTCAGAGACAGAGCATGAGCATCATCTGCGCCTGGTGTTGCAATGGCTTAGAGAGCATAAGTTATATGCTAAGTTTAGCAAGTGCGAGTTCTAGTTATCGCAAGTTACATTTCTGGGCCATATTATCAGTAAGGATGGGTTACTGGCCGACCCAAGTAAGATAGAAGCAGTGAGAGATTGGCCTAGACCAAGTAGTGTTCCTGAGGTTAGAAGTTTCCTTGGACTAGCAGGTTACTACCGGCAGTTTGTAGAGGGGTTCTCCAGAATTGCTACTCCATTGACAGAGTTGACAAGAAAGAAGACCAAGTATGTGTGGACAGATCGATGTGAGAACAACTTTAAAGAGTTGAAGCGGCGATTGATTACTGCACCAGTGCTGAGCCTGCCGACAGATAATGAGAAGTTTGTGGTCTATTGTGACGCTTCTAGACAAGGTCTGGAATGTGTGTTGATGCAGGCTGGGAAAGTGATAGCTTATGCATCGAGACAATTAAAGGAGTATGAGCAGAGATATCCCACGCATGATCTGGAGTTAGCTGCAGTGGTATTCGCGCTTAAGGTTTGGAGACACTATCTGTATGGTGAAAGATGCGAGATATACACTGATCACAAAAGTTTAAAGTATTTCTTTACCCAGAAAGACTTGAATATGCGCCAGAGGTGGTGGCTAGAGTTGGTAAAGGATTACGATTGTGATATCCTGTACTATCCTAGGAAGGCTAATGTAGTGGTTGATGCATTGAGCCGGAGGGGCCCAGGACAGTTGTATAGTTCGAGGCAAATATCTGACAGATTAGCTGAAGAGATGACCAAAGCAGGTATAGAGTTAGTGGTTGGTAGGTTAGCCAACATTACTCTTCAGTCATCGCTCCTTGAGAGGATTAAGGAAGCACAGGGAATGGATCCCCAGTTAGTGGAACGTAGAGAGGGTGTCCTAACTGGAGCAACTAAGGACTTCTCTATCTCTGAGATGGGTTTATTGAAGTACAAGGGACGGATTTGTGTTCCGATTGATCCAGATATTCGGCGAGAGATTCTGGACGAGTCTCATACCACTCCCTACTCTTTGCACCCAGGTTCTATGAAGATGTACCATGACTTAAAAGTTTGGTACTGGTGGTCAGGCATGAAGAGGGATGTGGTGGACTATGTAGCTAGATGCTTAACCTGTCAACAGATTAAGGTTGAACATCAGAGGCCAGCAGGGTTATTATAGCCTCTAGGGATTCCTGAGTGGAAATGGGAGGAAATTGCCATGGACTTTGTGGCGGGATTGCCGAAGACTGTGGGTCAGTATGACTCGGTGTGGGTGATTGTGGACAGGTATACTAAGTCCGCCCACTTCTTGCCTGTGAGGACAACTTATACTGTGGAGCAGTATGCAGAGCTATATGTGAAGGAGATTTTTCGACTTCATGGGGCTCCGAGGTCGATAGTATCCGACAGAGATCCCACTTTCACTTCCAAGTTTTGGGAGAGCCTACAGAAGGCAATGGGCACACAGCTTAGGTTTAGTACCGCTTATAATCCTCAGACAGATGGACAGTCTGAGAGGACGATTCAGATACTGGAGGACATGTTACGAGCTTGTGTGTTGGATTTTGGGGGATCTCGGAGTAGGTATCTCCCTCTGATTGAGTTCTCGTACAATAATAGTTATCAGGTGACTATCGGAGTGGCTCCGTATGAGATGCTGTACGGAAGAAAGCACAGATCACCGATACACTGGAATGAGGTAGGTGAGAGAAAGTATTTAGGTCCTCTGATGGTTCAGAGGACCAATGAGGCACTTGAGGACCAATGAGGTAGGTGAGAGAAAGTATTTAGGGTTAACTATGGTAGACTTTGAGTTTTAGGTTGCATGAGCTTGGGTTATGAGTTCTTGGGGTGCTTTGGATGTGTGGGAGGTGTTGATAAGTTTGTTTTTTGGTTTGGGAAAGATTTGGACAAGTTTGGGGTTGAATTGGTTGAAAGAAATCGCAGAAAATGAATTTGGGTGTTGCCTGTCTGCAACTAGCGCTACAGCGCTAGTCTTTGGGCACTGTAGCACTAGGCCCTGTTTCTGAGGATGTTCGGTTTTGCTTGTAGCGCTATAGTGCTCTCTTTTGAGCGCTGTAGCGCTACACTGTTCCCAGAAAGGGGTTTTTGGGTTATTTTTGAGGGATTTTGACCTAGGGTTCGAGGTTTGATTCCACCACCTTGTTTTGTGGATCTAGGACTTCCCGGGGGGCTCGGGATTGGTCCAGAGGTTAGGTTTTGGACTTGAGGTGTGGTGATGACTTTGTCCTATGAATTGTGTTTAGGTGAGCGCTAGAGCTCGAGTGGGATCGTGCTCGAGGAGTCAAGTGATCAAAGCTATCGAATTGAGAGGTAAGAAAACTGTAGCACTCGAGAACATGGCGTGGGACCATAGTGTTATTGCAGGGCATGGCCCTAGACTGTATTACATGCTAGGATAATAACCTTATTTGAATTGTCATATGTTTTAAGGATTATTTCGAATTGTACGATATGTGTAATTATAGTGAAATGAACGGCTAAGGCCGAGAGCGGCAAGGCCGAGAGCGGCGAAGGCCGGGAACGGCAGTGGGGCCGGAAGTAACACTTAGCACATGGAGTTCTTATAGTGAGGGTAGGACCCAATGGATACGTGAGGGTATCCTTACGGTGAGGACCGAGACCCCAGGCTCTGGTAAGGCTTTTGGGGCGGCATGGCCGTGTTTGCTTAGTCTGATGGTTGACCTGTTTATCTGTGGATTACATGTTAACTATATGATATGCATATGCTATTTACTGTTTGAGTTTTCTTGCTGGGCTTCGGCTCACGGGTGCTCCGTGTTGCAGGTAAAGGCAAAGAAAAAGTCAACCAGCCATGAGTATGGAGAGCGTGGGGGCGGCGCGTACATGTTCGGCCTGCCCGACTGCTTTGCTTGGGGGCATTTTTGAATGTGGCTGTATTAACTTGTTATTTTGATAGTTAACCAAGTGTAAATCTATTTTTTGAGTTGTAAATATTTTGTAAACCTTATTTTTGGGATCCCAGATGTTTGATACTTGATGTTTTCAATGAAACTAAGCATTTTCAAAGATTACAGCGTTATCTTCTGGTTTAGTCACACCTTTGGTTTTAGAAACCTCGTAGAGTCAGTTAATTGCACAATTTCCATTTTAAACTCACTTAGTAACGACTCTAAGGTAGTAGGGCGTTACAGTTATAGGTAAGATTCCATAAGGGATAGGTTCCGATTACTCAAGAGGATATTCAAGGTCGTGCTATGTGAACTGATGGGATCATGTATAAGGTAGTTAAGATGGAAACCGTAAGGAATTTCTAAAGGAACACCTTAGGGGCGAGGAACACAGTGAGGCCAGTAAGACACATCGGCTACTATTTGAAGCATCTTCAAGGATAGCCATACCTTGACTGAAGTAACGTAAGAACCTAATGTCAGTCTGAATGGATAGTTGCGTACCATATTTTCAGAAGTTAGAATGAAGATTGGTTAACACGTCATGGTATTATGATATGTACGTGATGGACTAGTATAGGAGGACAGTGCAATGGACACTGTCCTTGCTTAGAACGTGGAATATTCGTGCGGTACGTCAAGAATTAGGGTGCGCTTGTGTGTAGAAAAAAATGGTTGTTCGTGCTTTATGGTGGAAAAAGGAATAAGAACATATATGCTCTGCGTGGGACTTTAAGTTGACAGTAATGGACTATGGTTAGAATGAAGTAAATATCGAGATTGGTTTGGAACTTGTGGTTGATGATTGGCGGATACACCTTTATGAGAAATAAAACACAGAAAGAAGATCTTGTAGGAATGGTTTAGAATCCTACCACTTCGGTATAGAGGGGCTAAGATATGCAGATCGGATGAGTGATCCAAATGATGTTGGCATTGAGGGGAAGATGCGGGATGAACCTTAGGTTACCCCTTACGATTATTGTATCTAGGAAGTTTGAATGAGTGTTAAGACTACAATTTGTATACTGGGAGGCGCACAGCCTAATCATTTAGTAAATGAGAGATCATAATCAGAAACCAGAAGGGTTATTATGACTCTAGGGTATCCTGGAGTTAGAATGGAGGAATGTAATTATGGACCCTAAGGGTGAATCACCTCAAACTACAGATAAGGTGAATGGATGCAAAAGTGGTGATTTAACCTATTGGGTTAACACACCATGGTTTGTGTGAGTGAGATATCAAAAGAGAGAGTGTGTACGGAAGGAGACCGCACATCTCCACTGGACACCAAAGTCAATAGTGTCAGATTGAGACCCATAGATTCCAGGTTTTGGGAAAATGGTCATAGACTGACGTTGAGTAAGATATTGTGAGATAGGGAACGAGAAGTGCTTATTCCAAAAAATGAACCCAAAGACAGAAAATATCCTGGTTCAGAATTGGCTCTGGGGACCAGTGAAATTATTGAGGATCGTTAGAGCAGGAGTGTCTGCGTTATTAAAAGTACATAAGAGCTTGCAAATCTAAATATGGGAACATGGAGTTTCGGGATTGAGGATGTGTTATTCTCCGATTATTATGAACTAGCAAGGATAAGATGGTTCGGAAAAGTGAGAGGTGTTTGACTCTAGATTTGATATATTTGTGAGATCCTAGTAAGGATTAGGCCAGGGGCCTACAAATTAGCCTTACCCCAGCATGGGTACATGCTCATAAGGTGTTACTGGTGCCAATATTAAGGAAAGGGATGTCGAGTACGACTTCTGATTGGGTGAGGAGAACCTGGAAATTCAGTGAAACTTATTATGTAAGGAAAAACCAATGGAAATTCTAGATAAAAAGAGATAAAGTCATACAGATTAAGACTATCCTTCCTGTGAAGGTGTTACAAAGAAATGGAAAGGTAAAGGACCTGAATTTGAAGTTATATTCAGGCAGGCGGTAACAGTATTCCGAGATTTTTGAGTAAATTTCAAGGATGAAATTTTAATAAGGAGGGGATAGATGTAACGTCCCAAATTTTTCATTAAGGCTGAGTGCCTTGATTACTGTGCCAGGATGGCCTAATTGGAATTATATGTGTGATTATGGGTTATATGGGTGATTGTGTGACATAAATGACTTGTGTGGTAATGTGATTATACATGCATGTTTATGTGTATTAAACATGCATGTGGGCCCATTCCTATAAATAGAGGCATGTTTGTAATGTTGTCCCGTTGATGGCATAAATGTAATTATGTATGTATTGTGAGTGAGACCCCAATGTTAAGGGGATATATTTGAGATGTGTGGTCCGAAATGATCTTAGGGAGCGCATTAGCAGAATAGTCACAATGGGGTCAAATACCTGGCTCGGGGTGAGCCTAGGGGTATTTTGGGAATGTAGTATATATCCGAGATTGATCAGGCAACATGTAATTATTTAGTGGTTATTTGGGCACGTTAGGATTAATTTGGAATTTATAGGACTACTTGAGGATTAGCAAGAAATGTAGCAAATGACGACTTTCCCCTTAAGGCCATCAAAGGATAGGATTATGCTTAAAGGGCATTTTAGTCTTTTGAGCCAATGGATAAGACACTTAGTGGTTATCTAGTCTTTTGACCACTTGGAAACCTTGAGAACCATAAGGAAAAAAAAGGGATAAGACACTCTCTCTTTCTACCACGTTTAAGGCTCTCTCTGCAATGTCCCGAATTCCCTAATGTGGCTTAATGCCTGGATTAGGGGGTCAGGAGGACCATAATTGGTTTAATGCATTATTATGTCATTATATGCATGATTATGTGTGTTGTATTATCATATGATTGGATTTGCATATATGTGGTTGTAATTTTGGCCCGTTGAGGGCGTATTTGTATATTTATGTGCATGTGTGTGATATATGGGTGAGACCACATTATTACGTGGATATATTCGAGCTATTCGGCATGAGATGATCCTAGGAAGCAAGTCAACGATTTTGTCATAACGGGGTTAATTACCAGGCTCTAATTTGGTGCTTAGTACATTACCGGGATTGAGCATGTAATGGGAAATGATTTGATAATTATTTGAGGATATTGGGAGTACCGGGAATTGAAGGACGTTAATTATGATTAACGGGGTAGGTGGAAATGACAACTTTGCCCTTGGGTGGCTTTGAAGGATTTAGATGGCCCTAGGGGAATTTTGGTCATTTAGGCCATTAGATATACTTAGCCAAGTAGGATGTAGAAGGAACCAAGGCAAAAAACAGGGCACCATCTCTCTTCTCTCTCGATCATACTCTTTCTCTCTCACTCGGTTGATTTTTTTGAAGCTTGAAGTTGGGAAAATTGGAGCTAATTGAGCTAGGTTCTTGATTGAGTAAAGCTTAGAGATAATTCTGGGATTGAGGTAAGGGTTTTCAGCTTGAACTTTAAGGTTCTTATTCTATTTTTATGTTGTTTGAAAGCTTGAGAGTTTGGTTGTAGAATTAGTATTTGATGGTGTTTTTAGTGTTTCTAGGCTTGGGTTTTATAGCTAGATTGGTGGTAGTGTTGTGTTGATGTTTGGTTGCGATATTGGGATTTGTCTGATTGTGTTTTGGTTGAGTTTGGATTGGAGGAAATACAGGGGAGTTGGGTTCGCAGGGTCAAGTTACGGCAGAGTTCAAGGGTGCTATGACTTCAGTGAACCTTAGAGCCTTCACTGGGCTCTGTCTGGCAGGCGCGCCGCAACCCTCAAGGGCAAGTCGCAGCCCACCCCTGGCACCCAGACAAGGGACTGTCTGTCTAGGAGGCGCGTCGCGGCCCTTTGGGGGTAGGTCGCGACTCGCAAGTCTGTTTTTGGCAAGGATTAGTTTTAAGCTCAGGTTTTCAAACCTTAAGGATCGGGATCAAATCTATTAACCATTTTAGTGGGATTCAAGGTCCCAGGTGGCTATGACTTGGTCGGGGAATCTTTTATTACTCATTTTATTGATGGGATTTCATATTTGGTTATGATTTGGTTACCGCTAAGTGCCTAAGGACATGATCGTTCTCAAGGGTCGTTCTTAACTTATTTTATGCTCAAACCGGAGGTAAGAAAACTGCACCTAGTATGTGACATACATGATTAATGACAATGCATGTTGAGTGCTCTATATATGGACATTTGTTGCACTGTGAATTCCTGGTTGCATTGCTTACTTGTGAGTGGCATTGACTTATCAGTCGGAAACAACAATAGTGATGAGCACTGGTCGTATGGAATTGACTTATGAGTCAAGAGCGACAATAGCGTATTAAAGACTAGTCGATACAATTAGATATAATCAACAAGAGAATTATATGCTCGTCCGACCTATTGGCCGAAGAAAAAAACTAAAGCTCTTGGCTAGTCTATGCTAGTTACTCAAAGCCAGGGCTAGAAGGCTTAAGTGATTTGATAGTCACATGGCTTAGGGTGCAAGACCCCGGGATGTCTGATTAGTCATCTATTTAGGAAGCAAGACCTCAGGATGTCTTATTAGTCATCTATTCAGGGCGCAGGACCCTAGAATGACTTAATAGTCATTAATCCAAGGCGCAGGACCCCAGATTGACTTAACAGTCATCATCTGATTACGGTTGTGAACCCTAGAATGATTTCATGATCATTTATTAATACTTGTATACATGCAGTAATAAGTTTTCTTGCTGAGCTTTGGCTCACGGATGCTATGTGGTGCAGGTAAAGGGAAAGAAAAGCTTACCCAGCCTTGAGTGGGGAGCTTAGGTGGCGACGTGTACATATGCGGCCACTTGACCACCACGGCCAATGTATTTCTCAGGGGAACTAGGGTTTAACCCTATTTTTGCCGCTTAGGTCAGCGAATTGTAACTTTTGAATTGTAATGACCATTTTGGATTGTAAACAACTTTGTAAACACTTTTATGGGATCCCATGCACAATTTAACATTTCAAATAAAATATATCTATTCCTTTTGATCGAGATTTTAACCCTGGCCCATTAATAACATTTAGATGCACGTTTATGGCCTAAAGACTCGTTTAGCGAGTTAAGCACTATTTAAAGTACACAATATGACGATCTTGGCAAACCACGCCGTTACACTCTCTCTCAGTCTTAGAAGAAGCTTTGGAAAATTGAAGGGAAAGGCTGGGAATTTCCTGAGTTCTTGAGGCTGTGGTTGAAGAGTGGAGGTTAGAATGGGTGTAGGAGTAGCTCAAGGGTCGTGACCCTTGTGGAGGTAAGTTTTAATTATGTCTTCATTAAGCTTTGATCTATTTGTTTTGGGTGTTCTAGAGTTTTGAACTTAAAGATTGGGATTCTAAATTATGCTAAGATTTTAGCTTAGTTTTAGTGGTTATATGCTGGTCATACTGTGTTGTTATAAGATTGGGATGTAATTATGAGTTTGGGGCAAGTTTAGGTAGGAATTGGTGATGTTAACGGCCCTATTCTTCAAGCGATGTAGCCCGCATGAATCCATGAGGCTTGTGAACCTTTGAATTGGTCCAGGCGCCGCGGCCTATGTCTCTAGAAGAGAGCCTTTGACTTGTAGCGCGTCGCAGCCGTAAGGGGCTGGGTTGCGGCTCAAATAGGGGATATTGCCCAATTAAGGGTTTTAAGCTCAGGAACTCAAATTTTAAGGCTCAGGAAGGATTCTACTACCCAGTTTAGTGGAATTCGAAGTCCCAGAGGCTAGTATGTTAGTCCGAACGCTTTTAATTGATTTAGATAGTAATGGATATTTATCATTATATTGTGACTAGGTTTTGCAGGTCAGGCTTGGGTTTAGGGATTTTGCTCGGGATCGCTTTGGGTTGTCATCTCGAGACACGAGGTAAGAAAACTTTTTGTGCTTGTAGAGCTATATTGTGCTTAGTATTGTATGTATGGTTTGCAACTATAGCATCATATGTGTGTTTGTGACAGAATCAGCAACGGCTAGAATTGGCAAGGGTCGAAGACGGCATAATTCGGGAGCGGCAAAGGTTGGAGATGGCATAGGTTAGGATCGACAATGGTCGAAGACAGCATAGGTCGGGAACGGCAAGGGCTGGGAGCGACAAAGGCCAAAATTGGCGTTAAGCATGCTAAATGCAAGCCGCTAGGGTGAGACCCTCAAAGGAAACGACAAAGGTCGAGTACGGTGTTAAGCATGTTGAATGCAGGCCACCAGGGCGCGACCTTCAAAGGGTGTTGTACTAAACCGCTTGGTTAAGACCATGGACTTTGTGCCTAGTAACGCACCCTGATCGGCGGAGGCTGATGTATTGCTTATGTGTTGTTATGCTACTATGATGCTGTGCTGTTGTGCTGCTATAATGTTCTACTATTATTCTATTGTGTTGTTGTGAATGCATATAGGAACATGTAAATTGTTTGACGTGTTTGATTAATTTTGTATTTGTTAAAGTAAATTATTATATGTTGTGAGGTGAAGTTTTCTTGCTGGGCCTTGGCTCACAGGTGCTCTGTGGTACAAGTAATTGCAAGGAAATGATCGATCAACCATGAGTTGGAGGGCGTGGAGCGGTACGTACATGTTTGGCCTACCTGGCCGCCACAACTGGGGTTGTTTTGAGGAACACATTGTAAACATTCGATTTTTTCGCTTAGGTTGAATGTACCATATCTTTGGATTGTAAATGTATTTTTAAATAGTGTTTTGGGATCCCAATGTAACACTTTTATAATGTTACTGAATGTCCAACCCTTTCTTCATTTTGATTTAATCACACTTTTCAGTCTAATACCTCGATTAGCGAGCTAATGACACCTTTTAATATCACATGGTAACATCTCTAGGGTAGTAGGGCATTACAAATGTACTAAGAAGTGATAGAGGAGGAGAGTACTTCTATAATGAATTCAATGCATTTTGTGAAGAAAATGGCATAACTCATGAGTGCACCACACCTTATACACCACAACACAATGGTGTTGTCGAAAGGAAAAATAGGACTTAGCTATAGATGATAAATTCTATGTTGGTGTTTTCTAAGTTGAACTTCAACTTATGGGGTGAAGCGTTGTTAACCGATTGTCACATTCTTAATCTAATATCGATGAAGAAAAATGAGATATTTCCATATGAGTTATGGAAAGGAAGAAAACCCAATATATGGTACTTCAAAGTGTGGGGGTGTCTTGTATATTGCAAGAAAAACCAACCTAATAGAACAAAGTTAGGTTCAAGATACATAAAGTGTGCTTTTGTTGGTTATGCCAACAATAGTAAAGATTATAGGCTATTAGACTTAGAGTCTAATGTTGTGGTTGACTCTAGAGAAGTTGAATTCTTTGAGAACATGTTATGTGACAAAAATTCTCAAGCTTCAACATCTCTAAAGGAGAATTTGTTTTATGAGAACAATTCTCAAGCATCTACATCCAAAAATGATTCTCGAGAAGAGAATTCTCAAAGGAATGTAGAGCAACTGTTGTACCCTCAAATTAGCTGGCATATGAATATGTTGAAAAATAGCCAAGTAGAATATCTGGCTAACAGAGATGTGAACAACTCAAGTTTGGGGGGCCTGAAAACACAATACACAGGTTATTATCAGACCACCTCTCAGGATAACAATTGAGTTCGAGACTTATAATGACCAGATCCACATTTAGGCGCTCTGAGCTTACTACGAGCTAAGGTTTAGATAGTCTTTGAACATGAGCTTGGGAGAGATATTCAGCTCGAGGAAACCTAGACAAAACGCATACTAAAGGACCCCAAGAGATTCGGAGGCTCCTTATACACTCATTAATGCCCAGGTTGTATTGCATATCTATCATTTATTATCCGAGATAGCAGGAGTTTTTATCAAATCATATCCCAATGTAAACAAGAATAATCTGTATTAAATGTATACCTTATTTATTCATGCGGTTCCCAAACCTGACCAAGAAATTCCCCTATAAATACCAGGGATACTGGACAGGGAAAGGGACAACCATTTTTGTATTACTAAAACTCTACAAAAATATAGAGAGAAATGCAATAACATTGTCTCGTGGTCTAGGTGGATTTTAACCACTGAACCACATAAAATTTGTGTGTGGTCGAGAGGGTTCTTCTATTACTTCATTACGGTATAATTTCTCACTAATCTACCTATTTGATTTCTTAATCTACTATTGGCAAAAAAACCACGTCAATAGTTTGGTGCTTTCATTGAGAGGAAATTAGTGATTCGCATGTTTCAGTCAACATTCATTATGGTGCTCACTCGATCGATTCATGACAATGAGGTGGAACAACCTGGTGGGCAGGAAGCCCATCATACTGCTGTTCCTGCTGAAAGGGGCCCAGATGTTCAATAACATCATGGAAAGCAACCGATGGGTCAGGACGACGCCGAGAGTTCAACATCTCTCCCACCAAATCCTAATCCAGGATATTTAACTGTTGTCGAGATGGAAAATTCCCAATTAAGAGCCATCTTGCTAGCGAAAACAGGAAAATCAAGGAGGTCTTGGCTCAGTTACTCCCTCTTGCAACCGATATTAACGTCGGAAAGTGGCAAAGTGGGTTTCATAAGTCCCACAGGAATAACTGGTCTAACCCTAGTCGTTCTGTCAGAATCGCCACTCCGAGCTCTGTGCCTTCAGAGTGAAACCATCAGAGTGCTAAGCCTACTAGTTGTCATAGGGGTCATCACCAACATGTCAGTTGGTCGATCAGGACTGTGACCCCTAGCTACGTGTCTTCTTTACAGATTCCTAGGAGTGCCCACAACAACCCTGGTGGCTAGGACAAGTTCACGGAGGCAAAATGCTCCAGCGGATCCTTCTGTGCCATGATCAGAACCCCAAGCACAGAGAACTTGTGACATTGGAGTAGAGCTTTAGCTCGTCTTGATGGAAATAGGGTAGTGTAACGACCCAAAATCACTAATAAGACTTATGGGCCTTGATTAGCGTGCCGGGAGGGCATAATTGGTTTTGGTGTGATTTAAATGATTATATGGGTATGTGAAATGCATTTTTACGAGTATTAATATGCATGTGGGCCCTATTTAGCTTATAGGGGCATATTTGTAATTTTGGCCCGTTGAGGGCATAAATGTGATTATATATGATAAATTGTTGAGACCACATTATTATGTGGATATATTTGCAGCATATGGCTCGAGATGGTCCTAGTGAGCAGTTTGGTGAAATAGTCATGGCGGGGATTAATACCCAGCTCGGGGGAGCCTGGGAGTATTTTTGGGGAATTTAGGAAATATATTGGAGATTATTAGACATTGGGTAAATAATTGGTGATTAATTGGATGACAAGATTTAAGTGGTAAATATTAGCAACACTCGAGGAATTAGTGGAAATTAGGAACAATGACTATTCTGCCCCTAGATTGAATTAATGGTTAGTTTTATTTGGATGGGTAAAATGGTCTTTTTATTATTAAAGGATATAATCAGGTTTTATGTTAGAATATAGGAGAAGGCAGTAGGAATACTGAAGAAAGAAACAAAAAGCTCTCTCTCTCTCTCTCTAACGATTTCTTCTCTCTCTTTTGCTTTCACTTGAGTTGAAGCTAAGGAGCATGGGCTTAGGCTAATTTTTGGGTTGGTGACCATTGAACACTACAAGAATTTTATACATTAGCGGCGGGACACTCCGCCGCTAATAAGGGGGACATCCGCCGCTAATACCCCGCGCCAAATTATTTGTCACTACTAATCATTATTAGCGGCAGACTGACACACCCGCCGCTAATAATATATTATTAGGTATGGATATTAGAGGCGGAGCCCGCCGCTAATACATATGTCAGATTCAGTATTATTAACTGCGGGGTCCGCCGCTAATATTGTTTTTATAATATATTTTAAATTTTATTTGAAATAAATTAATAAATTAATATTTATTAAATTCAATTATTTTAAAAAATAATTCATAATATAATTTAACAAAAATAAGCATTTAATTAATTTAAACATAACTAACATTAAAACTAATGTGAATAGTTTGAATATTTATCAACCTAGCAAATATCGCTATTGTCATTAAAAATAAAGACAATATTAATTCAGTCCAAATACATAAACTAGTAACTAAATAAAATCATTAAGATTAATATTGAAATTGTCATCATCTTCAACATTTTGGTGTGGCTGTGAGGACGACGGCTGTGGCGGTGGCTATGGCGGTGAGGGTAACGGCTGTGGCTGTGGCTGTGGCGGTGAAGGAATATAAGGTGGCTGTGATGATCGTCCGAACGTGAGGTCCCCAAACTGATTTCGAGGTTGTGGCTGCGTGAATCATCTCATCGTCTTCATTCTCATCAACCACCTCATCAGCAACAATTTCTTCCACCTCACCATGAAAAATCTACTTATCATAAGCTTGATGAAAACCCCTATCGAATACGTGTGCCCGAACTACATCTAAAGATTCAAATCTATTATTATTGCATCTCACACACGGGCACCTAATTCTTCCATCAGAATCTTTATGTTCCGACGCCATCCTCAAAAAAGCTTGCAGACCATTCCAATATTCTTGACAACCACGATTTCTCAATGTTGTCCAAGTCTTGTCAATCGCCATATAAAGTATTATAAGAGTGTGAGTTTTAGTAATGTGAATAGAAATGGATAACAAAGGAGATTTGTTATCATTTTTTAAATCTTATGCAATATTATAATATCTTATGTTATTTTATGATGTCTTATTCGATAATGTTATTTATAAACAAATTAATTTCTTTTCCTAAACTAATTTATTATTTATTCATAATTTTTTAATTAGATAATATTATATGTTATACCCAGATTTCGAGCCATGTTAAATGTGGCCTCGAAAGCTAGATCCACAGCGAATGAACCCGTAAAGTTCGAAGTAGGCTCCAGGATTAAATATCGAGCCTACAAGGCTGAGATGACCTCGAATGTGGTGACCTCGAAATATTCACGATCTCGAAAGGTAGCTCCCGAGACGCCTCTATCCTCAGGAATGACCTCAGATCAGGGACTCCGAGCCTGACGTACGTACGATCTCGAAGCCATGTGACCTCAGGAGATGTCATTAGCTCGAAAGCTGATGAGAAACCTAGGAGATTAAGGCCTTGGAGACATGTGATGATTGACTTTGAATATCTATAAGTGTTGTTTATAAGGGACGTGTTCTGTATTTATTATTGTAAATCCCATAAAATCATGGGATATTATTCGATTAGTTATACTCCCCCTGGTCTTCAGGGGACGTTTCCTTTTATATCGGATTGCAGGCATTAAAAGCCATTTAATTTATTTACACAAAAAGAGTAACTACCCAAAAAATGTGGAATAGTATTCTGCATCCTTCTCTATAAATAAAGAAGTCGTGCACCATTGTAAGGGACGAAAATTCTGAACCTTGAGAGAAAACTCTAAAGAATTCATGCTTAAGAATTTTCAGAGAGAATCTTGAGTTTAATAACAGAGACTCGTGGACTAGGCAGATTTAACTGCTGAACCACGTAAAAAATCGTGTTGTGTATTGTCATATTTTAATTGGCCATTACTAGTAATTGTTTACGTGCTCTTCTTTCACTGTTGATGAAAAACGGCGTCAACAGTTTGGTGCTTTCATTGAGAGCCTTAAGCATTCATCCCTGAAAAAGTCATGGCCACAAACAATCAGAACACACCTGAAGAAAATTACCCAAGACGTCCTGGAAAACAACCAATGGAGAACCCGGATGTTGAAGAGAGAAGTGGGTCTTCTGATTCCCGGGGACCACCTCCTCCACCAAGAGATGAGGATATGTACTACAATCCGGAGCGGTACGTTCCTATTGTGGAACTTGAAAACCGGCAATTGAAGCAGCTGTTGGTAGAGGCCAACAAACGAAATGAGGAGTTGACAAGGATAGCCGCAGAGGCGCAGGTGGCTCAACCCCCGCCTCCGCGCGAAAACCAAGTCCCTCCTCCAAGGAACGTGCATGGTCCTCCCCGGAGACCCCGTGGGCGTCCACGAAAAGATGCTGCCACAAGGAGGCCGACTCAACCTCCGGCACCAGCAGAGCCATCCGCTCCACTTAGCCCCAGAGGAGTACTCGGGCTAGGGCCCCGGCTAACCCGCCTGTGGAAGTGCCTGCAGGAACTGAGAATAACCGAACCCCTGCAGAGGCTCGGACTCAGGTACCTGGTAGCGCACCAAACGCGACCGACCCATCTCGGGCGAATTCTGGACCCTCTAGGCCGCGACAAGGGTGGCAGCCACCGTCGCTTATACATTTCCCTCCATCACCCATAAGATATCCTTCGCCCCCCCACAGGAATGCTCAACCCGTTCGAGATCAGGGTGAAGGGTGTACGGGAGGAAAACAAGGAAACGGGGAGGCTTTCCAGGAGCGGAGAGGTGCCCCATCTGAGAAAAGTCAGACGTCTCGGTCTCGCACAGCGGAGACGAGGCGACATGAGAAGAATCCATCACGAAATAACCAAGCAAGGAGTTTTACCAGTGATGAGTCCAGAGAGACCAGGTCGATCAGCAAGCATGACCGAGGTCGTAAGAATACCGGAAGCTGCAAAAATTGTCACGACCTGCGAGACCATCTGAATCAGCGTCGGGGTAATGGTGACCAAACGAATCTTGACTTGAGGAATCGCTTGAATAGGCGTAGAGATCCCATGCGGAGACGCGAGCCGGGGGTTGTGATCGATGACAGTCGATTCCAGACAGTACCTCCTACGGACCCAGTCCAAGAAAGAATCAATCATCTTGAAAAAGCCTTTAGGCTTTTGAAGAATGAACGAGGAAATGGTCGATATGAGGACTCTGATGAGGAGCTCGAGCCATTTGCTCCTCATATTTCCAGTACTCCATTTCCTCAAGGGTACAGGATCCCGCACGTCCCAATGTTCGAAGGAAAGACCGACCCGTGTAGCCACCTGAGCACGTTCAACATTATCATGAGAGCCAGTAACGTGGGTTACGAGCTCAGGTGCATGTTGTTTCCAACATCATTGGCAGGACCTGCCAAAAGTTGGTTCAAAAAATATAAGAGACACTTAATAACTTCTTGGGAGCAGTTGTCTAAAGACTTTAAGAAGCAGTTCAGAGCAATGATGGGGGTCAGACCAGAGGCATCCACCTTCACTAACGTCCGACAACAGCCGGGCGAAACACTAAAAAGTTACCTAACAAGATTTAATCTGGAAGTCGCCCGAGCTCGGGACGTGGATGACAGTGGGCACCTAATGGCTATCCGAGCTGGTGTATTGCCGGGAAGTGCCCTTTGGGACGACATGCAAGGGAAACCGGTAAGGTCAATAACCGAGTTCAACAGAAGAGTGCAAATGTTTGTCAATGTAGAGGAAGCGAGGTCGACGCTCAATGCGACTTCCCAGCCCGAAACTACAACAATAAACATCAACTCTACCTCAACCTCGGCGGACCCAGCAGCTCCAAAGCCTGCCACGGAGAACCCCTCCAAGAGGAAAAGAACGAGGGAAGCAACCCCGAAGCCGAGGGAGGAAAGAAAAAGAAAGGGGAGAGGTATTTCTCCGTGTATAGAGTATACACTGAGCTCAATGAGTCTCGGGAGAACATATACCTGGCTAATGAAAACCAGGTCCCCTTTAGGCTTCCGGACCCGATGAGAAATCAAAAATCCAAGAGGGATTCCAGTAAGTATTGCCGGTTCCACAGAGACACCGGCCACACAACCGATGAATGTCGACAACTGAAGGACGAGATCGAAGGATTGATCTCGAGAGGTTACTTCCGGTAGTATGTCAAAAACCAGAATACTAGTCAGGCAGCCGCGAGCCAGAGAATAGCCGCGCCTTCGACGACACAAAACAATAGTTCCTAAGCTCAGGAAGAAGACAGGCCCCCACCGATAGATGGAGAGGATGTAATAACCATCTCGGGAGGGCCTTATCTTGCAGGAGTGGGCAGGAACGCCCAAAAGAGATATGTTAACGAACTGAAGACTGGGGACGGGTCTCCTTATGAACCCGAACCTAGGGCTCCCAAAACTCAGAGGATTGAGACACAACCAATAACCTTCACCAAGGAAGACGCATCCCATGTCCAGTTTCCTCACCACGATCCGCTGGTCATTACTCTTCAGCTGGCCAACAAAAGGGTCCACCGAGTTCTCATAGATAATGGGAGCTCAGTCAACATCCTTTACAAAGAAACCCTCGAGAAGATGGGACTCTCCCTTCGCGACCTGAAAGCGTGTGCAACTACTTTGTACGGCTTTTCAGGAGAAGGAACCGCCTGCATGGGATCCATCGAGCTCCCCGTGACCTTGGGAGACTACCTAGTCTCGGCAACCAAGATGATGGAGTTCGTGGTAGTAGATTTACCATCAGCCTACAATGTACTGCTCGGGAGACCCGCCCTGGTCGGGATGGGGGCAGTTTCATCAGTAAGGCATCTGGCCCTTAAGTTCCCAACCCCTAGCGGGGTCGGGACGTTGAAAGGAGACCAATTGGCAGGGAGGGAATGCTACAACATCTCCTTGAGAGGAAAGAAACAAACAAGCGCACAAGCACTCGTCATCGTACAAAACAAAGACTGAATGGTCTTAGAGATTGATCCAAGGATTGAGGAGAAAGTTGACCTCGAACCTTTAGAGGAGCTCGAAGCAATTCAGCTCGAGGAAGCTGATCCTTCGAAGAAGGTGAAGGTCGGAAAACACCTCCAAGACGAGACAAAATAGCAATTAATCTGTTTTTTAAAGGAAAACCAGGATGTCTTCGCGTGGTCACACTCAGACATGGTGGGGATAAGCGCGAATGTAGCAAGCCACGCACTGAACATAGACAAAAGCTTCCCCCCGAAGCAACAAAAGCAAAGACAGCTGGACGAAAATAGAAAGAAAGCACTTAAAGAGGAGGTTGACAGGTTAAATGCAAACCGATTCATTAGGGATGCCTTTTACCCTGACTGGGTAGCCAATCCAGTTTTGGTCCCAAAGCCCAATGGGACGTGGGGAACCTGTATTGACTACTCAGACCTCAACAAAGCTTGCCCAAAAGACTATTTTCCGTTACCAAGGATTGACCAACTCGTGGATTCCACGGCGAGGCATGGCCTGATGTCGTTCATGGATGCTTATTCTAGATATAACCAGATTCCCATGCATGCCCCCGACCAAGAACATACGAGCTTCATCATGGATAAAGGGCTATATTTCTATAATGTCATGCCATTCGGGCTCAAGAATGCTGGAGCCACATACCAGCGGCTTGTAAACATGATGTTTTCAGAACAAATAGGGAACAACATGGAGGTTTATGTTGATGACATTCTTGTCAAGTCTCAACTCAACAATAACCATGTTGATGACCTCGAAGAGTGCTTCGGCGTGCTAAGAAAGTATAACATGAAGCTAAATCCTCAGAAGTGCACTTTTGGGGTGTCTTCAGGAAAATTTATGGGCTTTATTGTAAACTCTCATGGAATCGAGGCTAACCCCGACAAGATCAAGGCCCTGATTGACATGCCCTCACCTCGGAGGCACAAAGATGTCCAAAGTTTGACTGGCAGGATGGCAGCCCTAAGAAGATTCACCTCGAAATCTACGGACCGTGGTCTTCCATTTTTCAACTTATTAAGAGGAGGTAAGAAATTTGAATGGACGGAGGAATGCGAGCTGGCTTTTCAGGAGCTAAAAAAGCACCTTGCAGAACCACCCATCCTGTCAAAACCTGAAACGGGAGAAATACTGTACCTATACCTTTCAACCACCGAACACACGATAAGCGCGGTGCTCGTTTTAGAAGAAGAGAAGGTGCAAAGACCCGTTTACTACATCAGTAAGAGGTTACTAGGGGCAGAGTCAAGATACCCATTGATGGAGAAACTCGCTCTCAGTCTAATTCATTCATCTCGTAAACTCCGCCCCTACTTTCAGGCACATCCCATCCATGTGTTGACTGATCAACCGCTTAGGCAAGTCTTGTCTAAACCTGAAGCTTCAGGTCGTCTTCTTAAATGGGCTGTTGAGCTCGGACAGTTCGAGATCACCTACCACCCAAGAACGACCATTAAGGCACAGACATTGGCAGACTTTATAGTGGAATGTACTGGAATATCCGACGACGAGGTAATAACCACGACCCACAAGCTGTGGAAACTTTACGTCGACGGCTCATCAAATGAAAATGGAGCGGGGGCAGGGGTCATTTTGGTTACCCCCACAGGGAGCAGATTTCATTCTTCCATAAGATTTGGCTTTAAAGCATCGAATAATGAGGCCAAATACGAGGCTTTACTCGCGGGACTTCGTGTAGCAAAGGAGCTCAAAGCTAGAGCTATACATTGCTGTAGTGACTCCCAGCTCGTGGTTAACCAAATCCTAGGAGAATACCAGGCTCGTGGCACAAGGATGGCAGCTTATCTAGAGAAGTCAAAGTCCGCATTAGAGCATTTCGAGTTTTACGCAATCGAACAGGTTCCCTGAGAACGGAACTCAAATGCAGATGCCTTAGCTCGACTTGCCACATCCACCGAAAATGAGGAACTGAATGTTGTACCCATAGAACACCTATCAGTACCTAGCATTAACGAGCCAGAAGAGGAAGATGTGTGTATGATCGAAACAGAGCCGACCTGGATGACCCCAATAGTTGATTATCTCGAAAATGGAGTCCTCCCAAAAGATCGGAACCAGGCTCGAAAGTTGATGTATCAACTTCCCCGTTATACCATTATGGACGGAAAGCTATACAGAAGGGGATATTCCATGCCGTTACTTAGGTGCGTAACCCCTCCCGAAGCTAAGAAGATCATTGAAGAAATTCATGAAGGATTTTGCGGAGATCACACCGGGGGGCATAACCTGTCCAAGAAGATCATCCGCCAAAGATATTTCTGGCCAACCATCCAAACGGATTCTTTCGAATACGTGAAGAAATGCGACAAATGCCAGAGATTCACCACGATACCCCGAGCTCCACCATCCAAGCTGACCATGTTGACTTCCCCATGGCCTTTCGCGGTATGGGGCATCGACCTTATAGGCTCTCTCCCAACCGGCAAGGGCGGAGTAAGATATGCTGTGGTCGCCGTGGATTACTTCACAAAGTGGATGGAGGCTGAACCAATGGCGACTATAACTTCAAGAAAGATCCTTGATTTCGTGGTAAAAAGCATCGTGTGCCGATATGGGGTACCAAGGAAGCTCGTATCCGACAATGGAACCCAGTTCGATTGCGACTTGTTCACCAACTTTTGTAAAAAGAACGGCATAATAAAGAGTTTCTCATCAGTAGCCCACCCTCAAGCGAATAGCCAGGTGGAGGCTGTAAACAAAACTCTCAAAAGTTCTCTGAAGAAAAAGTTGGAGGAAGCGAAGGGACGGTGGCCCGAAGAATTGCCCCAAGTCCTTTGGGGATATAGGACCACAGCTCGAACCTCAACAGGGCATACCCCGTTCTCTCTAGCATACGGCTGCGAGGCAATGTTGCCCATCGATGTCGAAATCCCAACGATCCAAACTCAGATTTATGATCAAAGTTCAAACCATACTCAGCTCGAGGAATCTTTAGACTTGATTGAAGAAAAGAGAGAAGAGGCTCAGCTAAGAAACGCTGCTTACCAGCAACGAACTACAAGGTATTTCAACAAAAGGATTCGAGATCGAAAGTTCGGAATGGGAGATCTGGTGTTAAGATGCATATTCTTAGCAACGCGAGATCCAGCAGCAGGAGTGCTCGGGCCGAATTGGGAAGGACCATACCAGATAGAGTCAATCATCTGTCCCGGTGTGTACAAACTTGCGAGATTGGACGGGAGCCTGGTACCACGAGCATGGAATGGCGAACACCTTAGACCTTACTATCAGTAGTGTAGATAAAGTGTTGCCTATAACCATGAGTTTCTATTTGTATTAGTTTGTTTGCTTTTTGATTTCCATCAAATAAAGATTTATTTCATTCAGTATATTATCTCGTTTTATTTTTTATTTTTGCAATCTCTCTTAATTTAATAACCTATGGTCACACTCATAGGATATTAAGGGGGTATCATTGGTATATATACCATCAACTTAAAAAATAAAAAAATATATGAAGTATTTGGATATAACCATATACGCGAGCTTAGATAGTTCGGACATAACCGAGTTATCAAAAACATGAAGTATTTGGATATAACCAGATACGCGAGCTTAGATAGTTCGGACATAACCGAGTTATCAAAAACATGAAGTATCTGGATATAACCAGATACGCGAGCTTAGATAGTTCGGACATAACCGAGTTATCAAAAACATGGAGTATTTGGATATAACCAGATACACGAGCTTAGATAGTTCGGACATAATCGAGTTATCAAAAACATGAAGTATTTGGATATAACCAGATACGCGAGCTCAGATAGTTCGGACATAACCGAGTTATCAAAAACAGAAAATGTTTGGAGTTAACCAGATGTGCAAACTTAACAGGTTTGGAAAAAACCAGCCAAAAAACTAATCGACGATAAGTAGGAAGCTAAACCTACTTCGGGATAAGTCGAGATCGAGGCTGGAATATCTTAAAGAAAAATAGTTTCAAACTCTTAACCTTGGAATAAAAACTGAGGACGAGGAAAAGTAACTAAGCAAAAAGAAAAGATATAACCAAACCATTCACGTTACATACCATATAAGTACTTTCGAGTTCATGGTTAAAGTAACATCCGACTTTGATGAATAACGAGGTCGGGAGCGGATAATTTGAACAAACTATGCATGAATGCATCGAGTTTCGAGCCTAAATACAGAATATGTTTGTATGAATAAATAAACATAAATGATTCATCCATATAAAATGTGCAAAATATTTCGAGCCAAGAAATGTAAAGCATACAAAAGTCAATGTTAAAAGAAATTGTATCAGCCCCATGGGCATAAATTGAAATAGTTACAAAAATAAGGGGACACAGCCCCAATATGTGGTTTCCCCGAGATCAGATTTAAGAAGGAGGAGTCTCCTCGGCCTTCTCAGCATGAGTAGCACCGGACCCCCCAGAACGAATAGCGTGACTATTCTCCTTGGCCTTCTCAGCATCAGTAGCACCGGACCCCCCAAGACGAATAGCGTGACTATCCTTCTGAGCAGCCTCTTGAGCAGCTTCACTTGCCTCAAGACGGGCATTCCACCGCTCAACGTACTTGGCCTCGAGAGGACCCAGGAAGCTGGTGTTGAGGTCGGCATTATCAACCCAAATCTTGTACATGGCTTGGTCGACCGCCCTCTCCTTCTGCTCTTTAAACTCGTCCCTGAGGCGGGCCTTCTCGCTCTCCATGATGTCGAAGGTAGCAGATTTCTCCTCTTTGAGCTTAGCATTAGCCTTCTCAAGTTCGGCAAGACGACTCTTCGCCTGTTCGAACTCGGCTTTCACCTTCTCCAGCTCCGCGAGGCGGGTCTTCACTTTTTCAAGCTCGGTCTTCGAGTCCTTGAGTTCGTCAACCATCTTAAGCTGGAGGTCCTTCGACTTTTGGGCCAGAGACATGCTCGTGTGCACCTCGTTAGTCAGCTTATAGTTAAGCTGTTCTGAAACGACAAGGGCCTGGAATACAAAGAACGAATTAGATCGCGAGCTGAGATACAAACATTTAAAGGAGAGTTGCGAAGGCTACCGCGGCAGTAAGTTCGATACTCTTATAATAAAGAGTATTGCAGTCCGAGGCCTTGTGCACAAGGTCCCAATGGTCGGCGCCGAAGCTTGAAAAGCTTTGACACACTCGAGAGAGGACATCCGAGCTGAGCACAGCCCCTTAGGTCCCAGCGGCGCCATCGAGCACGAGCTCCTCAATATGAGGTATGGCCTTCGGCAGCTGAACCTTGGAGACAAAAGGTTTCTTCGGGGGCTGATTGACTGTTATTTGAGTATCGGTTGGGGGAAGCGAGATGGGCACAATTGAGCCAGACGCATCAACCTGGACAATTGGCTCCCCGGTTATTCTCGCATTAGTCTGAGCCGTCGAGGTTTTCTCGTGGCGTCTAGGGATCTTGGAGAGTCGGTCGGGCCTCCGCTAGGCTCTCGGGCGTTTACTCTTCTGAGCTCCGGCCCCATCATCGCTAAAAAGCACAGTGTCGATATCGAGGTCCATGGCACCTGCACAGTTCCAATCGAAGTTAGACACAATGGTAATAAGCTTGGAAAGAAAAAAAAACAAAGTGAAGAAAAGACCTAACTTGAACTCTTCCCCGAACTAGAACTCAGGGACCATGAAATTCCCCCATCTTCAGAAGAAGCAGGGGGAGTACCTTCCCTATAGATGGGCGATAGCCTCGAAAGGTCCCTATAATCATTGGTCCCGTATTGATCAGCTATCCCGTTCCACATCTCATCCGAAGTATACATGGTGTCATACTTCCCGAGCCCACTATCAAACCTATGGACATAGTCGTCTACCCAACTCCATATGTAGAAGTGGTATCTATCATGTGGGCATGAGACTAACATATTGGGCTTATGCCTTAATAAGGTGGGGGACCACATTCTCGAAGTGTGGAAGGCTTTACCTTCATCTGAGTCTGAGCTCGAGGCTTCGTCATTAGCCTCGTTCCCCGACGGCGGACTCCTTGTGCGAACTGGAAATGGGGACCTCACCTCTCTCCTCAGAGGGAGGACGCTTGTGGGCAGCGGTACCTGCTCCCAGTGTTTATACTTTTTATTTAACCAGTCAGAAGTAGACTGGCCCTCCCCCAAAAGTCCGCATTTTCAGAGCATATCCTCATGTAAAAGGTACAAGAGAGACCTTCTACCATGAGGGAGTTGGAGCAAGGTCTCCTTATGTACCTTCATTGTCTCGTCAGGAATGGGACGTTGAAAATTAGCTGAAAAGCAAAATACATTTCAACTAAGTACGGATCTAGGAGCTAAAATCTCGAGCACAGAGATAATGATAATGGGAATACTTACGGATCCGCCTGAACGAGTAGTGTCGAGACGGGGACAGATCGTCTGTCCAGAAGAAGGCCTTCTTGAAATCAGGCGGATGATTGGGAAGATCTTCAAAGACCTTCTTCTCTTTGGAATAGCTTGAAAGATAATAGAAGCCATCTCCTCCCCGAGCTCGAGAGGGGTTGCTTTTCAAACAAAAGAGATATAAAATCTCTTGAGGCGAAGGCCCTTCCCACGTCAGCTCGTGGTATAGCGACCTCAGGGCAGACAGCACCCTGTAAGAATTGGTGTTGAGCTGGAACGGAGCCAACCCAACGAAATTCGTGAAGTCCTTGAAAAAAGACTTCAAAGGCAACAGTGCCCCCGCCCTCATGTGTTCCTGGCTCCATGCCGCGTATTTCACCTTGGCGTCGCGGCCTCCAGGGGCGAAACAACTTCGTTCGTGGTCGGCCGGAGCTCGACACTTCAAAGAACCAGACAAGTTGAGGCCATGGTGGGCCAAGATGTCAGTTATCTGACTAGTCGAGGTAACCGACCTTCGGTAGTGCTCGGCCTCGAACATTTCTTTCCTCGGCTGTGAGGAAGAAGGTTCCCCCATTATCGAAAATTGAAGTTCTCCTGGATTGAAGGCCACAGTGACTTTTAGTGCAGGGTCGAGGGGAATCAGCCTAGGCCCTGAATTGGGTTCTGGATAAAGGGCCTCCTGAAGAGTTCTCCTCTTCCCCTCTATGACCTCGTCTATTTGGCGGCGGTAATGAGCTCGAATATCCTCCTGCTCGCGCGCAAGCTCGTACTCCCGAATCCGGCGTTGATTCCGAGCGAACAGTGACTCCGGGCTCGGGGTTTTTGGCTCGTAAGGGATTGCCAGCAACGACCCCCACCATCTTTCCAGATTCTGTGACATCTAGCGAGAAAGAAAAAATGGTGAGGGCCATGCATGCAAGAATTACGAGTTCGATAGAACGAGCTCGGAGTTTAGGTACGAAACAAGCTATACACTAAGACCCTTATTGAAGAGTCAGGACGTGCGCTCCACGAGAAAGGGAGGAGAGTGAATAATTTTTTGAAAATCCCGAAAATCAGGGGAAAAAAGAGTGGCAGATATCCAGAAAAGGCAACCTTGGGTTTCATGCATTTGTCAAAGCCAAGGTTTTTACCCGAAATCTTGGTGTACAAGGAACGTCTCTTAAAATTTTAAAACCCAGAAAACAAGAACCTTGCTCAGACATCAAAACTGGGAGTGAACCAGTGATGTAAATTCAGTATGGAAGTCTAAAAAAAAAAGAAAAACATATGAGCCTATCAGATGAAAATCCCCTAACGTATTATACTAAGAAAATAAATTAGTACATTCAGAGACACAGCAAGAACAGTACGAATAAAAACTGGAAAAATGGAAAGAAAAAATTGTACACTTACACAATAATGGCGATTGCAGGGAAATTGCTGACTGAAGGAGAGGCTGCAAATATGAACTCACGGACTCGAGCAAACCGGGGGTTCTTTGCTTTTTTGGCTGAGAGAACATGCACGAAAGATAGAGGTTTTCTAGGGTGGCCTCTGGTTTCGTCCTTTTCTTTTCTTGCTTCTGGTGAACGAAAATAAAAAGAAGATGATGAATGGGGTCTCATATATATAGATGGAAAAAGGGGCTTAATCTGGGGCGTTGAATGAAATCCTTGCAAGATCCAACGGATGGGGATTACTGATAAGAGGGAACCGAAAAGGTGGCAGACGAATGATCGTGGGCATGTTACCAAGGTACTCAAGTATCATAAGTGAGCAATACCCAACTGACGTGTGTCCATTTTCAGGAGTATGACGGTACGGTTCCCGAAGAAAGTAGTTCAAAAGTTTCCTTCTCTTAGGATTCGAACAAATACTTTTTAGGGGGCAAGATGTTATACCCAGATTTCGAGCGATGTTAAATGTGGCCTCGAAAGCTGGATCCACAGCGAATGAACCCGTAAATTTCGAAGTAGGCTCCAGGATTAAATATCGAGCCTACAAGGCTGAGACGACCTCGAATGTGGTGACCTCGAAATATTCACGATCTCGAAAGGTAGCTCCCAAGACGCCTCTTTCCTCAGGAATGACCTCGGATCAGGGACTCCGAGCCTGACGTACGTACGATCTCGAAGCCATGTGACCTCGGGAGATGTCATTAGCTCGAAAGCCGATGAGAAACCTGGGAGATTAAGGCCTTGGAGATATGTGATGATTGACTTTGAATATCTATAAGTGTTGTTTATAAGGGACGTGTTATGTATTTATTATTGTAAATCCCATAAAATCATGGGATATTATTCGTAGTACACCCCCTGGTCTTCAGGGGACGTTTCCTTTTATATCGGATTGCAGGCATTAAAAGTCATTTAATTTATTTACACAAAAAGAGTAACTACCCAAAAAATGTGGGATAGTATTCTGCATCCTTCTCTATAAATAGAGAAATCGCGCACCATTGTAAGGGACGGAAATTCTGAACCTTGAGAGAAAACTCTGAAGAATTCATGCTTAGGAATTTTCAGAGAGAATCTTGAGTTTAATAACAGAGACTCGTGGACTAGGCAGATTTAACTGCTGAACCACGTAAAAAATCGTATTGTGTATTGTCATATTTTAATTGGCCATTACTAGTAATTGTTTACGTGCTCTTCTTTCACTGTTGACGAAAAACGGCGTCAACATTATATCAAACTTTTATTATTTAATTAATTAAATTAATAAAAATTAATTAAAAATAAATTATTATTTATTCATAATTTTTTAAAATTTTATTAAATATAATTATCAATTTTTATTTTCATGCAATTAATATTAGATAATGTTATTCAATAAACAAATTAAATTAAATTATTTAATTAGATAATATTATATCAAACTTTTATTATTTAATTAATTAAATTATTATTTATATAATTATTTATTCTTAATTTTTTAAAATTTTATTAAATATAATTATCAATTTCTATATTCATGTAATTTATAACTATTTAATATTAGATAATGTTATTCAATAAACAAATTAAATTAAATTATTTAATTAGATAATATTATATAAAACTTTTATTATTTAATTAATTAAATTAATAAAAAATAATTAAAAATACACTTTTTGTTTATTCATAATTTTTAAATTTGTAATAATATTAATAATAATTTTACAAATTAATTATTGTTTGACTTTTAGACTAATTTATTTTTTTAAATAATTAGATAAATTTTATTAATCTTTTTCATTCTTTATTTTATTAATAATATTTTAAACTTATTATTTATGTGCCAATATCCCTGTAATTGATGGTTGTAGTCAACAACGATCAATCACAAGCATACCGGAACAGAGAGAATAAATTAACTACTATTTTTTTTTTCTATTTTTACAAATTATAATTGTAATAATTTTGAAAATTAATTATTGTTCTATTTTTGTGAAACATGTTCAATGCAAAGCAAAAAGATTTTTAAAAAAAAAAAAATAATGATGGACTTTAAACATTAACCACAAAAAATGTGACATAATTTTCTTTTCGATTTTAAAATGTCGTAAATAAAATACCAAATTTTAAAAAGAAAATGTTTTAGAAATATGTGACATTGTTTTTGTAAAGAAGCCTTCTAAATTTTCAATAAATCAGAGAGCATTATCAGCATTAAAAAAACTATTCCAAATAAACAGAAACAAAAAACACAAAGCCAAAACAGAGAATTGTCCACATAATGCAAAAATGACAGATTCATCATTAAAATCTACTAACAAGTAACAACAATTGAGAAACAAAGTACCAAATATAAAATCTAAAATCAAAATACATCAATGAGAGTAGTCCAAAATATCGATATCAACATAAATCATAAAAAAATACCTCTGACCCACCAAGCGAATAGTCCGACATTCCAAAAGCCACCAAGTGTAATCGGAAAATGACAGCCAACCAAGACCAATCACAAAAGAGTCACTGCCATTTATAAACAATAAAATACTGAAATGGAAAAATGGGTTGCATATATGATATAAAAATAATGGCAAGCATATATGATATAAAAAGTTAACAACATATATAAATAAATAAAAAGATAGTAGTAGCAGTTCATAGCTATCGACATATGACCATAAAAAATTGGCAAGCATATATGATATACCAACATAAAATAATTCCCTATTGAAGTTGATTGTGTATGTTATAACTAGAACCAAATTTAAACAAATATAGCAATACCCATTTGTGGCTTGCAGAATGATGAGACGGCGCAGCCGTGTGTGGCGAAATGATGGAAACGACCAAAGAGA
Source organism: Humulus lupulus (assembly GCF_963169125.1). Classification (NCBI taxonomy): domain Eukaryota; kingdom Viridiplantae; phylum Streptophyta; class Magnoliopsida; order Rosales; family Cannabaceae; genus Humulus; species Humulus lupulus. The sequence continues at coordinate 99,447,006 of NC_084800.1, forward strand.
GAGAGTGTGGTGGAGAGAGTGGTTCGACGGGGTTATAGACCAAAAATAAATGAGAATTGTTGTAATACTACTGTTGACGCGGTTCTTCGCCAACAGGTAATTAAGAAAAGAAGAGAAAGGGATTAATGCTTAGGTTGAACCGAAACAGATGTATGATCTTAGGAAATGAAATGGTGACTCAAGACACGTTTTTTAAGTGGTTCAAAGGTTAAAATCCTTCTACTCCACTAGTCAATGTTATTGCTATATTCTGGGTATACGATTACAGGATATTTCTTACGAGAGAGCATCCAACCCCTATTAACTCCCAAGGTCTCCATATTTATAGGAGAAGGCACCTAGGAGTTGGTAAGAAGGTCATCCCGTGACCTTCTTACCTATCATGTCAATTCTGTGACAATCGTGATTAATTCCTAAACCTGACACATAAGTGTGGTCAAATCAATAGGTAAGGAGATAATGGGCCGCACGGCCAACCCAGTCGTGGGTGTCTGAATGCGCACGTTCCTGCTGCGTGTCTGAGAAGTCAAGGGCATATCAGCACGTGATGTCTGATATATGCACGTTTACCTTGCGTGTGTTGACTTTACAAAGGGTCATAGCCTCCAACTCTAACTCTAGCTCGTACCACGAGCTGGATACTTAACTCGACCTTCAGCCTTCAGAGCTCGGACCCTGTCCTTAAGCTACCAGAGGCGAACCCTCAGGTTACCTTGAGCTAAGGAGGTACGATCTTGTGATGGCAGCTTCGGTTTTGGGGATGTCCACGAGATAACCATGATTAGGCCGCAGCTCAGCTCGATAATCAGCCCGTGGGAAAATCAGGGCATACATCTGCCCCCCAAGCCCCTGCTCGTGGAAAACGACGTCGTACAAGGCCACAGTAGGGACTTTTTAGGCTTCCCCATGAACTCTCCACATTCCACACTTTACGCAGGCGCCTGATACATGGAACATCGTGGTCGGTGACGGTACGTCTTCCGAGAACCGCATTTAATGGCCTAGCCTTTGCCCAGCCGTCGTTTCGTATTTCAAGTGGGGGGCCTTGGATCCCACATCAGGCCATCCAACGGCCCTTTTTTACGTGACCCTTCACGTATATTAAAGGGGTGGCCACCCTACGCATGGGCCACCCTTTCATTTGAAATTTCTCAGAACTCCTCTCTTTCTTCTCTCTTCATCTCAGAAGAAAAACCCTCTTCTTGCCGACTGTCATTTTCAGCGTTCAAGAAACTCAGGCGTGAGGACCCCTTCAAGGCTTTGGAAGCACACAATCCGGCGAAGCTCCCACCTAGGAAACACCTTCATCCACCTCCCAACCAAACACTCTGTAAGTCCCCTGACCATGCGTGTTTTGGAAATACTTTTCACTGTAGCTTAGGTATATATTTACTATAGCCACATGCAAGGGTTTACTGGTTTGTGTGGGTATGAAGGGTGAAAGTCTTTTAGGTTAGGGTATTCTTGCTGTAGGAAATCACTTAAGAGTATGGTTTACAGGATGCCTTTTCTGGGGACATTTTCTGGGTAGGAATTTTGACATATTTTGGGTGCAAAACCGGGTAGCTTAGGGGACACGCTTCACAGGCAGTTTCGTCTTTCATACCTATTGGAACTTTCCCTTCAAGGCAAAATTTTAATCTGACCCTCCTGACACACGAATTCCGAGTAATCGGGGATCTGTTGGGAGTACAGGCGCGTGTTCATTGAACCGCGTGGTCTCACTCTCCACGGGCTGGGCTTACCTCAGCTCGTACAAAGAACAATTTGATCCTTCCTTATGCTTAGGTCGCCTTTTCTGAAATCTTTTCTTTTGTTCGTTAGGCGACCAGATGGCACCGAAGAGGAACGCTCCAAAGAATACCGTCAGCAGCTCGGCCTCTCAGCAAGACAAAGGAAAGGCAGTGATGCCGGACTCCCCGATCCCCAACTTTGGCCCGACAGTGGAGCAGGAGCTCGAGGTGGCTCCTGATGCATTTTTCGAGGTGGAGAGGATCGTCTCAAAGATTACCGACCAGACGAAGATCAACAAGCTATTCCTCTCCCACAACATCGGGCTGGGGAGAGCGTCAATGATTGCCCGACCTCCCGCGGAAGGCGAGCGGAGCTGCGCACCGCTCGATGAGGAACTTGCGGCGAGCATTTCAAGGCGGGGGCATTCCTCCCGCTGGACCAGTATTTTGCTGACTTCCTGAATTATGTGAAGTTGGCCCCATTTCAGCTCCCCCCCCAACTCTTATCGGTTGTTGGCGGGGTTGAGATATTTATTTTTGAAGGACGAGTGGGAGGTCCCCACTCCAGCAGACATTTTGTACTTCTTTTGCCTCAAGGCCAGCCCGGATCAGCGCGGGCGAGGCGATGGTTTTTACTACCTAACCCGATTTCCCAATACGGCTGTGGTCATCGAGTTGCTCAACCACCCCGATGACTTCAAGGATCAATTCTTCATGTCGACGGGGTTCAGAAACTGCGAGCTCCATTACTTCAATCGTCCTCGTAAGTGTTTTTCATCCTTAGCTCATAAGTTAAGTATCGTTTAGCTCCTCCTGTATACTTTCTGACTTAAATTAATCCTGCAGCTATCTTCGCGAGGACAGAGAAATCTGTGACCCTCGGAGGTCAATACGAGACACTAGCGGGCTTTCCCCCCAGTGAGAAGGACTACCGCGTGCTCGTGACGGACGAGACGATGGTGGCCTGTAAACTGATTTCCCAAATCAGACTTTGAATCTAAGGAGGCCTCGGGGGCTTCCTCCAGCTCGTACCTCTAGGCCCATCATCGTGGAGGAGGTCGTGATGGACGAAGATGAGGAGGACGAGGAGGACGAGACTCCACTTGTGAGGAACAGGAAGCGGGCGTTGGAGGTCGCCCAGATAACGGACGGGGAGAGGATCCGATCCGGAGCAGCCGCGGGTCCTTTTGGCCAAGGTAACCTTTACTTGTTTAGGAGTATAGATAGGGCCATAGCAGACCCCCGGCTAGCTAGGTTCAATCCCAGGCAGCTCGTCCATCGTCACCGAAGCGATCCGGACCTGAACACAACCCTGCTCCACTGTGTCGATCGGCTTGTGCTAGACTACCAAGATAGCCGGCCTAGGGGTACCGTAGTAGTAGATAACACCCTAGCCTTTAGGTCGATCCTATTTGAGGAGTATGGGACCAACCTTCGGTCATGGCCATCACTCCAGAGGGGTGATGTAGCTCCAGGGCTTAGGCAATATATAGAAGAATATAGCCTGGAACCGGAGTCAGATCCAGAACTCTCACCAGCTCGGGAGATAATCGACTTAGATTCTCCTGCGGGAGCTCCGGAGCCGATGGTCGTAACCATAGGTTCTGCTAGCCCGGGGGGTAGGATCCCTTTAAGTTTACATATACTTTAATTTCTCTTTTCCCCCTTTGTTTTTGTTTCTGTATGATTGCTAAATCTCGTACTAACCATGTTTTTGTTTTGACAGAAGAGATGTCTCAGCCCGAAGAGAGCCTGCGAGGTGCATTTTCCGGGGCCTCTGGGCCAAAGATGAAGAAGCTCCAGACAGTGAAAAAAGCTGCTGGAACCCCCACTAAATCTCCTGCAAAGGAAAAGGAGCAGCCCCCCGCCACTTAGGTCGCGAGAACTAATCCTCCTGCTGCTGGGGGGAGCAACATGCCCCCAACCCCTCCGCGAGCTCCGATCACCGCCCGGGACGCAGGAACGGAGCCTGAGGCTTCAGCGATTGTACCCTCCGAGGTACGCATCCCAGTCATCCCCCAGGACCTGGAGAAGATTCCAAAGGCCTTTCGGGGATCGGTGTATGAGTCGGCAAACTTTGCCATCAGCCACATATACAAGTTCACCGAGAAGGAGCTTCGGGCCATCGAGACAATGAGCCCGGTGGGCGTGCTGGAGTCTTCACTGGGCATGACCCAAACGGTAATCTGACTTTATCCTTTTACGGCTTTTTATCATTACACTTTGCCCTGCTTTTCTTTTTCAAAGGCAATTTTCTTTCAGCCTTCGCAGAGCGCCGTTGCCCTTCATCGGAGCATCGCCAGGACCAAAACTCAGCTCGAGGATATGAGGAGCGAGCATCAGACTTCTCTGCAGGCGGCTAAGGATGCCTTGACAGCATCGTAGGCTGGGTTGGAAAAGACCCGCTCGAAGGTCCAAGAGCTCGAGATCGCCCTCGCCACCTCGCGGACAGATCTAGATGCCGCGAAGACTGAGGCCAAGGCCGCCCTGGAGGCCGAGCAGACAGCGTCGGAGAAAGCCTTGGAAGACCTGTTTTACAATTGTTGGGCCTACAACCCGGACGCTGACTACTCCTTCCTGTCAGCAAGCCTTTGGGAGCGCTTGCTGGTGAAGTTCCAAGCTCGCCTTGATAAAGAAGCGCCCTCCGAGGCCGGGGAAGGCTCTGGCGCAGCTGAGCAAGGCGAGACGGCAACCTCCAAGGGGCCACCTGGCGGAGCTTAGGGCTTTCTTCTCTTGTGCCCTTTCCTTCACTAGTTTTTAATATTTTTTGTGTAACCTTTGCATGAGGTGTTTCCACCTCGAGACAATTTGACTCAATTTTGCTTTTAATTGATCCTCTTTCTTGCCCCTATGCATTTTGGTTACAATCTTTGAAAAACTTAGTTCGCGTTAATCTTTATCCATATCTCGAGCTCTTTAGGCAGAACAACGATCAATAGATTCAAATCAACTTCTAAGTTTTATGACCTGGTTATATCCAGGAACTTAATTTGAAAACTTAGTTCGCGTTAACTTTTATCCATATCTCGAGCTCTTTAGGAAGAACAACGATCAATAGATTTAAATTAACTTCTAAGTTTTATGACCCGGTTATATCCAGGAACTTAATTTGAAAACTTAGTTCGCATTAATTTTTATCCATATCTCGAGCTCTTTAGGAAGAACAACGATCAATAGATTTAAATCATCTTCTAAGTTTTATGACCCGGTTATATCCAGGAACTTAATTTGAAAACTTAGTTCGCGTTGATTTTTATCCATATCTTGAGCTCTTTAGGAAGAACAACGATCAATAGATTTAAATCAACTTCTAAGTTTTATGACCCGGTTATATCCAGGAACTTAATTTGAAAATTTAGTTCTCGTTAATTTTTATCCATATCTCAAGCTCTTTAGGAAGAACAACGATCAATAGATTTAAATCAACTTCTAAGTTTTATGACCCGGTTATATCCAGGAACTTAATTTGAAAACTTAGTTCGCGTTAACTTTTATCCATATCTCGAGCTCTTTAGGAAGAACAACGATCAATAGATTTAAACCAACTTCTAAGTTTTATGACCCGGCTATATCCAGGATAGGACTTAGTTAGCGTTAATCCTTATCGATATCTCGCGTTTTTTAAGAAAAACAACGGTAAATCGATATGAATCAACTTCTAAGTCATTAAGGAGACCTGGTTATATCCAGGTACCATATGCCCCCCAAGTAGCTGGGCAAGGGTCTTTCGTGGTTACTTTAGATTACACTTGAAAACATGTACAAATATAAACAAAAAGCTGATTCTCATTGCTTAATACATAAAAAAATGGCCTTCTAGGCCTTACAAGTGAATCATTGACAATATTTCTTTAAATGGATGGCGTTCCAAGTCCGCAGGACTGCCCCTCCATCAAGCTGAGCTAACTTATAAGTTCCCTCCTTAATGACCTCGATGATTTGATATGGTCCTTCCCAGTTCGGTCCCACGACTCCATCTTTGGGGTCCTTGCCAGCTAAGAAGACTCTCCTTAGGACTAGGTCGCCAATGATGAAAGCGCGCTTTTTGACTTTGGAGTTGAAATAGCGAGTGACCTTCTGTTGATAATGGGCGAGCTGGAGTTGCGAATCCTCCCGCCTTTCATCAACTAAGTCGAGGGAATTGCACAGTAGCTCGTGGTTACGGTCCTGGTCGTAAGATTGGACCCTATGCGAAAGCACCTTAACCTCCACGGGGAGGACTGCCTCACTCCCAAAGGTTAGGGAAAAAGGAGTATGACCCGTAGGAGTCCGATGCGAGGTCCGGTATGCCCATAGGACATGGGAGAGCTGTTCCGGCCAGACCCCCTTTGCTTCATCTAATCTCTTCTTGAGGCTTGCCTTTAGAGTCTTGTTGACAGCTTCGACCCAGCCATTCGCCTGAGGATAGGCCACGGAGGAGAAACTTTTCACAATTTCGTACCTTTCACAAAACTCAGTGAACAGGTCGCTGTCGAACTGAGTGCCGTTATCGGAAACAATCTTCTTGGGCAGGCCGAATCGGCAAACAATGTTTTTAACCACGAAGTCAAGCACTTTTTTGGATGTTATCGTCGCCAGAGGTTCTGCTTCAGCCCACTTCGTAAAGTAGTCGATGGCCACCACGACGTAATGGACCTCGCCCCTACAGTAGGGAGGGCGCCTACCAAGTCGATCCCCCAAACTGCGAATGGCCATGGGGACGAGATCATCTTCAGCTCGACTGGAGGAGCTCAGGCAACTGCAGCGAATCGCTGGCACTTGTCGCATTTCTTCACGTATGAAATCGAGTCTTTGGACAGAGTTGGCTAGTAATATCCTTGCCTCAGGACCTTTAAGGCCAGGCTCTGCCCCCCAGTGTAGTCTCCGCAAAAACCCTCGTGCACCTCCTGCAAGATGGCCTTTGCTTCGCCTGGAAGAACGCATCGCAGGAGAGGTAGGGAATGCCCACGCCGGTATAACACTCCATCAACCATCGTATATCTCGGAGCCTGATATAGGACTCGACGTGCATCATTACGTCCTTCAGGCAGCTTTCCCTCGACGAGATATTCAAGGATGGGGGTCATCCAGGTCGGTCTTGCATCGATCATCTTGACCTCCGTCCTAACTTCTTCTATGCTTGGTTTTTCCAAGAATTCTATTGGTACTAACCCCAAGGTCTCCGTCTCCCCAGAGGTGGCAAGCTTGGCAAGGACGTCTGCATTAGCATTTTTCTCCCGAGGTATCTGTTCGATTGAGCCTTGCCTAAACGCGGACAGCCCACATTTTGCCTTTACCTTTTACCTTCGGTGGCCATCTTGGGTCCCCGTGCTTGATATTCACCCAGAACCTGGTTTACCACAAGCTGGGAGTCACTGAAGCACTGGACGGAGCTCGCCTTCAATTCCTGGGCTATCCTCAGCCCGGCCAACAAAGCTTCGTATTCGGTCTCGTTGTTGGAGGCCTTGAATCCGAATCTCAGTGCCGAGTGGAATCTATGTCCTTCGGGGGATATCAAAATGATTCCAGCTCCGGATCCGTTCTCGTTGGATGAACCATCCACAAAGATCCTCCACGACGCCTGGGGCGAGGTGACCTGGGGTGAATCCTCTACTGGATCCTCCTGGAATCCTGTGCACTCAGCCACAAAATCGGCCAGGGCCTGACACTTTATAGCCGTTCACAGAGTGTACAGAATCTCGAACTGGCTGAGTTCGATTGCCCATTTTAACAAGCGTCCCGATGCTTCAGGTTTTTGCAAAACCTGCCTTAAAGGCTGATCGGTCATGACGTGTATGGAGTGGGACTGGAAGTACGGCCTGAGCTTCCTCGAGGCCGTGACTAGGAAAAACGCCAATTTCTCCATCAACAGGTACCGGCATTCAGCTCCGAGAAGTCTCTTGCTTATGTAGTAGACTGGCTTCTGAATCCGGTCCTCTTCCCGGACCAACACGGCACTGGTTGCATCTTCCGTGACGGCCAGGTAGAGAAAAAGAGGTTCTCCTGCTTTTGGTTTGGATAATACGGGTGGCTCGGCCAGATGTGCCTTCAGGTCGAGGAAAGCTTTTTTGCATTCTTCTGTCCATTCGAACTTCTTGTTTCCTCGAAGCAGGTTGTAGAACGGCAAACACTTATCGGTGGATTTTGAAATAAACCGATTGAGGGCTGCCACCCTTCCTGTGAGACCTTGGACATCTTTGCGCGACCTGGGGGAGGGAAGCTCGAGCAGTGACCTGATCTTGTCGGGGTTTGCCTCGATTCCTCGAGTATTGATAATGAACCCCAAGAATTTCCTGGACGCGACACCAAAAGTGCACTTCTACGGATTAAGCCTCATGCCATATTCCCGCAGTATCTTAAAACATTCTTCCAGGTCGGAAACATGGTTATCGGCAGCCTTTGACTTGACCAGCATGTCATCGACGTACACTTCCGTGTTTTTTCCGATCTGGTCTGCGAACATTCTGTTTACTAACCTTTGATACGTAGCTCCAGCGTTCTTCAGACCGAAGGGCATGACCTTGTAACAATAAACGTTAGTCGGGGTCATGAAACTGGTGTGTTCCTGGTCCGCCGGATTCATGGCGATCTGATTGTAACCTAAGTACGCGTCCATGAAGGACATGAGCTCGTGCCCCGCCATGGCATCCACTAACTGGTCAATCCTTGGGACATGAGAAGTCGATGCAGGTCTGCCACTTCCCGTTAGGCTTTGGAACCAGCACGGGGTTGGCGACCCAGATCAGAAACTTGGCTTCACGGATAAAGCCGCATTTCTTGAGCCGGGCTACCTCTTCTTTTAAGGCTTCAGCCCGGGTCGTTCCTAGGCGTCTTTGCTTCTGGGACTTGGCAGGAATGCTTTTATCTAGATGAAGTGTATGCATGATGACATTCGGGCTGATTCCCACCATGTCCTCATGGGACCATGCAAATACATCCAGATTATCCTGCAGAAATTTGACCAGCTCCGCCTTCCTCTCGCTATAGAGGTTTTTTCCGAGCTTGATCATCCGTGATGGATTCTGTGGATCAATGTTTATTTCCTCAAGCTCCTCAATAGCCTGGAGCTCAGATCTATCCTCGCCTATTCGGGAGTCAATATCCTCACTCAAGATGACATTTTCCCCTTCGGAGCTTTGAGGATTTTCAATCTCAGGACTAGCTAAGGGTTCCTGAGATTCCTCTTCACCACCTTGGATGGCCATTGTCAGCTGCCCGGGTTTAGATTTTCCCTTCATGGAAATGCTGTAGCATTCCCTGGCAGCGAGCTGATCACCATGGACAGTGGAAGTGACGGCTTTAAAAGCTATGAGCGTAGGTCGTCCTAAAATGGCGTTGTATGCAGCAAAGCAGTCAATGACCATGAACTCGAGGAGTTTCGAGATTGTTCGAGGTCCTTCTCCTAGGGTGATCATCAGCTCGATCGTCCCTATGGCCGCCGATCCTTCTCCCGAAAAACCATACAACATCATTGAGGTCGCCTTCAGCTCGGCGACAGTCAAACCCATCTTTTCTAAAGTAGACTGGAATAGGAGGTTCACCGAGCTCCCATTGTCGATTAGCACCCTCCTCACCCTCCGATTGGCGAGCTGAACTGCCACGACCAAAGGGTCATTGTGAGGGAACTGGACATGCCCCGCATCTTCCTCCGTAAAAATGATCGGTTGCTTTTCCAATCGCTACTATTTCGGCAGGCGCTGCTCCAGGACGAACTCTACTCCATTATGCGCCTTCAGTTCGTTCACGTATCTCTTCTGGGCACCCCTGCTCGTGCCAGCCAAATGCGGTCCTCCAGAGATGATGGATATCTCCCCTCCAACCAAGGGAGGAGGGACGTTCTGATCTACCCAAGGCCCGGGCTGACTGGCCGGGACTTCTGGAGCAGGTCGGCTTGCTGGAACCCTGTTCCGCGAGTATTGAGCCAAGGGGCCGGCTCGGATGAGAGTCTCGATCTCATCTTTTAAATGCCTACAATCATCGGTGTTGTGGCCAACATCGTTGTGGAAGCGGCAAAACTTGGAGGTGTAGCTCTTCCCCTTTTGGTGCTTCAACGGCTCGGGCCTCTTCCAGGGGAGGCGAGTAGAGTTAGCTAGGAAGATATTCTCCCTAGACTGGGTGAGCTCTATATAAGTCGCGTAGACGGGCTTGAATTTTTCCACGGACTTATTCTTCTTTTGGCCGTGCTGGCTGCCTTCACCATTACCCTTTCTTTTGCCTCCGCGCGAGCTGGTTGTTCTGTGCGACATTTTGGGTCGTTGCCACGACCTCCGTCCCCACTCCAGCGGGCTGATCAGGGACCTGACTGGTTCCTGCAGCTGAGGCTTCCGCTTCCTCCAAGTTGATCCAATCCTGGGCCCTGTTGAGGAACTTATTAACTGAGCTGACTCCCTTTCTTTGTATATCTTTCCCGAGATCCCCTCCGACGAGGATTCCGGTTCTCATGGCCATGAGCTTGGAGCTATCATCCGTGTCTCTGGCCCGAGCAGTGACGTTCACAAATCGACTCAGGTAGGCCTTTAGAGTTTCGTCGGTCTGTTGCCTCATGTTAGCCAGAGAGTCGGCCTAAACGCGGGCAGCCTGGGAGGCTCGGAATGCCCTTTTGAAATCTGCCGAGAAAGTCTTCCAGGAGCTGATTGACTGTCTTTTACCTTGCTTGAACCACTACCTGGTAGGTCCAGTCAGTGTGGAAGGAAAGATTAGACACCTCAGCTCGGGGCCAATGTTGTGGGCCATCATTAGGGTGTTAAACATCCCTAGGTGATCCGATAGGTCTCCGTCTCCATTGAATTTAGACAGGTGCGACATACAGAAACCAGGTGGGTAAGTCGTTGCTGCTATGCTGGGGGCGAAGAGCTCCATCTCGTCCCCAGAATCATATTCATCTTTTCTTTCTCTGGCAGAAGCTTCCTCATCAGCTCCTCCATCTCAGCCAGACGCTCGAGGGTTTGGTCCTGATGCCCTATTCCGGGGCTGTTCAACAGCTCCGGACCCATTGTACATATTTGGTTGGTTATTGCCCCTCCTATCTTGAGATAGGTTATTTGGGGCATTCCCTCCGTTACGTACTTCGGGCAGGGCCCCCCCTGAGGGAGCATGGTTGTATCCTCCTACCTGCTCCCCTCTATGGCAGTTAAGGCAATCCCGCAGATCGCCTCCCCGAGTGGTTTGTGGGCTTTGCGCCGAACTTAGGCGCTGACGCAGGTCTCCGCCAGATAGGTCACTCCGACGACTGCCGGTCCAGTAGCTCCTGCTAGAGAGGCTTGGAGCTCACCTTTGGTGCTGAGGATCTGGGCTTTCCCTTGGCGCCCTGCTACGCCGGGAATGTCCAGCTGATGGCAAATCTCTCCTGCTACTTTCGTAGGCTGGAATATCTCGGACGGGCCGAGGAGGAGATGGATACCTGATTGGAGATGGAGGATGCCTGAGTAGAGAGGCGATCCTGGTTCTGTCCGGACTGATCAAGTTCGGTGGGGGCCTTTCGGCCCTGCCAACCTGCTGGTCCCGAGCCTAGCGATCTGGACGAGGCGCAGGAAGGCTGTTGAGGACGGGCTGATGCTGCGAGCCCTCCCCGGATCTCCTTCGGGAATTTCCTCGAGCTCCCCTGGGCGCTCTCGAGGATGGTTGGGAACTAGGAGTCGACGTTCTGACCGAACGGCTGTACTGCTGCTGTTCGGCTCTAGACATTCCTCTGAAGTCTGCCTCTCGATGGTGTGATGAAGGGGCGGAGTTGGCTGTTGGAAGTCTGTCCGAGCGGCTGTGCCTGGACCGGTTACCCCGGCGAGACTTAGGAGCCCCGCCTTGCCTCTCTCCGACGTTAGCGTCGGTTGTGAGAGAGGGTAATCGGGCCAGCACATCCTTGATCTGCTGGCTAGCTATTACTGGCTGGCTCCTCAGCTGAGCATTCTCCATCTCCACCGCAGTGTAATAACATGGGTTCGGATTAGGTGGCCGGGGCGCCGAACTTCCAGTGTCATCTTGGCCCGCCGGCTGCTTTCCTAGCCGCTGTTGGGCTTCAGGAATTTGTTCACCAGGGACGGCAGTATGATGAGCCTTCTGCCCATCATGCTGTTCTGTCTCATTACCGTGCTTGGATCGAGTAGTCACCATAGTTGGATGTTTGCGACAGCACTAACCGAACTTTCTCTCAATGAAAGCACCAAACTGTTGACGCGGTTCTCACCAACAGGTAATTAAGAAAATAAGAGAAAGGGATTAGTGCTTAGGTTGAACCGAAACAGATGTATGATCTTAGGAAATGAAATGGTGACTCAAGACACGTTTTTTAAGTGGTTCAAAGGTTAAAATCCTTCTACTCCACTAGTCAATGTTATTGCTATATTTTGGGTATACGATTACAGGATATTTCTTACGAGAGAGCATCCAACCCCTATTAACTCCCAAGGTCTCCATATTTATAGGAGAAGGCACCTAGGAGTTGGTAAAAAGGTCATCCCGTGACCTTCTTACCTATCATGTCAATTTTGTGACAATCGTGATTAATTCCTAAACCTGACACATAAGTGTGGTCAAATCAATAGGTAAGGAGATAATGGGCCGCACGGCCCAACCCAGTCGTGGGTGTCTGAATGCGCACGTTCCTGCTGCGTGTCCAAGAAGTCAGGGGCATATCAGACACGTGATGTCTGATATATGCACGTTTACCTTGCGTGTGTTGACTTTACAAAGGGTCATAGCCTCCAACTCTAACTCTAGCTCGTACCACGAGCTGGATACTTAACTCGACCTTCGGCCTTCAGAGCCTGGACCCTGTCCTTAAGCTACCAGAGGCAAACCCTCAGGTTACCTCGAGCTAAGGAGGTACGATCTTCTGATGGCAGCATCGATTTTGGGGATGTCCACGAGATAACCATGATTAGGCCGCAGCTCAGCTCGCTAATCAGCCCGTGGGAAAATCAGGGCGTACAACTATAATAAAAATTAGTTACATATAACACAGAAAATTCAAGAAAAAAACAAAATTAAATAACTACAATAAAAATTGGTTACTTACACTTGCTGCTTCTCTAACCAGTCTGTGTACCAAAGGGAATGATCATAAGATAAAGAAGGGAATGGTGAGAATGGCAGTCGGAGAAGATGGAGAAGAAGAAAGGAGAACAGACGAGAAGAGGTGGTGCCAATTTGATGTGTCTGCATAAGCATTAGCGGTGGGACCCACTGCTATTAATTTCTCCCGTCGCCATTAAAATATTATTAGCGGCGGATGTGCCTCTAATAAAAGGTGATTACCTGCCGCTAATACTATTAGCGGTGGATAGTCCGCCTATAATACAGGTGATTATCCGCCGCTAATACTATTAGGGGCGGATAGTCCGCCTCTAATACAGGTGATTATCCGCCGCTAATCAATTTTAAAAACTATTCCCAGGCATTTAATTTGGCATATTAGCGGCGGAGGCTCCACCGCTAATAGTGGTACGGTCTGCCGCTAATATTTTTTTTTTAAATACTCACTTATTATTAGCGGCGGACCCCCAAGTCCGCCGCTAATAGACTGTACATTACAAGCGGACCTGGTCCGCTGCTAATACTTACCCCGCTAATAGGCTGTATTCTTGTAGTGGAAGGAGTTGGAGAAGAATTTAAGCTGGAATTGAAGCTGAAAATAGAGAGAGCTCAGTCATAATTGAGGTAAGAATTTTGGTTTACAACTCTGAATTTGACTGGGTTTGCTAGGTAGAGTTTAGGGTATTCAAGTGAAGATTGTAGCTGAGTTGGGGTATGGATTTTAGTTATATTAAGCCAGTGATTGAGGAATATTACTGTGATTATTATGTCTGAATTGAGGTGAGATTTCTATATTAATAATTGGGAATTAGTTGATGAGAATAAGTGAATATGGGTCTAAATTCGTAACTTGATTGGTGTTGAATTGAAGGAAGAAGTGGGAAAAAAATCAGGGCAAGGTTTGACTGTTCTTGGCTGGGAGAAGGAGGAGAAAACCCAGGTTTTCTCTAGGTTCGCAGGGTGCACCGCGACCTAGCCTGGGGGTCGCCACAGCGCGTATGGCTCTTCTGGCCTAGGATGCTCTCTGACTTGGGGACGCGCCGCGACTTGCTTGGCCAAGTCGCGACCCGCCTCCCCTTTGGCTTGGGAGTTCACTCTCTGACTTGGGGCATGTCGCAACTTGCTGAGCCAAATCGCGACCCACTTGGGAAGTTTGGTCTTGGAAGTATTTCAAGTACTGTTAGGGCTCGGGGTTCGAACCTAGGTGCTCGAGATAATTTCTACTACTTGGTTTAGTAGAAATTGAGGTCTCGGAGGCTAGTTTTTGTTCCCTATGTATTTTATTTCTGATTGGAAGTTGATGGATATCAATTGGACTTGTGACTAGGTTTATCGCCGAGGGTCGAGGCTAAGGACTGTCCTCGGAACCAGTTCACCTTCTCCGCTCGAAATCAATGGTAAGAATAATGCACCCGTTTGTGTGGCTATGTTGGGACTAAGGTTCCCTAAATTTGTATACAATGCTATATGATTGTGTTATGCCATGTGAGCATGAAATAAACGGCCTAAGAGTGCCAAAATTGATATTTGTGCACAGGACACAACTTGGCCATTGGTAGCTGAGGTTAGCTAAATAAACACTGGGCTTGGCCTAAGTGAGCCAGAGACAGTGTGTTAAACAGAGGGTGCAACCTAAGGGAACCGACCCTGAGTATTGTATGATGTGTTTACTGTTGTTAATTTTATGGTCATGGCATGTTGAATACCTGGATGATAGATTGTTGATTTGTGGATTAATATCACTGATTATGTGAACACTATGGTCTGCTGAATATCTGGTTAATGTTTTGTGAATTATTTGATTACCATTATTGCTTATGCTTTGTATTATGGTTTTCTTGTTGGGCCTTGGCTCACGGGTGCTACATGGTGCAGGTAAAGGCAAAGGTAATGTCGATCAATCCTAAGTTGGAGAACTCTGGGGGCAGAATGTACATAGTCAGTTGCTCGGCCGCCATGGCCGAGGGATGGTACAGGGACAAGAGAACCTAAAATGCCTATTTTTCCATTAGAGTGGCTTGTGGTTGTACTTAACCTTTGAAATTTTGTAAATCGTCCTTTAAACCTTGTTTTTGGGATCCCATGTATCAAACGTTTATTTAAATGAAATTTATTTTTGTATCACCAAAATCTTTTAACCCTAATTCAATTATGGTTATAGTGTCACATTTTTAACTAAACAACTTGATTAGCAAGTCTTGCACCTTTGCAAACACACAATGTAACAGTCTTGGTTATCCAAGGCGCTACAGATAGCCTCGCTGATAAGGCATCTGCCATAACCGGTTAGACATCCTACGCCACCTCGCCCACAATGAGATGCTTCAACTCGTGGGAATAGTAGAAGAAATCCTCCCCCATCGGTAGATACTTACGCCCCATGGGCATGTGCTAAGAATCCAAGTCCTCGATCTCAATCGTGGGTTGTAAGTTTTGCAAATGGAAGTTACTGTACGGGGAGCCAGTATGGAGGCCGGTCTGAAAGCGACCTGAGGAATCATCTAAGCTCAACAGAAAGTTCGCTGTATGATCCACAGGTTAACCTGCGTGATCATTTGAACTCACAAAGAAATTATCCAGCTCGAAACGAGGATGTTAGTTATGCTTGACATGAGGGAGGTCCGTCTATCGTACGCGACAATGGGAATGTCCCACCTAACCAAGCTCAGATGTGAAGGGACAACAACCCATCAAACGCATACAATAGGATAGGAGCTGATGAACAGCCCCCAGCTAACCTAGACATCAAGGACCTAACCCTTGAGTGACTGGCCTTGATGAGGGAACATATGAAGAGGCTCTTATCTGGAAAGGGGGTGGATGATTGCCACTCAGATGAAGAGCTCGAACCTTTCGCTCCAAACATTGTCGCAGCTATGTATCCTGGTTGCTTTAAGATGCCGAACATCCTGACATTAGATGGAAATATAGATCCATCTTATCACCTCAGGATGTTCAACATAATGCTGATGGAACACAATATTGGGCTCGACCTAAGGTGTATCCTGTTCCCCGCGACTCTGGTCGGACCTGCTAGACAATGGATTAAACAATACAAGAAGCATTCGATAAGCTCATGGAAGAAACCATCTTCCAAGTTTAAGAGAGCATTCTGAGCTTCATACGCAACTTGTGTAGAGGACGACTCATTGGCTAACGTAAAACAGGAACCTGGTGAATCATTGAAGGCATACCTGAGCAGATTCGCCAATATTGTAGAACGAGCTAGGGATGCTGATGAAAGCTCCAAGCTCATGGCGATGAGGACAGGAATCCTGGTGGGAGGCAACCTATGGCAAGAAATCCAACGAAAAGGAGTTAGAATTGTAGATGAATTCTTTGCCCGAGCCCAGGGATGGATAAACATGGAAGAGGCATGATCTGTTGTCACAGGAACAAGCCAGGCCCCTATCCAACCCACTGGAGCAGTGACAGATGTTGCAGCTACAACTCAACTTGTTACCTAGAATAACCAAGTGGGATAAAACAAGAGGAAGTGGAATGGAGAGGGCGACCAGAACGGCACGAAGACGAACAAGTCTGTGGAGAAATTCAAGCTCATTTATGCCACCTACACCGACCTAACGGACACCCGTGAACATATCTTCCTGGAAAATTCTAATCGCTTCCGTGGAAAAAAGCCAGAGCCTTTAAGGCATCAGAGGGCGAAGAGAGACCCCTCAAATTTTTTCTGATTCCACAATGACATCGATGATAACACCGATGACTACTGACAATTGAAGGATGAGATTGAGACTCTCATTTGGGCAGGTCCATTAGCCCAATACACTCGAAATCGGGTAGCTCCCAATCAACCTGTCAGGAAGAATCCTTAGCTAACATATGAAGCCTACTTAAATGCGAGTTTATCAGGGAAGCAAAATACCCGATTTGGGTTGCTAACCTCGCGCTGGTCCCAAAGCCAAACGGGAGGTGGAGAACTTGTATCAATTTCTCCGACCTCAACAAGGTGTGTCCCAAGGATTGTTTCCCACTACTAAGAATTGATCAGTTGGTAGACGCCACGACCAATCACTAGCTCATGTCTTTCATGGACGCATACTCTGGATATAACCAGATTGCGATGAACCTTCCAGACCAAGAGCATACCAGTTTCATGACTGAGAATAACGTATATTGCTACAAAGTTAAGCCATTCATACTGAAAAATGCCGAAGCTACATACCAACGGTTGGTCAACAAAATTTTTGCTGACTAGATCGGGAGAAACATGGAGGTGTATGTCGATAATATGCTCGTCAAATCAATGACGGCCAATAACCATTTATCCGACCTGGAAGAATGTTTTGGCATATTGAGTAAGTACGACATGATGTTGAATCCCCATAAGTACACCTTCGGAGTTGCGTCGAGAAAGTTTTTGAGGTTTATAGTCAACACAAGGGGGATAGAGGAGAATCCGGAAAAAATTTAGGTCGTTGTTAGAAATACCTTCGCCCAGGTCGTGTAAGGAAGTACAAACCCTAACTGGAAAGGTGGCAGCCTTAAACTGCTTTGTTTCAAAATCCACCGACAAGTGTCTACCATTCTACAACTTTCTCAGGGGAAGTAAGAAATTTGAATGGACCGCAGAATGCGAACATGCATTTCGCAACCTAAAAACGCACCTAGGTTAACCCACCGTACTATCAAAACTAACATCTGGAGAATGTCTGTTTCTTTACTTGGTTGTGACATAAAACGCAGTCAGTGCTGTGTTAGTTCAAGAAGAAAATTGGGCACAGAAACACGTATATTATGTAAGTAAGAGGATTCTTGGAGCTGAATCACGATACTCGTTGATAGAAAAACTTGAGTTTTGTCTCATTTTGGCTTCAAGGAAGCTCACACCATACTTTCAGTCCCATTCTATTCACATCTTAGCCGACCAACCTTTAAGGCAGGTTTTGTAAAAACCTGAAACATCGAGGCGTCTATTAAAATGGGCCATCGAACTTAGCCACTTTGAAATATTGTACATACCCTTGCAAACAAGAGCCAAGCCCTTGCTGATTTTTTTGCTAAGTGCACAGGTTTTCAGGACGAGCTGATAAGGGAGTCGGTGCAAGAAATATGAAAAATCTTTGTTGATTGATCGTCTAACGAAAACAGATCTGATGCTAGGATATTCTTAATCTCACCTGAAGGACATCGATTCCATAAATCTCTCAGGTTCGGGTTTGAAGCAGTCAACAATGAAGCAGAGAATGAGGCCTTATTGGCAGGGCTAAGGGCGATGAAAGAGTTGAAGGCAAAAGCCATCCAATGTTACAGTGACTCTCATCTCATGGTCAATCAGATATTGCGAGAATACAAAGCTTGAGGCGTCAAGATGGCGGCCTACCTGACTAAGGTAAAGGGCGAGTTGTTTGAGTTTGAGTTTAGCTCCATTGAGCAAGTACCCCGCGAGTGCAATTCCAACGTTGATGCTCTAGCTCAATTTGCTACCACCAAAGAGACAGATACATTGAATGTAGTTCCGGTGGAGTTCCTGGAAAACCCAAGTATAATAGCAGAAGCAGTTGAGGTCGAAATGATTGACATAAAACTGACCTGGATGACTCCCATAGTGGAATACCTCATAACCGGAAGGCTACCTGATGATACGAAGGACACGAGAAAGTTATTGTATTAAGCTTCACAGTATGTTATGATTGAGGGGATCCCATTTCGACGAGGGCATTCGTTGCCCCTCCTGCGATGTGTTCTGCCCAAGGAAGAACATACTATATTGCAAGAAAAACATGAAGGCTTCTGCGGAGACCATGCTAATACAAGGCTATTTTAAGCCCACTTTAACAAAGGGCTCGATCTCGTATGTGCAAAAGTGTGAAAAAGCCAGCGCTTCGCCATAGTTGCTCGAGCTGCTCCAATCAAGCTAACCATGATCTCATCCCCTTGGCCATTTTCGACATGGGAAATTGACTTAATTGGTTCCCTGCCAATGGGAAAAGGAGGAGTTAGTTATGCAGTAGTCACAATCGATTATTTCATGAAGTGGGTAGAGGCTGAACCTTTGGTAACCATCACCTCGAAGTAAGTCCTGGACTTTGTTGTGAAGAATATCATATGTCAATTTGGACTCCCTAAAAACATCATGTCAGACAATGGAACTCAATTCGATAGTGATCTCTTCACAAAAATTTGTGAAATAACGTACCCACAAGCCAATGGACAGGTCAAGGTTGTAAATAAGACCCTAAAAGCAAGCTTGAAGAAAATACTAGATGATGTTGGGAATTGTGCCTAGAAAGCATATGTAGTAGACATTTTTTTGAGAAATAAATAAATAAATTGAATTTGTTATGCATATATTTTATGGACTATATTATTCTGTGATAATATCAAGTAAATATAAGAAAATTTTCTAAGTTCATATATGTGATCTCAACCACGTATTGGTACGGGAGGATTGTGTTTGAGATAAATGAACTTGAATAGTTCACAATAAAATAAAATTAATGAATCTTTAGATTAATTACTGCAAGTGCGGTCCACTTGTATTATGAATACATGTGATCTAGATCCGGATTACTAGTGTAGAAGGACACTTTAGTAGAGGTACTTTATATATTAGAGAATATATAGAACTAGACCAGATATGTTTATTAATACTGAAAGGTTATTGAGCTCAAATTCATAATTTAGTTATGAATTAACCTTCACTAGTAATTGTTAGGTGTATGCCCTAAAAGCATGTAAAAGACATTTATTATTTCGATGAACAAATAAATACAATGGTCTACTATTGTTATATTTATATTATTAAATTATTTTTTGAATAATTTTGTAAATATCAGATTAATTCAATATTCATTATTGAGGATATGATCTTGTATTAGTACGAGAGAATTAAGATCACATGAATGAATAAAAATAGTCAACAACAACAAAGTGAAGTTATGGAATTCTTTAATTGGGGTTGTAAGTACAATTTGCTGAGTATCATGTTGATACAAATAATCTAGATTTTGATTATTGATGTGGTAAGACATCTCGGTAAATGTGCTTTATATAATATGATTATATATGACATGGACCGATATGAATAAAAGTCTTTATCCAAAAATCATTTAATAATAAAGATTTGTAATTCATATCATAACTGATGATCATTTATAGATCAACCTAAATCTTGAGTGTTCATTAACTCATGTTCATGTTTATTAAATCTTTTGATTCATTCGTTAAGGTCTCTTCATAGAATGAGGCTAATGACTTTTGTTTTGGAGATTTCATATCATGAATGGCTGGGAACATATTTCAACAATACGGAATCTAATCTTTCCTAACAGATCGTATATTAGTTCCCTTCAGGGTTAATTCTGGAACTGAATGATTTTCAGCTCAAATTTATAATTAGATTATAGATTAATTGTTCACTAGTGGATTAATGGCACTTAGGAATAACAAGTAAATTAGAAAGATAAAATGGTAAATCTTCCATTCTAATTTATGAACTAATGAATTTGAGGGTTGAACTATTGTAAGATGGTTATATCAATGGACAACTTAAAATAAGATTTCTGTAAAAGTATATCTATAACATAAAGAGTTCAATTCTGAATTTATAGTGGAGAAATATCAGAATTAATAAATTAACTATTATAATTAAAGAGTTTAATTTATTGGAGCTTAATGTTATAGGTCCATGGTCCCCAACATGGCTCAAACAAGCACTGACAAAGATAAATACAAAAATGGGCAAAATGACTTATTTGATAAGTAAAATATTTTTCTATGCACTAAACATAATTATTGTATAATTATGTGTAATTAATTAATTGAGAATTAATTAATTATTTGATTTAACAAAATTATAATTAATTTATTTTTTGGATTTTTGGTATTTAAATAATGATGAAAATTGGGAAAAATCACATGCCTTCCCTGGCATGTGGTGGACGTGTAGCACAGTGCACAGTCACTGTGCTACACGCACAAGAAGCTTCTAGAAGATTCTTGGTTCCACAATTTTAGTTATTTAAATATTAAATAAATAATGAGATATTGTAATATGATTAAAATATTATTATTTAAACAAAATCTGATAACTGATTAGTTGTTTTTAAATTGTTTAAAAGTACTAATATTTTATTTTTAATATATTGGATATATTAAATATAGGAGATCAATTTTTTTAGAGTGATACTTTTCAGAGATAGAAAACATATCGTGAAATCTCCCTGAGAGAAAGAGAACAGTGATACCAGCATAGGTCACTGTTCTTCACAAACTTAGGTCCAAACTTTATTAGATCTCATGTGTTGAGAACATCAGATAAATAGATTTTGCCTATTGTTTCGTATACCGATCCCACACTCGTTCTTTGTGTGTTGAGAACATTTTGGAAGATCCTGGTGTGAGATCTCAAGGATTTTTGTCGTACAAAAAGATAGAAGCAAGGAAGGACTTGAGGTAATTTTATATTCATATCTTTGATTCAATATATATATATATGTGTGAAGAAGTAGATCGAGAAATCTTGTGGGATTAAATTAACAATTTTGATTGTTGTTCCGCTGCGTATAATCTCTTATTTGATCTATAAAAACCAACAAATGGTACCAGAGCCATCTTCACATATATATATTGAATCTGTGTGGGTTTAGTTTTATGCATTTATTTATTTTGATGAATGAATGGATGGCTTAATATGATTAAATGCATGGGAATATTGAATCATTAATTGTATGATGTTTTGGGTTAGGATTTGTTTATGATTAGATCATTTTGTAAGTCATTAAGGGGCATAGGATTTATGTAATTTTATTTGGTTTTTGACACCATAAAATAGTAATTCCGATCACACAAAGTCAAAACGGAGCCCGGGATTTAGAATTCAGCCACCATTCCTCCGAGGCCACCCTCCGAGCCACTGTCGGGAACGTCATACGGATGTCTGTACGGATCCGTACAGTGGGCCCCCCGACAACAATTTTTTTTATTTTTCTGAAATTAATCTGTTATTTTTTTTTATATTTAAAATGTTAAATATCATATTTGTTAGAAATTTGATATTTAAATAATGAGATAATTTTGTTATCCTAACAAACCTTTTTGGATATCTTATTTAAAAATTTATTTTTAAAATAACAGATTTTAATTAAATTCATTTCAGTTTTTTAATTAAAAGTTGTTTTCATTAGAAGGAAAATAAAATAATGATTATTTAAAAGTTTTGTTTTAATTAATCAAGATAATTAGAAAATTGTTTTCTTATTATTATTCTGGACCAACGACACATATCCTACAGAAAGTAAAGTAAAGAAGCCCGATGGAGATCAAGGCGATTTTATAAATTGTAAAATTAGAAATACCCAAAAGCACCCGGTTTAACATTTATTGTTTATTTATTTAAATAATTGTTTTCATGTGATTGATAGTTGTTCATGCATTTTGTGCCATACATAAAAACCCCATACAGTTATTATCATGCATCTCATTGGTAGAAATATGATTATTAGGATTGTCCTATATGTTTATATAATTTGTTTTGCGAAACCAATTGCATATCAATTACTTAGTTTTATTCTTTGAAAACTTGGTAAAATATCACACCGCTTTTTATGTCTTTATGAATTAATTTCTTTAAACCAACTTTATTTTAAAATTGTTTTTTAGTAAAGTTTAGATGAACATAATTGGTAATTTAAAATTGGATATGGACCTAGAAACTTGCTTTCTTACCAATTTCAATTATGTTCATAAAGTTTAAAGAATCGATAATTAATTTGGAATTAATTAGGTTAAAAACACTTATTTCAAAATAGTGAGTGGGAGAGGGTTGATAACTCAACATAACCCGTGGTCTCCATTATTAATGTAACACTGTGAGAAATGAATAGCGCCTCACGACAACTTTGTTTTCGTCCCCCTAAGGAAGGTGTATAGACATGTCAATAGCAAGGTTATATTTCTTACACAGATAGGAACTAATGATGTATTTTAAGTTTGACCGACCCTAAGGCGGCATGTCCTAAGTTAAGTCATAAACTCCAAAATAATGGGTTACACTCACAAAGTTACGATTAAGCTTTTGCAGTGGATAATCATAACTTGACAAAACTAAGCGGTACTTTAATGTTTAAAAGAGAAAATAATGAGTTATTTTAAGTTTTAAACAATAAAGATAAGAATGTCTTATAAATTCTTTAAGATTAATTTGACCGACCCTAAGATGGCACTTTAATTGTTAGAAAGTTTTATCGTGGAAATTAAACTTTATTTTGTGTGTTTTAATTGTGCTCATGCATCACGTTTAATTTTTGAAACTTTGATATTTATTTTTCTAAATATAATAATAATAATAATTGTATTTTTTATTCAAAATATGCCTATCTTTTGTAATCCAATCACTGCTTTAATCGCACAAGAAAAATTAACTGGTGATAACTTCATAAAATGGAAATCAAATATGAATCTGTTGTTGGTTAGCGAAAACCACAAGTTTGTCCTAAATGAGGAATGTCCTGAAGAACCTGGCGCTAATGCCTGAAAACATGTTCGAGACAAATTTGATGTTGGATTCAATCCAATAACAAAGCTAAGTGCTATATCTTGTAAGCATGAGTGATGTCTTACGAACAAAGCATGAATCCATGGAAACTGCTTTTGAGATACTAGAATCTCTTAAGGAAATGTTTGGGCGCCCATCTGATCAAAGTCGTCATGAGGCTACTGGAACCTATATGAATGCTAAGATGAAGAAAGGTCAATCTGTGCGTGAGCATGTCTTGAACACGATCAGTGTAATCCATGAAGCTGAGACGCACAGAGCAGTCATAGATGAAAAGACACAAGTAAGGATTATACTTGAGTCTTTAACTCATGCATTTTCTACATTCACAACAAATTATGTCATGAACAAATTAGAATTTAACATGACACAATTGCTTAATGAATTACTAACTTTTGAGTCTTTGAACAAGACGATCTTAAGTCAGGCTGAAGCAAATGTTGCTAAAGCAAAACCATCTTCTTCTAAGAAGAAAAGGAAAAGCAATAACAATGACTACTGTAACGCCCTGGTTACCCCAGAACAGTTACGGTGAACGGTGAACCGGAAATTTGACCCGTTACCCGAGTCCTTTGGTTAAAAACGTGATCTAGGTACCATTAACAGGTTAAGGTGAAAAACCAATAAAAAGGAAAGGGTACATTTTATTAAGTAAATAAACTGCTCATGAGCCTTTTTAAACGTTTACAAGTAGTTCATGTTACAAAAGAGTTGCTACAGTTCCAAATATACAAACTCCGCCGGCCTAAGCGGCAAAAATAGGGTAAACCCCTAGTCCCTCTGAGAACTCCTTGACCGCGGCGGTCAAGCGGCCCTGTATGTACATCACACCACCCAAGCTCTCCACTCAAGGCTGGCCAAGCTTTTCCTTCCTTTACCTGCACCACATAGCACCCATGAGCCAAGGCCCAGCAAGAAAACATAGCAAGACATGGTATAATATCAACAACGTTCATAATAACCATTCAGGACTATCAGTCCAACAAGTAGGTGACAATAGCCAAAAGTCACAATAGTGAGCATCGCTCCCTCTAGCCATGTGACGATAGGGTCACCAGGGCTTAACTGATAGGTGATTTCTTTCATAAACTTGATTAGAACAGGTGCATGGTGATTGGTCACCAACATAACCTTCCTCACGACTCTAGAGTCGAAACTATGGACAACGTCCCTTAGCCTTGTGACAAACAGTCACTGGGGTCATATACCTTGGCAATAGTTATCTGGTCGTAGACCAGGCAAGCGCTTGTAAGTTTCTCGACCCTAGGGTCGGTCAGGCATTAATGCTATAGATCCATTCAATGCATGATTCTCGACTTTAGAGTCGGTCCCTGACTAGTCAGTGTCTCAAGCAGGTAATCAGCATTCACTAGCACTTAATATGCAATCCATGTCCACATATATCAACCAGCATGCCTCAAATATCAAATCATACATGCCATATACCTGTACAGGGTGAAACTATATTCATACACTGTTTTCTTACCTCTGGTTCGAGTGAGTATTATAATATGAACGACCCCTGAGAACGATCAACCTTTAAATTCCTCGACGGTCACCTGGTCATAACCAAAATATAGGATTCATCAATAAAAATGATAACCAAGGGTTCCCAAACCAAATCCCAACCCCCGAGACCTCAACTACTACCCAACCGGGTACTAGGTCCAACCCCGAGGCCTATGGTTTGAATCCCTAAGCTAAAAACCTTATTTTAGCAAAATTAGCCTCAAGGGCTGCGGCTCTCCCTGCTTCTGCGCCGCGGCGCGCCTCCAGACAGAGAGGCTCCCTCCCTGCCAAACGCCAAGGGCCGCGGCACTCCCCTGCTGCACCGCGGCGCCCAGCCCAGAATGGCTAAGTCGGCCACACGAACCAGTTTTTCTCCCTGTGCAATTCCCTCTCAAACCAGACCTTTAAACCCTTATAGAACCTCTTCCTAACCCATAATTGAACCCCCAAACAACACCCTTAGCTTACTCACATCAAACCCCAAACAAACCAACACCAAAACCCCCTTTGATTCTCACTTCCCACATCAAACTCCATGAATCAAAAGCTAGAACAAAAATAGAGCTTAATTTGAATTCAATGGTCAAAGCTTACCTTAGAACCTGTTTTGAACTTCCCACACAAGCAGAACCAAGTCTCCAACCCAGCCCTAAGTTCCTTTAGCTTGAATCCACAACTAGAGCTCCAAAACCTCAAAGAAGCAATGAAGAGGGTGATGTACGGGAATGGAGGAGGCAAAACTCTGTTTTTCTCTGTTTTATTCCACAGCCTTCAGCCACTAAACCTTCTATATATCCTCCCCTAAAAAGACCAAAATGCCCTTGTGACATCTAAAGCCTTTCAAACTACTCTAGGGGTAAAATTGGTACTTCTAGCTTAACCCGTTAATTATAATTAACGCTTCCCATTTCCCGCTAATCTCAATATCCTCAAACTCCAATATTTCATAACCTGTTACCCTAAAATCCCCGGTAACGCGATAGCCTTTAATATCACCCCGAGACTCACCCCGAGCCCCGAGCTCAAACCTGTTATGACCAAACCGATAATCACGTTTAACGATCGTCTCATGTCGGAATACTCGAACCAATCCACATTATAATGTGGTCTCACAATATATCATTATCGCACATACAAATATACAATTATACCCTCAACGGGCCAAATTACCATAATACCCCTATAAACAAATGTGGACTCACAAGCATGCATTTAACATCATATAATAATATAATTCTCATACACATGCATAAACACATTTAATGGCATAATTAAACAGTTATGGCCCTCCCGGCCTACTAAACCAGCCATTAACCACAATAGGGAATCCGGGGCATTACAACTACAAACCTAAAAAGGACAATTCGAAAAAGGCAAAGAAGTCATCCAAGGCACCCAAGAACAATGACCCCAAACAAAAGGCACCCAAAGGAAAGTGTTTCCACTGTAATGTCGACGATCATTGGAAGAGAAACTGTCCAAAGTATCTCTCCGAGCTAAAAGAGAAAAAGAAAAGTAAATTAGATTTACTTGTACTCGAAGCTTGTATGGTGGAACATGATAAATTATCATGGATAGTAGATTCTGGTTCCACTAACCATGTTTGTTCTTATTTGCAGATGCTTGAGTCCGCAAAGCAGTTGGAGCAAGGAGACATGACTATGAGACTGGGAAGTGGAACACTTGTTTCAGCTAAAGCATGTGGAACAGTCCGTTTAAATTTTAAGAACAATTTTCTAGTTTTGAACAATGTTCTCTTTATTCCTGAAATTACTAGAAACATTATTTCTTTATCTTTGTTACATGAACAAAATTATGGCATTTCTTTTAATAATAATATGATTTTTATTTCAAGGAATGGGAACAATATTTGTCATGCAAAACAAAAGGACGGACTGTACATGCTTAATCCAATTGAAAAATTGCTCAATAATTCTGAATTATTTAAAGTAGCTATTCCACAAAGTAACAAAAGACAAAAGGTTTCTAAAGAAAATGACATGTATCTTTGGCACTTAAGATTAGGTCATATTAGTCTAGATAGGATAAACCGGTTAACTAAAGATGGACCTTTGAGGGAACTAACAGTTGGAACCCTACCGGTTTGTGAATCCTGTTTAGAAGGAAAATTGACAAAATGACTTTTCACTTCAAAGGGAAATAGAGCCAAAGAACCACTAAAGCTTATACATAGTGATGTATGTGGTCCAATTAACATACAAGATCGAGGTGGTTATGCATATTTTGTCACATTTATTGATGACTATTCTAGATACAGTCATGTTTACCTAATGCTTAAGAAGTCAGCAACTTTTGATAGGTTTAAAGACTTCAAAGCCTTAGCCGAGAAGCAATTAGGTAAATCTTTAAAGACACTCCGATCTGACCGTGGTGGTGAATATTTGGATTCTAAATTCAAAGATTTCTTGCTGGAGCATGGTATTCTATCCCAACTCACAACACCTGGAACACCACAACAAAACAGAGTTTCAGAGGGAATAAATCGGACCTTGTTGGACATGGTCAAGTCTATGTTAAGCTACTCTTCACTTCCCTTATCATTTCAGGGATATGCAATTCAAACAGCTAATTACATTTTGAATGTAGTTTCGTCCAAAGCTGTGACAAAGACACCACTAGAATTATGGAATGGAAATAAACCTAGTTTACGACATTTCTGTATTTGGGGTTGTCCTGCTCACATGCTAAGACCTAAATCTGGAAAATTGGATTCAAGGTCTGAAGTGTGTATATTTGTGGGCTATGCTCTAGAAACAATAGGTGGATATTTCTATAGTCCATGTGATCAAAACGTATTTGTTTCGACGAATGCAACCTTTTTAGAACACAACTATATGAATGATTTTAAACCTTCGAGCAAAGTAGTTTTACAAGAACTAATGACAGATAAGATTTCATCTCCATCTTCTTCATCAGTTAATGATAAAACAACCAAAGAAACCACAATTCCTGAAAAGGAAAAACCAGTGCAACGTCGTAGTGGGAGGAATGTGAGACAACCTATTCGCTACGAACATGAGGCACACGTTCTTGTATCAGGTACTGAAAAGGATAATCCATTGAATTTTAAATAAGCAATGGAAGACCCTGATGTTGATAAGTGGCAAGCTGCCATGAATCAAGAAATGGAATCAATGTATTCCAATTCAGTCTGGGTACTTCTAGATCTGTCTGACAATGTCAAAGCCATTGGATGTAAATGGATCTACAAGAAGAAAAGGGGTGCAGATGGAAAGGTAGAGACTTATAAAGCAAGGATTGTGGCCAAAGGCTACAGACAGAGAGAAGGTGTAGATTATGAAGAACCATTTTCTTCTGTAGCCATGCTTAAGTCCATTCACATACTTTTATCCATAGCTGCCATCTACGATTATGAGATTTGGCAAATGGATGTCAAGACAGCCTTTCTAAATGGCCAACTTGATGAAACCATATATATGAAACAACCAGAAGGGTTTATTAAAAAGGATCAAGATCAAAAGGTATGCAAGTTGTTGAAATCCATATATGGATTGAAACAAGCATCAAGATCTTGGAACTTAACATTTGATGAAACTATCAAAACATATGGCTTCAAACAAAATGTTGATGAAGCATGAGTTTATAAGTACATCAAAGGAAAAGTTGTGGTTTTCTTAGTTCTATACGTTGATGATATTATACTCATTGGGAATGATGTAGAGACATTATCGAATGTAAAGAAATGGTTGGCTGACAAATTCCAAATGAAAGATTTGGGAGAAGCGAGCTATGTTCTAGGCATTAAAATTCTAAAAGATAAAAAGAACAAGCTCTTGGCACTTTCACAAGCAAATTATATTGATAAAGTGCTTAAAAGATTCTCTATGGAAAATTCCAAAAAGGGTCAATTACTGACCAGACATGGAATTACTCTTTGCAAAGATCAGTGTCCAAAGACACCACATGAGCAAGAGGACATGAGAAAGTATCCCTATGCATCAGTTGTAGGGAGCCTAATGTATGCAATGTTATGTACTAGACCTGACATATGTTATGCAGTAGGCATTGTCAATCATTATCAGTCAAATCTAGGTTTGGAACACTAGATTATGGTGAAACATATTCTCAAGTATCTCACGAGAACGAGAAACTATATGCTAGTATATTCAGGTAGTGACCTTGAACCTACTAGATATATTGACTCAGATTTTCAATCAGACAAAGATAGTAGAAAGTCTACTTCTGGGTCAGTATTCACTCTTGGGGGTGGAGCAATTGTCTGGAGAAGCATTAAGCAATCCAGTATAGCTGATTCAACCATGGAAGCTGAATACATGGCAGCTTGTGAAGCAACTAAAGAAGCAGTTTGGCTCAAAAAAGTTCTACACAGATCTGGAAGTGGTTCCAGAAGTGGAGCAGTGGCTAATTCTAAAGAACCAAGAAGCCACAAGAGGGGAAAGCATATAGAGCGCAAATACCACTTAGTCAGAGAAATCGTACATAGAGGAGATGTATCCATTCTGAAAATTGCATCAGAACACAACCTGGAAGACCTGTTTACGAAGACGCTTCCAACAAAGAAATTCGAGGATCATGTATGTAATATGAGATTGAGAGAAATGCCTTACTTGCTTTAAGTACAAGTGGGAGATTATTAGGAGTATATCCTAAAAGCATGCAAAAGACATTTATTATTTCGATGAATAAATAAATACAATGGTCTATTATTGTTATATTTAGATTATTAAATTATTGTTTGAATAATTTTGTAAATATCAGAAAAATTCCATATTCATTATTGAGGATGTGATCTTGTATTAGTACGAGAGAATTAAGATCACATGAATGAATAAAAATTGTCAACAATAAAAAATTGAAGTTATGGAATTCTTTAATTGAGGTTGTAAGTACAGTTTGCTGAGTATCATGTTGATACAAATAATATAGATTTGGATTATTGATGTGGTAATACATCTCGATAAATGTGATTTATATAATATGATTATATATGACATGGACCGATATGAATAAAAGTCTTTATCCAAAAATCATTTAATAATAAAGATTTGTAATTCATATCATAACTGATGATCATTTATAGATCAACCTAAATCTTGAGTGTTCATGAACTTATGTTCATATTTATTAAATCTTTTGATTCATTCGTTAAGGTCTCTTCATAGAATGAGGCTAATGACTTTTGTTTTGGAGATTTCATATCATGAATGGCTGGGAACATATTTCAACAATACAGAATCTAATCTTTCCTAACAGATCGTATATTAGTTCCCTTCAGGGTTAATTCTGGAACTGAATGATTTTCAGCTCAAATCTATAATTAGATTATAGATTAATTGGTCACTAGTGGATTAATGGCACTTAGGAATAACAAGTAAATTAGAAAGATAAAATGGTAAATCTTCCATTCTAATTTATGAACTAATGAATTTGAGGGTTGAACTATTATAAGATGGTTATATCAATGGACAACTTAAAATAAGATTTCTGTAAAAGTATATCTATAACATAAAGAGTTCAATTCTGAATTTATAGTGGAGAAAGATCATAATTAATAAATTAACTATTATAATTAAAGAGTTTAATTATTTGGTTTTAATTTATTGGAGCTTAATGTTATAGGTCCATGGTCCCCAACATGGCTCAAACAAGCACTGACAAAGATAAATACAAAAATGGGCAAAATGACTTATTTGATAAGTAAAATATTTTTCTATGCACTAAACATAATTATTGTATAATTATGTGTAATTAATTAATTGAGAATTAATTAATTACTTGATTTAACGAAAATATAATTAATTTTGAATTAATTTATTTTTTGGATTTTTGGTATTTAAATAATGATGAAAATTGGGAAAAATCACATGCCTTCCCTGGCATGTGGTGGACATGTAGCACAGTGCACAGTCACTGTGCTACGCGCACAAGAAGCTTCTAGAAGATTCTTAGTTCCACAATTTTAGTTATTTAAATATTAAATAAATAATCAGATATTGTAATATGATTAAAATATTATTATTTAAACAAAATCTGATAATTGATTAGTTTTTTTTTAAATTGTTTAAAATAACTAATATTTTATTTTTAATATATTGGATATATTAAATATAGGAGATTAGTTTTTTCAGAGCGATACTTTTCAAAGATCGAAAACATATCGTGAAATCTCCCTCAGAGAAAGATTACAGTGATACAAGCATAGGTCACTGTTCTTCACAAACTTAGGTCCGAACTTTATCAGATCTCATGTGTTGAGAACATCAGATAAATAGATTTTGCCTGTTGTTTTGTGTAGCGAGCCCACACTCGTTCTTTGTGTGTTGAGAACATTTTGGAAGATCCTGGTGTGAGATCTCAAGGATTTTTGCCGTACAAAAAGATAGCAGCAAAGAAGGACTTGAGGTAATTTTCTATTCATATCTTTGAGTCAATATATATATATATACGTGAAGAAGTAGATCTAGAAATCTTGTGAAATTAAATTAACAATTTTAATTGTTGTTCTGATGCGTATAATCCCTGGTTTGATCTATAAAAACCAATAGTAAAGCCAATGGTACTTAAGGAAATAAGATATAATTAAAAGCGTAAAATGGTAATTTTATTCCCGATTAATTATGAACTATTATTAGAGGGTTAATTTTTATGTAATGATTATATCAATGGACGCTTTATTTTATAAAGTACTTAGTTAATGAAATGTCTATAATGACAAGAGTGCAGTCTCATATTTATAGTGGAGTAATCATGAGATTAATAAATTAATAGTATTTAATTAAAGAGTTTAATTAATAATCTCAAATTTATTGGAGCTTGGAATTATAGGTCCATAGGTCCCCACATCAGCTCTATCAACACTAGTCAAGGCAATAGTTGATATAAAGGAATAAATGGTTGAAATACATATTAGTTGTAATTAACAAAATTAATTAATATTAAAGTATTATGTAATTTTCAAAATTATATTAAATAATTAACTAATTATAAGTTTAGAAATTATAATAAATTAAATATTTAATTTCAAAATTATTATTTAATTTAAATTGGTTTATAGTGGAGTAATCATGAGATTAATAAATTAAATATTTAATAGTGCAGTCTCATATTTATAGTGGAGTAATCATGAGATTAATAAATTAATAGTATTTAATTAAAGAGTTTAATTAATAATCTCAAATTTATTGGAGCTTGGAATTATAGGTCCATAGGTCCCCACATCAGCTCTATCAACACTAGTCAAGGCAATAGTTGATATAAAGGAAAAAATGGTTGAAATACATATTAGTTGTAATTAACAAAATTAATTAATATTAAAGTATTATGTAATTTTCAAAATTATATTAAATAATTAACTAATTATAAGTTTAGAAATTATAATAAATTAAATATTTAATTTCAAAATTATTATTTAATTTAAATTGGTTTTAATTAATTGGTATAATTAATTAAATATCTTTATTTGAGTGGAAGATAATAATTTGATAAGTTCAAATTAGATTTGAATTTAAAAGATTGATATTTATTCAAATAATTAATTATATTTGATAATTAGTTAAAAATATAATTAAATCCAATTTGAATTAATTATCAAGTTGTTGGAGTTTTATCTGATAAGGTAATTTTTCAGGGATAGATTTTTCTATTTTATATCATTTAATTAAAATTAATTAATGGAAAATTCAAAAGTTAGTTTTGGATATTTTCATTAATGAGATAATTAATTAATTAAAAGATAAATTGTAAATTGGTTACTGATTTATTTTTTAAATTTAAAATATTTTCTATTTAAGTTAGACTTATCAGAAAATAAGAAGAGACTCTAATATTCGCTCTAAAAGAATAGAACGATATTTTTCTATCTCTCCCTAAAAAAGATAAAGTACCAATCTCAGGCCTATTCTCTTGATGTCATGTGTTGAGTTCATCAACTAGAATGAGAAATTAACTATCATTTATTCTCTAAGTGCCTACACACTTCTTGAGGTGTATAGAACGTTGTGGAAGATCTTGGTGTGAGTACCTCGGAGCAGCTTGGATAGGAAGTTCGTCGAAATTACGAAAAGATAGCAATGACACTTGATAATCATCAAGATGTATGTTTTCTATTCTTTTCTTGCTTATGATTAATGTATGTATATTAATGAATCCACATACTTAATGGTAGTTTAAATATATTACAAATTTTTTTGTTGTACACTGGGCCAACCCACCACCTTTTCGCTGCGAATTAGGAAACTCGTTCCTAACAATTGGTATCGGAGTGGTCATTAATCTCTATATACATTAATTACTGTGTGGGCGTAATATGCATTCTTATGTTATTGTAATATATGTGAATGGATGGCTGTATGTATGTTTAAAGTTTATTCTTAAGGTTCGTTAATTATACCGTGTTTTGGGTTTAGGAATTGTTCTTAAATTTCTAGACGAAAAATGTAAGCCATAATTGGGCATAGGAATTTTTTGTAATTTAATTTTCTGGATTAAATTATTGAAAAAAATCAGTAAGGCCCGAGCCCCAGGTTCTGTGCCCCGAAGCCCGAGCCTAAGCCCAACCGCGCGCCCCTGGGCCGCTGACCCCACGCATGCCCCTACGGTGCTGCCAGCTCCTCGCATGCGCCCCTGTGCTGCTGCCAGCCCCATGCACGCCTTGCGCCTGCTGCCTCACGCCCATGTGCCGCCCCTCCTGGTAGTTGTCATGCCCCATGCCGAGCCTTAGTGTGCCGCCTGTCCTAGGGTTTTTAATCCTAGGGTTTGCACATTTCTATTCATTTAAATTTTGGGCTTAATTAATTTTAGTCTATAATTAAAAATTGTTTTATTTTGAATTAATGGTTTGAGCACAAATTCAAAAATGGGCCTAATAACTTATTGGGAATTAAAGCTCAAGTTAATTATTCTTAAAATTTGTTTAAGATAATTAAAATTTATTGTAATTCAAAGTTAAATGGATAAATGTCTTAATGGATTAAGACTACTTGTGAAGGCCCAAAGTTGAAGATAGAGATTTCTTTAAGTTTTATTTAGTCTCTTACATTTTTGTGTATATTTTTGCAAGTGTTGTAATTTTTCAAGAAATACCCAAGACACCCGGGCCACATTTATTTATGTATTTAATTAGTATTTATTTATTTAAATGTTTGAATGTGATTAAATTGTTTAATACTTTATCATGTATTTTTGACATGTCATACATATTACCTACACGGTATTTAAAATTATGCATGCATCTCATATGAATAGAAACATGTTTTAGGATTGTCCTTTGTGATTATATGATTTATGTGATGGACCATATAATAATAAATCTAGTTTTAACTAGTTCAAGGATGGAAATAGATTTTAAAAGTTGTTTAATTTCTAGAATTTAATAAAATTATTTTATTAAATAATAAATGATATACCTAGAAATTATAGCAAATTAAAATTGAATTAGTTAGGGCATAGATCTATAATTTTAATTTTTCTTAATTTGATTAGTAATTATTAGAATATCATTTGGTAAAATAGATCACTTTATTTTTACAAACTAATTAAAAAGCATAAGATTCTTTGAGAAAACACATATTTTACAAATAGTGAGTGGGAGAATTAGTTATGACAATAAGTCTCATGGTCTCCATTATTAGTTGGCACCGAGGTAGCATGGAGAGGGCCTCGTGGCACCATTGCTTGTGTCCCCCTAAGGAAGGCTTCCGACTGTGTTATTCTTAAGGAAAACTTCTTTTTCAAGAATAGGATTTAATGATGTATTTCAAGTTTGACTGACCCTAAGGCACACTCTTGAGTTAAGTCATTGATCTAAAATAATGGGTTACACTCACAAGGTATATTAGGCTTTCGAGCGGACTAGTGTATTCTTGACCAAACAAGCGGTTGTTTATAAGTCAAAAGAGAAATGTTGATTTAAGTTTTCACTTATAAATTTGAGATCTTGTCTCAAAATTAATTTGGAATTAGTTTGACCTACCCTAAAGCTGGTCCATTAATGTTCAAATTAATTAATCGTGGAATTAGTAATATTTTTTTATGTGTTCTTTAATTGTTGCATTAATGCATCACATATACTATTCCAAAAATTACTGATATTTATTATATGCATAAATTCATTTTTGTTTATTTATTTATTTTCAGCAATCATGTCTAGCTCAAATCCTGTATCTTCTTTACTTGCAAATGAAAAGTTGACTGGTAAAACTATATGAAATGGAAATCAAACTTGAACATTGTATTAATATGTGAGAACCACAAATTTGTCTTGACTGAGGAATATCCTGAAGTCCCTCCCGCTACTGCTGCCAAAACTGCAAGGGAAAAGTTTGATAATTGGATCTTATCAAACAACAAAGCAAAGCGATGTGCTCAGAAAGAAGTTTGAGAACACTGAGAATGCTTATGAGATCTGGGAATACCCTTCAAGATATGTTTTGGCAGCAGTCGAATCAGTGCAGGCATGAGGCCACCAGATCCTACATGACCAAGAAAATGAAGAAAGGAGTTTCTATCAGAGAACATGTATTAGACATGATCAATATAATACACGATGCCATTAACCATGGGGTAATCATTGATGAAATGACTCAAGTAAGCATTATAATTTAATCTCTTTCTCTAGTTTTTAAAGGTTTCACAACCAACTATGCCATGAACAAATTATGATATAACATGACACGACTATTGAATGAGTTGCAAACTTATGAATCTCTTAACAAAGGTTCTGAGAAAGAAGGAGAAATAAATGTTACTGATTCTAACCCATCCTCTTCAAAGGCTAAATCCAAAAAGAGGAAAAATGGAAATGGAAAGGACAAGGACAAGGAGAAAAAAGAAGACAAGAATTCAAAAAAGCCTAAAAAGTCATCCAAAGGCAAAGAGAACAAGAACGCCAAAAGCTCCAAAAAGAAGACCCCTAAAGGGACTTGTTTTCACTGTGGAGTAGATGGTCACTGGAAGAGAAATTTTCCAAAGTATCTCGATGACCTGAAAGAAAAAAAGAAAGGTAAAATTAATTTACTGGTGTTAGAAGCTTGTTTAGTGGAAGACAATTCCTCGTCTTGGATACTAGATTCAGGAGCCACTAATCATGTTTGTTTTTCTCTACAGATTCTTAGTTCGACGAGGAAGCTTGCTGATGGAGAGGTGACTATGAGGTTAGGTAGTGGTCAGATTGTCTCTGCAACAGCAGTTGGAACAGCCCGTCTGGAATTTAAGAAGAATAAATTTCTTGTTTTAGAGAACGTTTATTAGATTCCGGGATTTTCTAGAAACTTAATTTATGTTTCTATGTTGCATAAACAATGTTTTAAAATTTCTTTTAATAATAATTAAATTATTATTTCAAGATATGATTTTAAGATATGTTCTGCAAAATCTATTGATGGGCTTTATAAACTACAAGCTAAAGAGAAATTTGCTTATAATTCTGAATTATTTAAAATAGCTAATCCTAGATCTATTAAACGACAAAAGACTGATTCTGATAGTGAAACATATCTGTGGCACTTGAGATTGGGCCATTCCTAGACAGAATTAATAGGCTTGTAAAGGATGGTCCTTTAAGAGAACTACCCATTGGATCTCTTCCTGTTTGTGAATCCTGTCTAGAAGGCAAGATGACTAAGAGACCTTTCTCTACTAAAGGATCAAAAACTACTGAACCACTTCAGCTGGTACATACGAATGTTTATGGTCCACTTAATGTACAAGCAAGAGGAGGTTATGAATACTTTGTCACTTTCATTGACAATTATTCAAGATATGGTTACCTATACTTAATGCGAAGAAAATCTAAAAATTTTGGAAAGTTTAAAGACTTTCAAGCAGAGGTAGAAAAGCAATTAGGTAAATCACTGAAAATTCTTCGATCTGATCGAGGAAGAGAGTACTTGGAATTTGAATTCGAGGACCATCTGCGTGAGCATGGTATTCAATCCCAACTCATAGCACCTGGAATGCCACAGCAAAATGGTATTTCAGAAAGACGGAACAAAACGTTATTAGAAAAGGTTAGATCAATGATGAGTTTCTCATCATTACCACTGTCATTCTGGGGCTACGTGATTCAATGTGCTCTATACATATCGAATGTTGTAACATCTAAGTCTATCCAGAAGACACCCGTGGAATTATGGAATGGTTGTTGTTGATTCTTAAATTGGTCAACGACATGGATAAACGATAGAAAATGAGAGGAAAACAAGAAAAGAATCAAATGGAAAACAAATGACACAAATGATGTATAGTCGTTCGGCCCCAATGGATGGTAATGACCTACGTCCACTTAGTGTTCTTATTGATATTGAATCCCAACATTGTGATCAATGAACTAGGGTTCACGAGTTTCACAAACCTTAGGAGATTACAATTTCGGTGGATAATCACACTATATGCTTCTCTCTGAGTACAAAGATTCAAAGTTCAAAAGTCCCTTCCTTGAGCCCTGTGATTCTTATTTATAGGCTCAAGAAGGTTACATGGGCCGATGGGCCTTAATTACAATTGGATTCATGTATTAAGGTAATAAAGGAAAATATAATTAATGGAATTATTACAAGATTTTGTATCCAAAAGGAAGTAAATGAAAGCATGCGACCAGATTGGTCACACCAAATCATGAGACTTGATGAATTAATGATTCTCAGGTCGATCGTCGAACAGGATTCATTTTAGGTAAATTCGGGACGTGTTAGCCAGTCTTGCCACGACATCAAGAGCCATTTTTTGGGTAAACATTTGCCCCGCAAGTTTATTTTTCTACGACCAGCATAAAGTAAACCTAGGCGACCGTCCTTTCGTATGCCCCACCAAATATGTCAAAGTTGTCCATGCCTTCTAAAAAAGTAACCAATCACATCATTGCAGTTTCCCAAAAGTGGTCTGACGACTAATACACTTACCCATTGTAACGACCCAATTTTCCTAATAAGGTTTAGGACCTTGATTAGGAGGCCGGGAGGGCCATAATTGATTTACGGTGCTATTATATGATTATATGCATGATTATGTGGGTCA
This sequence comes from Humulus lupulus, assembly GCF_963169125.1. NCBI lineage: Eukaryota > Viridiplantae > Streptophyta > Magnoliopsida > Rosales > Cannabaceae > Humulus > Humulus lupulus. The sequence goes on from NC_084800.1 coordinate 99,484,788, forward strand.
TATTATTATATGATGATAAAGGCATGCATGGGGCTATATACTCTGTTGTGAGGGTATTTTGGTAATTTGGCTCATTGAGAGCGTAATTGTGTACTTGTGTGTATATTGGTAGGCTAATGTTGAGACCACATTATTATGTGGATATATCTGTGATCTGTGACTCGAGACGATCCTAGTGAGCAGATTAGCGAAAAAGTCATGGCGGGGATTTATACCCGGTTCGGGGTGAGCCTAAGGGTATAAATGGGAATTTGGAGAATGTATTGGAGATGATTTGGTATTGAGAAATATAATTGGTGACTAATTAGATGACGGGAATTAAGTGGTAAACATTTAAGACACTTGAGGAATTAGTGGGAATTGGGAGCAATGACTAAAATGCCCTTAGAATGTTTAAAGGTTTAGTTATTATTGGGAGGGCAAGGTGGTCATTTGGCTTACTTAAGGTTAGGCTATATTATGCTTTTTGATGTTAGTGGAGGTTGTAGATAAACTTAGAAACTTAAGGAAAAGAAAAGAAGAAGGAAAGAAAGAAAAACAGAACACTTAGAGTTACCTCACTCTCTCTCATTCGGCTGGGTCATCTCTTCACCATTCCTTGTGGGTTTTCGAGCTGGAATTCTAGAGCAAGCTCAGAATGGAGCTTAGGGCTAGGGACTTTGGTGAAGCTTGAAGAACTAGCAGAGTTAAGCCAGTCAATTGAGGTAAGTTTTAAGGTTTTCTGATGTGAATTTCTGGGTTTTAATGAGATAGTTTTTAAGATTGAGTTTTGGATGGAATAAAGGGATATGAACCTGAGGAGTTGAAGGGCTTGAGGCTGGTTGGATGCTAGAAACGATTCTACAGCTGAGGTTAGGATTAATTTGAAGTTTGATGGTTGAATTTGAGAGTTTACATGGCTGGTTTTGAGTTCTGTGGGTTTGAAATTTCAGAAATTGGAAGTGGGATATTGGTGAGTCTTAGGCTGGATTTTTGGTTGGGTTATGCTATTTAAATCATTCTAATGTTGTTGTTATTAATTGGTTTTGAGTTGGGGGCTTTGGGATGGCTTCAGGTGAGGTTTAGAGATTGAAAATGGTGGTTTTTTCTGGGTTCGAAGGGTCGGGTTGCGGCATGGTTCTTGGTGAGCCGCGGCCCTTCGAGGTTGTCGAATGTTGAGGAAGGAGGGCGGGCTGCGGCATGGTCCAAGCAATGCCGCGGCCCTTACTTGTTTTTGTGCCCATGGAGGGTTCTGTCAGGGGCCATGCCGCGGCATGGATGGCCCATGCCGCGGCGCTTAAGGGATTTTGGGATTTTGAGATTTTAGGCTTGGGAATTTAACCTAGGGTGCTCGGGGTTGAGTCTTTTACCATATTTGGTGAAGTAAAATGTTCTGAGGACCAGAACTTGGTTTAGAAGCTCATTTAATATTGTTAATGGTATCCTTTATCTTTGTTGTGACTATGTGCTAAGCTAGAGCTCAGGGATCAGATCGCGCTCAAGGAGCATCGCTTGTAGCTAGCTCGTTTGAAAGCCAAAGGTAATAAAGCTACACTTGATTATGTGGCTAGGTTGGGACTAAGTGTTCCCTATGTTTGTATGCATTGTTATGTGAATGTGTTTAACCATGTGGACACAATGGGACTAAGAGCTCCCTACACTTGTATATCATGTCATGAGATGGCATTATTATGCCATGGAACATGCGGTAACCGGCCTAAGAGTGTCCGAATCCATATTTGCGCACAGGGCGCGGCTCGGCCACTAGTAGCTGAGGCAGCTTATTTATCACTGAGCTCGGTTAAGCTGGCCGGAGTCAGTGAGTATTACACTGGGGGCGGCTCAAGTGAGCCGAAGACAGTGTGTTAAATAGAGGGTGCGACTAAGGGCGCCAACCCTGAATGTTATTTGATGGATATGATAATTTATTGATTATGAACGTGAATATTGTGTTATGAATATAGTTGGTTGACTGTCTGGATGACAAACCGTTAATCTGCTGAGTGTTATCACTGATTGGATAAATGCTATGAATTGTTGAATTCCTGGTTATGCATTGTGGAATATTTAATTATTGATGTTGATCTTGCCATGATATTATGCTTTCTTGCTGGGCCTCGGCTCACGGGTGCTACGTGGTGCAGGTAAAGGCAAGGGTAGGTTGAATCAACCATGAGTTGGAGAGCTCTGGGGGCGAGGTGTACATTTCCAGCTGCTCGGCCGCCACAGTCGAGGATTTGTACAGGGATGGAAACCTAAAATGTATATTTTGCCATTAGAGTGGCTTGAATTATTTGTAGCTCTTGGAATTTGTTATAACTAAGACGTCCAAATCCTGTTTCGAGTTTCCATGTATCAAACTGTCATTTTTAATGAAAATAGCATGTTTGTGACCAAAATCTTTTATTCCTAACCTATTGATGACATTGAATTCACACTTTGTTTAAATGACTTGATTAGCAAGTCTTGCACTATTTAAAACACACAGTGTAACGGTCTTGGTTGTCCAGGGCGTTACACCCTTGCCTTGGGAAATTACCCCTTATGATTACCTAGGTAATTGCTCCTTTCTCAATAAAAGTACCTCTTCGAAATTACATTTTACCTTTTACTCTCTCCTCAAGAACACCGAAGAACAAGACATGGAAAGCCCAAAAATTCAGACAACCTTCGCAATTTACGGAGCTTCTGCCCAGGAATTTGACTTAGTGTTTCAAAAATTTACTCCAACATTCATCCAAGTAAGTTGCTCAAACCTTTTAGTCATTGAGATGCCATGCAATATCTGTTTCATATCGGTTGTTCTTAAATGTTCTTGATTGTTCTTGAAAAAATTGTTTTGGGGTAAAAAGGGCACGTAGATCTGAGCCTAATATGATAGGAAAATAAGACTTTGCAGGGGTTAGGAATCAGTTTGGTGGTTAGGATTATTAAATTAGGGCGTAAAATCGAAGTAAAAATTCAATTTTTAAGCTTGTAGAAAAAACTGGGTTTTTCCCGCCCCTTCAGAGTCGAAAAGTTTTTCCTGAAAAACTTTTCACTTCTGCTTTTTAATCTGTTTTCCGAACTGTTCGCTTAGATTTGAGTGTTTTTGTTAGAATGTTGTCGGTCAAATAAAAGCTTAGCTTTTATACACGAGCAACGTTATTCCAGCTTTCACACTTCTTGGTCTTTTGGTCGTTGAATCTTATCTCCCCTTCTCTGCTTGCAGATTTTCATGCATGATCCATGGGGAGGTGAGAAGCCAATCAACAATGACCTGCTTGCCCAGCTGCTTGCAGATCACGAACAACCTTCGTTGCTGATCCCAGAAATTCCTTTTTCCCACAACTCTTCTAATAGACCTTCAACCGGCCCAACAATTATGGGTCGAGTAAAATCTATTGCCGAAAAAAGAAAGAAAATAGCTACTCCTCCTGCCAAACAGCCTGCCCTCGGGCTGAAAACCCTTCGACCGACTAGTCCTTCTCCCGAAAGCACATCCCAACTAGAAATCCAAGCTAAATCCCAACCTCGGGACGTCCTTCGATCAGAAGTCAACTGGTATGTTGCACCTCCTAGAAAAATAACAATTAGGATGGTAGGGAATTATCTCAAAAAGTACGGACTTTCTGAGATAACCCTAACAAAACCTTCCATCGACCAGCGGGCAAACCTACCTGGGGACACCTACAGCGCCTGGTCGAGATACCACATCGAGGCAGGGGCAACCTTTCCTCTTCATCCATTTTTTCAAGGGGTGGCCAACTATTTTGCGATCGCTCCCTTTCAAATAACACCAAACAGGTATAGAGTGTTTTCTGCTCTCTATATCCTGTACAGTCATAAGAAGCGGCCCGTTCCAATGCCACACGAGATCAACTATCTCTTTGATCTCAAGTCCAACCCCAATCACAACAACACAGGGTTTTTCCATTTTTACCACCAGGAATCTGCTCGCACCTTCTTGAACGAGACCACCTACAAGTCCAACGTAGGAAAGTACTTCTAGGACTACTTTTTAACAACTGACCTGGTCGCCAACAACCTGGCCTTCATAGAAAGAGGTAAATCATTGATTCCTTGATAGTTCAATTTCCTTTAGCTTTTTTGCATCTCCATTAAAACTTCCATACCCTTCAGGTCCATGGCACCGACCAAATCCAACTCCATAGATGGAGATACGAGCAGCATCTTTGGACAACATGACCGATATAGAAAAAAGTGTTAAAGAGCAGGTCACTGAGAGACAATTTAAGGCTGGTCAGCCTTCTGGCACCTCACCAGGATGTGAGGGAATCGACAGCGGGGAGTGCTACTGGTGAAGAAGTTCCCGAGTAGCACCATGACGTGTCACAACCTCCGAGGAGGAGGACAACTGGGGTGATAATTAGGGAACCCTCTAGCACCCCACGAGAATCTATTGCCCCTGCCCTTTGGGAAAGGTCAAAAAGAAGGTTTCTGAACACCCCAAGCCTATTCTTGAGTCTTCAGATGAGAACGGTGTTGACTTCTCACTTTTAGACAGCTTGCCCATTCCCTGTCATTTATTTGTTGGGGATGACAACTTTAAATACACACCTAATTTAAATTCAGACTTCTTCATGCCAGAGAATGAGCGTAGTAGTAGTACAGTAAATATTGTAGTGACCAGTAGGTGTAGCTCGGGTATTTTACATATAATTCCTTTGCTTTTATTCCTTTGATTCAACCAACACTTATAATTATACCGTCTGATTGTTCGTATGTTTCCTTCCTTCCAGACATGCCTGATGAGAGAGCTTTCAACCTGTACACCAATCCTACCACCGCCACACCTACGAGCAGGAAAAAGCTGAACAAGTGCAAGGATGGAGAAGGCTGCAGCGACCCATCTACAAAGAGGCCTCGAACGAAAGACCCTCATGTACCAACTCCTACAAAAGAGACTACTCCCCCTCTAGGGCCTACCAACCAGACTCCCCCCACAAACACTGATCAGAATCCTCCAGCTGCTACCGTCCTAAGCTCTTCCGCCCAACCAGACAAAACTTTGGCCGAAGCGTTCTTGAGCTCCGCCTGCACTTCGGCCAGGGATAGGCTGAAGAAGCTATCTAGACACCGGCATTGTTTGGAAACTTTCGGAAATGCTCCCACCATGTCGGTCGACCAGCTCCTCAATTGTGGGCTGTCCGAACTACTCACTGTAAGATGTTGCTTTTATTACAGTTTGACTTGTTCATCTCGCTGATAGATACTAACAAACTCTTTTTTTTTTATTTTCTGATCACAGGGGATTCTGACCGTGAGCACCGATTGGCGCCGCTCAGAGGATATGGCCGCCAAACATGCTAAAGAGATCAAGGCGGCTGAGGGGAGGCTGGTCGAGAAGCACCAAGCAGTCGAGGCCAAGCATGCCGAGGAGTTGCAAGCAGCGGAGGCTAAGATTTCCAAGCTTGAGGAGGAGTTGAAGAAGAAAGAGAACTCTATTGCCAAAATTACCGCCTCTAAAGATAAGTATAAGGAAGCCTCGTAGATAAACTACCAAGAAGCCCACAAGCTTCAATCGGAGTTGGATACTAGCTGCAAGGAGGTTGCTGACCTCAAGGAGGCCAACAAACGCAACTTGGAGAAATATGAAGGAGCAGCGTTCCAATGCTTCTACATGTTCTGGAAAAGCAATCCCAAGGTTTACTTTACTTTTCTACCTAATTCAATAAGGGAGGCAGAATTGGCGAGGTGTGCTGCTCGTCTGGAAGAGGAAGAGAAGGCTCAAGGGTCCCCTAAAATATCCTTGGCAACAAGCATTGAGGGTGTCAACGACGATGCTAGATCCACAGTCGACCAGCAGCCTCAAGAGCCTAACCAGAATCCTTCGGCTGCTGCATAATTTTATCTTCTTTTCTTTTATTTTTAACTTGTAGTTTAAGACACACGAACTACGGTTTGTAATGTCAATACAATTTATACTTTTATTGTTGCACGGGCAACTTTTCTTTTAATAGACAATTACATCCGAGAAGTGACTGCTCGCGGTGTAAAGGAGATCACTTTGGATATTATACTATTTGCATTTTATTATAACATCTGTTCGCATGACCGAACTTAGCATAGAACTTTGGTTTGATTTAACAAAATAACAAAATTTTGAAAAATACTATAAGTACCGTAGCATGCTTTCACTTATTTTGCTCGTGTGTTTACATACCTGTGGATATGCTTTGCTTACTAGATACCTTATATGCCCCCTAAGTGATTGAGGAACTTTAGGTCCTCGGTCACTTGCCTTGACCAAAACCTGTTCGAACATTTCTGCTCGTAATAGAGATTTTAGAAAGATAATATAGCAAAACAACATACGTTATGAGAAAATACTTGTAATAAATACAATAGTTTGGCAAGATGGAATGGTTGTGCACAGTCCCTTTTATTTCTCGTAATAGATGGACAATCGTGTCTGTACGAGTGATAAAAAATATGATCTTACACTTATAAGCGTTCAGTCATAAGAATGGCTAACCCTTGTTCATAAACATGTAAAAAGTAAAATTAATACAAGCTAATTCTTTAAGAAGAATTGTTTATTGATAGTACTTGCGCAGGTGTTCTCCATTCCAATAGCGAGGAATGAGATCTCCATTTAAGCGAGCAATTTTGTAAGTGCCTCGATGGAGGGCTTCTTCGATTTGGTATGGCCCTTCCCAATTAGGTCCGAGTACTCCAGCAGCTTGGTCGCGGGTGTTAAGGAAGACTCTTCTAAGTACCAGATCTCCCACATTAAATTTTCTTTCACATACTTTAGAGTTGAAATACTGGGCGACCTTTTGCTGGTAAGCTGCTACTCGGAGTTGGGCTTGCTCGCGTCTTTCATCGACCAAATCCAAAGATTCCATCAATAAATGGCTATTAGCATTTTGATTGTATGATATCCATCGATGTGATGGTGAATCTAATTCAATAGGCAACATAGCCTCATATCCATAGGCTAAGGAAAATGGAGTATGGCATGTTGCTATTTGATGGGATGTTCTATACGACCAGAGGACTTTAGGCAACTGCTCTGGCCATGCCCCTTTTTCTTCCTCAAGCCTTTTCTTGAAAGTATCCTTCAGTGTTTTATTGACAGCTTCGACTTGCCCGTTTTCCTGCAGGTGAGCAACTAAAGAAAAGCTTTTGATAATTCCATGCCACTCGCAAAAATTCGTGAACAGATCATAATCAAACTGTGTGCCGTTGTCTGAAACATTTTTTCTTGGTAACCCATGTTATATTATTTTAAATAATATAATGTTAGATTAAATAATGTGACAGAATGTGATTTGTCACACCTTGTAACATATTATTGAGAGTCACAAAAATTGGACACATGTGTGTGGCAAATGTGACATATTTTGGAGTTACAAAAAAACAAACTTGTAACTCCCAAATATTACCCAATAATATATAGATTTGATATTACACATTTTGATTTGAATTTCTCAAAAGCCATAAGAGATATGGATGTTAGAGATGTGATTTTAACTCCCATAATGTGTATGGAAGTTAAAAAATCAAGTGGGGATGAATTTGGAACGTTTTGGAAAATTTGGAAAATTGGTTGCTGAAAATACAACTTGGGCCGCTGCCTATGTTTTTCAAGCCATGACCCAAGAGGAAAAAAACATCGTGGGCTGCGGCCCATGTTTTTCAGGTCGCGGCCTGAGCAGCTGACAACATTTTCCAAACTTCGATTTTATCCAATTTTGAACGTTTCCAACAGCCAAGTAACTCCCAAATCTCTATTTTAATTCCATAAACAACCAATTAATCACTGGTTACAGCCATGGGGGTTGGTGGAATTTTAAATTCAAAGGGTGTCTCAAAACTCTGTAAATAGAAGCCTAATGCTCACTTGTAAGACACACAATTTTCCATCCACAAAGCACTTGGCTGGAAAATACACCATAGAGGCTTGATAATTCGAGAGAGCTATTTCCTAGAGAGATCCCTTAGTTCTTAGAGAATAGGGGGAAATAAGCTTTTGGACAAAGATCTTGAACCTTGTTCAAGTTGGTGATCCCCACTACTCCACACTTTGGTTGTGTGAGAGTTTGTTCTTTTTATTGATTTTATTTTCATTCTTTTGATCTTGTTGATCTTATTTACTTGTATTATTATTGTTTTGAGTTTGTAATCTTCTTCTTCTACCTCTTTATATTTACTTGTATTTTGAGCAATTGAGTTGTACAGTTTATTTAATCAATTACCTTGTCTATTGTATTTTTTGCATAGAGTTGTATTTTGGTTTTTCCATGTTTCCATTGAGTATAAAAATATATTCTCTAACAACTCATAGCAGCATACTATGTTCTTGACTACAAAGTCCAATATTTTCTTGGTCGTTATGGTCACAAGTGGCTCAGCTTCGGCCCATTTTGTGAAGTAATTGACAGCCACCACGGCGTATTTGACGCCGCCTTTCCCTGTGGGCAAAGATCTAATTAGGTCTATACCCCATACTGTGAATGGCCACAAACTTTGCATCTGCTTTAGCACATTAGGGGCTACTTGCGGAATCTTGGAGAATCTCTGACACTTGTCGCATTTTTGAAAAAATTCCATCGAGTCTTCATTCATTGTTGGCCAGAAGTACCCTTGCCTTAGGATCTTTTTCGATAAACTCTGCCCCCCAGCGCGGTCCCCACAGAAACCTTCATGGACTTCTCGCATTAACTCCTTGGCTTTTTCTTTAGAAACACACCTTAGGAGTGGCATTGAGTACCCCCTTCGATATAGGATTCTGTCGACCAGGATAAAACGAGCAGCCTGCCTCTAAAGGACCCTCGATTTGTTTCTGTACGTCGACAATACTCCATGCGTCAAATACTCAACGAAAGGTGCCATCCATGTATCCGCTGCCTGAATTACCAGAGAAGTTTCTTCTGTGCTAATGCTTAGTGCAGATAGTTGTTCAACAGGCACTATATTCAGCGTGTCTGCATCCTTTGTACTTGCTAACTTGGCTAAGGCATTAGCATTTGAGTTCTGGTCGCGAGGTACTTGCTGTAGAGTATATTTGTCAAATTGTGCCAACAAATCCTTTGCTTTGTTCAAGTAAGCAACCATCTTCATCCCCCGACCTTGATACTCTCCAATAATCTGATTAACCACCAACTGGGAGTCGCTATAGATTTCAAGTGACCTTATGTTCATGTCCCTGGCTAATCGTAAACCTGCAAGCAGGGCTTCGTACTCGACTACGTTGTTGGATGTGGTGAAGTCGAATTTGATTGCGCAATGGAATCGATGTCCTTCAGGCATTACCAAAATCACCCTGGCTCCAGCGTGGTGCTCATTAGAAGAACCCATCTGTGAACAACTTCCAAGAGGGAGTCTGGCTTTGAGGTTCAGGCTTTTCTTTCTCTTCACTATCTGGAAGCCCAGTGAGCTCTGTGACGAAGTCGGCCAGAGCTTGCCCTTTTACTGTTGCTCGTGGTAAGTAAGAAATTTCAAATTGCCCAAGTTCAACTGCCCATTTCAATAATTGACCAGCGACTTCTGGCTTCTGCAGAACTTTCCATAGTGGCTGGTCGGTTAATACTGTGATGGAGTGAGCTTGGAAGTACGGCCGCAGCTTTCTGGAGGCTAAAATCAAATAGTAGGCTAATTTTTCTATGGGTGAATACCGCAGTTCTGCTCCTATTAGCCTTTTGCTTACATAATATACGACATTTTGCACATTTTCCTCCTCTCTTACCAGGATAGCACTAGTAGCATATTCTGTGATCGCCAAGTAGATGAACAGAGTTTCTTTTTCGACCGGCTTAGATAGAATCAGCGGTTGCGACATATGAGACTTCAAAGCTTGAAAAGCCTGCTCGCATTCCTCCGTCCACTCGAATTTCTTATTTCCTCTAAGGAGATTAAAAAACGGAACACACTTGTCCGTCGATTTGGAGATAAATCTACTTAGAGCAGCGATTCTCCCTGTTAAACTTTGAATATCTTTGATATTTGTTGGTGATTTCATATCGACTAGGGCCTTGATCTTTTTGGGATTAGCTTCAATTCCTCGTGAGTTCACTATAAATACCAAAAATATTCTCGATCCAACTCCGAAGGAACACTAGAGGGGATTCAGCTTCATCTGATACTTATTCAAGACGTTGAAGCACTCTTGCAAGTCCCCTATGTGTTCTTCTACCTTCATTGACTTAACCAACATGTCATCAAAATATACCTCCATGTTTGTACCGATCAGCTCTTTGAACATGTGATTGACTAATCATTGGTAAGTTTCACCAATGTTTTTCAAACCGAAGGGCATTACTTTGTAACATTAAAACCATGTATCGGTTCGAAAGCTAGTGTGATCCTCATCAAGTGGGTGCATACTAATTTGATTGTACCCAGAGTATGCATCCATAAATGACAGGATCTCGTTCCCTGAAGTGGCATCGACCAGCTGGTCGATCCTTGGGAGTGGGAAACAATCCTTTAGGCAGGCTTCATTAAGGTCTGTGAAATCCACGCATGTTCTCCACTTTCCATTCGGCTTGGGGACCAGTACGGGTTTAGAGACCCACGATGGATAAAACGCTACTCTGATGAATCTGTTCTCCTTTAGCTTCTTGACTTCTTCCTTTAGGGCTTTCGATCTATCTTTGTTGAGCAGCCTTCTTTTCTGTTGCACTGGTGGAAAACTCTTGTCTATGTTTAGGACATGGCTCTGCTAGGTCAATTCCAACCATGTCTTTATGCGACCAGGCAAGACTTCCTGGTTCTTCTTCAAAAATTCCACCAGCTTTTGTTTTATAGTTGTCTCTAAGTTTTTACCGACTTTCACAACCCTGGTCGGATCTGCTTCATTGAGTTGGACCTCTTCGAGGTCCTCGATGGGTCCTACTTCTTCATCAAAATCCCCAAAGCGAGGATTCAAATCCCTATCCTCGCTTTGGGAAACACCCTATTTGGTGACGCACTCACCTGATTGGGCTCGTATTTCATTGGCCATCTGCAACTCTTTTCTGGCGGCTTCCTTTGATCCACCTTTCTTCGCCGTAGATATCGAGGAGTTGTAGCATTCCCTCGCTTCTCGTTTGTTTCCCATTACGCATCATATCCCTACATCAGTTGGGAATTTCATGGTAAGGTGCCAAACCGAGGTCACAACTCGCAGGTCGACCAGAATAGGTCTTCCGATTATAGCATTGTACGTAGAAGAACAATCAACTACTATAAAAGTAGTGAGTAATGTCCTGTTCGCGGGCGCAGTTCTTGCTGTAACTGGGAGCCTAATCGACCATGTTGGTGCGAGCCCTTCACAAGAAAAACCATATATGGTTTGGTTGCACGACTCCAGGTCCTTTACGGACAATTTCATCCTTTCCAATGGAGATTTGTACAAGATGTTGACTGAGCTCCCTGTGTCAACCAACACCCTCTTAACCATCATGTTAGCAATCTAGATGTCCACGACCAGCGGGTTTGAATGTGGGAATCGGACATGATGAGCATCAAGCTCAGAGAAAACTATTAACTCTTCCTCTGTTCGAGCTTTTTAGGGCACTCGCTCCTCCACATTCAGCCTCTCAATGTCCTGGTCGTGGTGTAAGGTTCGAGCGTATCGCTCCCTTGCCTTCCCACTATCTCCTACAAGGTGTGGGCCGCCACAGATGGTGAGTAACATACCTGCCACAGGAGCTGGCTGTAAAGGTGGCCAGCGTTGGCGTACAGGCGCCTGCTCGTTGCCCCCTTGAGCCTCTCACTGAGAACCTCATGTGGCTCGCACGTATCTCCTTAGGTGTCCTTCTCTGATAAGGAAGACGATCTCATCCTTCAGCTAGTTACACTCATTAGTGTCATGGCCATAGTCATTGTGGAAATAACAAAACTTTGATGTATCTCTCTTGGAGATATCCTTCTTTATATGTGCTGGTCGTTTGTAAGGGACATTGGAGTAGGTTACCTGGTAGGCCTCCGCTCTGCTCTTGACAAAGGTCGTGTAGTTGGTGAATCTTGGCTCATACCTATAGATGTTGGGGCACTTATTTTTGGATGTTGATGGCTCATTGTTCACCCTTTTTCCACCATTTTTACCGTTCTTGTTGCCTTTTCGATTGCCATTGGGTTTATCTGACCCATTGGCAGCTTTAGCGAAATCTTCCTTTGGTCCCTTATCTTTCGTAAGCGATTTTCCCTCATTGGCAATCGCATCCTTGAGCTTAATGTATCGATTTGCTCGATCAAGAAACTTCGGGTACTCTTCACCCCATTCTTTCTTAAGTTGTTCCAGATGGGAGAATGGTGCCTCACCCCAGCAGTTAGGGCCATCATTTTCCCTACATCTTCGACAGTTTTAGCCCCAGGAGCTGCTTGCATGAAATGCTAGACGTACTCCTTTAAGGATTCTTTCTCCTTCTATCATATCTCGACCAGCTGGTTGGCCTCAGTGGGGTGTACATAGCCAGCGTAGAATTGTCTATAGAACTCCTTCACGAACATTTCCCACGATACTATGCTAGTAGGGGGAATTTAAAAAACAACTCCTGAGCAGTATCAGATAGGGTGGCCTGAAAAATCCTCCATGGAGCATCTTCCGACACCTTTTGGATGTCCATCTATATTTCAAACTTGTTCACATGGCATACCGAGTCCCCGTACCTGTCGAAGTTTTGCAGTACTAGCATCTTGAACTTGTTGGGGGTTTCTGCTACAACAATTATCTGTATGAGCGGAGTACCTCTTCTCCAATCGTACTCGATGTTGGATGTTCGGCTTCCCACCAGCTGCTGGACTGCCTGATTCAGTGCATCAATTTTGGCATGTACAGCGTCTGGGATTGCTAGGGGGATTGGTGTCGAAGGAGCGTACTCATCGTGCCTCACGCGCCTGTCGTTGCACCTTTGCTCACTAACACCCAATCGATCAAAGATGTTATGCTGTCTAGGCTGCCCCCCAACATTTTGGCTCATAGGCCTATTTTCTCTTTGTGGGGGGTTCCTTTCTCCACCTCTTTCTTCTTGCCCACGACCAGCATTTCTTTTGCCGGAGTCAACTTCATTATAGTCATGGTCGTCCCTGAACTGCGACCGACTATGGTGTGACCGGCTTGTCACGCTATTCCCTCCTCGAGTTGGCACCTCACAAGCGTTAGGGGGAGGCCTGCGTTTGTCAGTAGGTGTCTGGGCATTATCATGATGTAGGGGTCCCTTGACTGCAGAGCCTGAATTGATGTACCTTTTGTTGGTAGAAGGATGTTGCCCCCTGCTCAGTGGATTTGGCTCATCAGCCATTGGGCATCTAGGGCTTCGGGGAGGCTGCCCGACCCTATTCTGCCTCTGGCACTTAGGATTATCTCGACTAGCGCGAGAAGGTGGCTGCTTCTCAGGATCCTGAATTGAAACATCCTGTTGAGCAGCAGGTCCGCCCTCTAAGGGCTCGCTGGCTGAAGCGGAGGACTCAGATTTGGGGCCCGTTGTGGTGGTGCATTTGGTGGCTGATCTGGTGGAGTAGACGGTGCAGCTTGTCCTCGAGCCAACTGAATGGCTGCTTCTAGGGCGACAGTGCCATCTCTTTGCTGGTGGTCCATATCTGTCTATCGCTCATTCATTTCTTGGCGTTAACGTTCGATTTCCCTCTATTGCAATGCCAACGTCTCAGCCGCATTCTGTTGATTGGCCAAATCCTCTTGCAACACATTCAGTGTTGTCCTACGGGTTTCTGAATCCATTTCTTCCTCTTCAAAGTCCAATTGTGGCTCATCTTCAGCCACATTTGGTGGAGGAGGCTGGGTGGTTGCAGCGCCGAAAGTCTGTCCCGTCTTCTTGGATGTTTTCGCCATTTTATCTTCTTGAAATGATTTATCCAGCTCTCAATGAAAGCACCAAAATGTTGACCCTTAAATTGGTCAACGACATGAAGTCAAATAAACGATAGAAAATGAGAGGAAAACAAGATAATCAAATGGAAAACAAACGATTTATAGTGGTTCGGCCCCAATGGATGGTAATGACCTACGTCCACTTAGTGTTCTTATTGATATTGAATCCCAACACCGTGATCGATGAACTAGGGTTCACGAGTTTCACAAACCTTGGGAGATTACAATTTCGGTGGATAATCACACTATATGCTTCTCTCTGAGTACAAAGTTTCAAAGTTCAAAAGTCCCTTCCTTGAGCCCTTTGATTCTTATTTATAGGCACGAGAAGATTACATGGGCCGATGGGCCTTAATTACAATTGGATTCACGTATTAAGGTAATAAGGGAAAATATAATTAATGGAATTATTACAAGATTGCATATCCAAAAGGAAGAAAACGAAAGCATGGGACCAGATTGTTCACACCTAATTGTGAGACTTGATGAATTAATGATTCTCTGGTCGATCGTCGAACAGGATTCGTTTTAGGTAAAACCGCCACGTTCTAGCCACATGTCAGCCAGTCTTGCCATGTCATCAGGAGCCATTTTTTGGGAAAACAGTTGTAAACCTAGTTTACACCATTTTCGAATTTGGTGGTGTCCTGCACATGTGCTTACAGGAAAGACCAGGAAGTTGGAATCACGCTTTGAAGTGGGCATGTTTGTGGGATATTCCAAAGAGACTAGAGGTGGAATATTCTATATTCCAAAAGAAAATAAAACATGTGTATTGACAAATGCAACTTTTCTTGAACATGACTATGTTAATAACCACAAACCTCACAGTAAGGTTGTATTGGAGGAGATGGACTCGAATGAAGTAGCAAAGTCACCAGCAACAACCAATGAAAAACGGCAAGAGGAAACTGCTTGTTCTAGTCAAAATAGTAGAAAGCCTTGTCGTAGTGGGAGGGTTAGTAAGCAACCTATACGCTATGAACATGAAGGTCAAATGTTTGTGTCTGACATAAACAAAGACGATCCATTGACATTTCAAGATGCAATGAATGGTTCTGACAAGGACAAATGACAAGAAGCCATGAACCAACAAATGGAATCAATGTATTCCAATTCAGTCTGGGTTCTTGAAGATCCACCTGAGAATATCAAACCCATTGGTTGCAAGTAGATATTCAAGAATAAAAGAGGAGCCAATGGGAAAGTAGAGACTTTCAAAGCAAGGCTTATAGCCAAAGGTTATACATAGAAAGAATGGGTTGATTATGAAGAAACCTTTTTTCCTGTAGCCATGCTAAAATCCATTCGTATACTCTTGTCCTTTGTTGCGTGCATGGATTATGAGATTTGGCAAATTGATGTCAAAACAACTTTTCTGAATGGCTACCTTGACGAAACCATTTACATGTCTCAACCAGAAGGGTTCGAAGTAAAGGGACAAGACCAAAAAGTTTACGAGCTTCTTAGGTGCTTCTATGGACTCAAACAAGCTTCTAGATCTTGGAATCTTAGATTTGATGACACAATAAAAACGTTTGGTTTTGAACAAAACGTTGACGAACCTTGTGTCTATAAACAAATCAAAGATGGTGTAGTAATATTCCTTGTTCTTTACATTGATGATATATTACTGATTGGCAATGATGTAACATCATTATAAAAGGAAAGAACTGGTTATCTGAACAATTCCAAATGAAAGATTGTGAAGAAGCCAAGTATGTTTTGGGCATTAAAATTATTAGAGATAGACAAAACAAAACTTTGGCACTATCTCAAGCAACTTATATTGATAAAGTGCTAGAACGCTTTAATATGCAAAACTCCAAAAAAGGTGATATGCTAACCCGTTCTGGAGTAGTCCTTTCCAAGAAGCAGTGTCCCTATGCCTCAGCGATAGACCATCTAATGTATGCCATGTTGTGTACTAGACCTGACATTTGTTATGCAGTAAGGATAGTTATTCATTTTCAATCCAATCCTGGATTGAGTCATTGGATTGCAGTGAAGAATATTGTCAAGTATCTTAGAAATACTAGAGATTAGATGCTTGTATATTCAGGTGGAGACCTGAACCCCACTGGTTACACTGATTATGATTTTCAATCAGACAGAGATAGTCGGAAATCAACTTTTGGATCAGTGTTTACTCCTGGAGGAGGAGCAGTAGTCTGGCGAAGTATTAAAAAAACCAGCATTGCAGATTCCACCATGGAAGCCGAGTATATAGCAACTTGTGAAACAACTAAGGAGGATGTGTGGCTCAAAAAGTTCTATTCTGATCTGGAAGTAGTGCCAAATATGGATAAGCCACTAGTCATATACTGTGATAACAGTGGGGCAGTAGCTAACTCAAAGGAACCACGAAGTCACAAGAGGGGAAAGCACATCAAAAGGAAGTATCACTTGGTAAGAGAGATATTTCATTGAGGAGATGTTGCAGTTATGAAGATAGCTTTAACGCATAATCTTGCAGATCCTTTCACAAAGACTTTATCCATAAAATCTTCTAAGGAGAATGTAAGAAAGATGGGAATTAGATAGATTCCTCATTTGCTTTAGAGCAAGTGGGAGATTGTTGGGAATTGTGTCTTGAAAGCATATGTAGTAGACATTGTTTTAAGAAATAAATAAATAAATTGAATTTGTTATGCATATATTTTATGGACTATATTATTATGTGATAATATTAAGTAAATATCAGTAAAATTCCTAAGTTCATATATGTGATCTCAACCACGTATTGGTACGGGAGGATTGCGTTTGAGATAAATGAACTTGAATAGTTCGTAGTATAATAAAGTTAAGGAATCTTTAGATTAATTACTGCAAGTACGATCCACTAGTATTATAAATACATGTGATCTAGATCTGGATTACTAGTGTAGAATGACACTTTAGTGGAGGTACTTTATATATTAGAGAATATATAGAACTGGACCAGATATGTTTATTAATACTTAGTTAAATACTGTTTCTAAGTATTAATTAAATGTATCAACTAATGATTATATACAAATAGATCTTAATCCTGAAGTTACTATGAACTCTTGTTTATATTATATGAGTTCTTTTATTCACTCGTTAGGGTCTGTCAGAATGATCAGGCTAGAAACTTTTGTTTTGGGAACTCATTAATGTAAATGGCTAAGGACATAGTATACAGATGTAGAATCTATACCTTCTCGTAAGAGATTGAATAATGGTTCTCTTAAGGGTTGACTTTTGGGACTGAAAGATTATTGAGCTCAAATTAATAATTTAGTTATGAATTAACCTTCACTAGTAAAGTCAATGGTACTTAAGGAAACACGATATAATTAAAACTGTAAAACTGTAATTTTATTCCCGATTAATTATGAACCATTATTATAAGATTAATTTGTATGTAATGATTATATCAATGGATGCTTTATTTTATAAACTACTCAGTAAATGAAATGTCTATAATTACAAGAGTGGAGTCTCATATTTATAGTGGAGTAATCATAAGATTAATAAATTAAGATTATTTAATTAAAGAGTTTAATTAATAATCTCAAATTTATTGGAGCTTGTAATTATAGGTCCATAGGTCCCCACAGCAGCTCTATCAACATTATTCAAGGCAAGAGTTGATATAAAATGAAAAATGGTTGAAAGACATATTTAAGAAGAAATTTGTTCTTCCGGCCAAATATGAATTTATGTGATAATAGTGATTAATTAATTAATTAATTATAAATTAGTTGTAATTAACAAAATTAATTAATATTTAATTATTATGTAATTTTTTAAATTATATTAAATAATTAATTATAATTTTTGAAATTATAATAAATTAAATATTTAATTTCAAAATTATTATTTAATTTAAATTAGTTTTAATTAATTTGTAGAATTAATTTAATATCTTTAATTGAGTGAGAGATAATAATCTGATAAGTTCAAATTAGATTTGAATTTAAAAGATTGATATTTATTCAAATAATTAATTATATTTGATAATTAGTTAAAAAGATAATTAATTCAAATTTGAATTAATTATCATGTTATTAGATTTTTATCTGATAAGGTAGTTTGAATAAATAATTAAATAATTATGGAAAAGTTAAATATCCCTCAAATATAGGGTGGTATACGACACACACAATCCATGGACTGTGTGTGGCGTGTACTACAAAGTTTTTGAGGGATAGATTTTTCAATTTTATATTAATTAATTAATTAATGGAAAATTCAAAAGTTAGGTTTTGGATATTTTCATTAATGAGATAATTAATTAATTAAAAGATAAATTGTAAATTGTTTACTGATTTATTTTTTAAATTTAAAATATTTTCTATTTAAGTTAGACTTATCAGAAAATAAGAAGTGACTCTAATATTCGCTCTAAAAGAATAGAACAATATTTTTCTATCTCTCCCTGAAAAAGATAAAGAACCAATCTCAGGCCTATTTTCTTTATGTCATGTGTTGAGTACATAAACTAGAATCAGAAATTAACTACCCTTTATTCTCTAAGTGCCCACACACTTCTTGAGGTGTAGAGAACGTTGTGGAAGATCTTGGTGTGAGTACCTGGGAGCAGCTTGGATATGAAGTGCATTCAAATTACGAAAAGAGAGCAAGGACACATGATAGTCATTAAGAGGTATGCTTTCTATTATTTTCTTGCTTATTATTAATGTATGTATATTATTGGATTCGCATATTTAAAGGTAGTTGAAATATGTTACAAAATCCAAGGAATTGTGGCCTGAGCATCTCCCAAAAGTACTATGGGCCTACCAGACATCACATAGAACCTCCACGGGACATACCCCTTCTCCCCTAACTTTTGGAAGTGAGACTATGCTCCCAATTGAGGAAACGATAACGACTCACAAACAAAAGAGATTTAATCAAGATCATAACCACGAGCTACTTAGTGCATCCCTCGATCTAATAAAAGAAAAACGAGAGGCATCGCAATTATAACTCCCCCATTATCAGCAGAAGATCACTCGTTATTTCAATTAAAAGGTTAAGGGACGCAGACTCAGATTAGGCAATCTGGTTCTCTGAAGGGTCTTTTTGGAAAATAAAGTTCCCAAGGACGGTGTGTTAGGGACGAACTGGGAAGGACCATATCAGATCGTAGAAGTCCTGCGCAAAGGAACTTTCAAGGTAGCCCGACTATGTGGGAAAATAGTCCCACGGACCTGGAATGCCATATACTTAAAAAAAATATTATCAATAGTTTTGTTGTCTTTAATGTTTTAGAGTTACCATCTATGAAAGGCTTATTTATAAAAGTCATTTCAATTTAATAACAGTTGGATTATTAAATAATCAATTTTATCGTATTGTTATCAGAAGCTCGCTTTGTAAAAGCAACCCAGAACCTTTATACGTTCTAGTTGCTTGGGGGGCACATAACTGAGGAGAGTTTTTAAGAGAGCTCAACTTATTCGGATAAGGATTAGAAACTTAGAGTTTGGAGAAATTGATTATTTGACGACATTTTAAAGCTCGAATTTTCAAAACAAAAAAAAACCAAACGCGAACTAAGTTTGAGAAATCACTAAAACCCTGGATACAACCAGGTCCTAGGCCTGATTCCTAACAGGTATAAAGCTCCTAAGCCTATTAAAAGCCCTAGATATAACTAGGTCTGAGTCCTGATTCTTAACAGGTATGACGCAAATAAGCAAGCGAAATCTTAGGATACAACTAAGATAATGATAAAATCTATCTCGATCTAAAGTCAACCCCTAAGATTTTGAATGTACAAGAATCTAAGGATTCATAAACATGAGAAAATAATAGACTAAAGGGAATGCAAATAGATCATAAGTTATATGAATATTCAAAAATATATTGTCATCTCGAGGAGAAAAAACCTCGACCTAAGCCCGAAGGCAATTGTTTTTGTCGAAAAGGACTTGATTACAAAAGCTTGAAAATAAAAACGAAAGTAATAAGTCACTGAGGTTTGTCAGCTCGCTCCAGAGAAGTCACCTCCTCACCATCTCCCTCAATAGCTCTAGAGGCATCGATAGTCTCCAATGGTTCCTGTGAGAACCGAATTTTGAACATAGCAAGATATGGGTCCCAAAACTCGAGTTGCATAAAAAATAATTTCCCGTCCTTGTTGAAAGCCCAATAACGGTAAAGCATCTCCTCCATTTGAGTCGATGACTCTGCAACTTCCTCCTTTGCCTTGGCCTCGATCTCGATCAACTTCTTCTTGAGTTCTTCATTTTCATCCTGAAGTTGTTCTGTGCAACGGCACACCTCCACGGCCTGATCCTAGGAGGTAGACAGGGCGGATTTTGTAGACCGCTCACTCTCTTGGGAGGAAACCAGGGCAACTTTGGCGGTCTGCTTACCCTCTTGAGCGGCGCCCAGGGCAGCCCGAAGCTCCTTCTCCCTAGATTTAACTCGAGCAATTCCTCGAAATTGAGCCAGGATAGACTGTCAAAGAATGAAGCAAGTCAAGACTAGTTTTAAAAAAAAAACTAAAGAGAAAGAAAAAGTTAAGAGAGTGAGAAGGACATCATCAGGAAAGTGCTCCTCTATAGCCCTTAAATCTCTGGTGTTGGCTCTATAGGCATGGCCAACCATGTTGCTTGCCGTCTCGTACATAATACCCCGAAAAGCCTCAGGGATAATGTCCAGGTCGAGTGGCTTGACTGGGATCTAAACAGTGGGAGCCTCTCCTTTGATCACTTCAGGATTTGAGGGAGGTACGTGTCGAGGAGGAGGAAGAGCTTGCTGAACTGTGACTGTTGTTACCAGAGCAGTGAGAAGCTTCTTTTGCGTCTGTTCCCGGGTGGAGCTGGCACCTTTGTCTTTGGCAAGGGACTCAGTGGTACCCCCAATCCTTAGAGCTGTTTTATTTGTCACCCAGGGCCTCTTCACCATGGGACCAGCTCCGGTCCCACCAGCCTTAAAAGCACCCCTCAAATTCAAGGCTTCTGGCAACTCCATCTCTTCACCTGAAAAAAGAGCAAACAGAGGATTCAATTTTAAGAAGTAATATTCAAAGTATAATAAACACAAAAGAAAGAGCAAGAGCCGTAACGCCTTAATTACTTAGACCGTTATTGTGAACTTTAAACTGTGCTTTACTCACTAAACGAGTCATTTGGTTATAAACGTGTATCTAGGTGTCATTAATAGGCTAAGGTGAAAAATCTTGATCAAAAGGAAATGATATATTTTATCTAAAACATAAAACTGTACATGGGCCCATAAAAGCGTTTACATGTAATTTACAATCCAAAATGGTCATTACAATGTAAAAATTACAACCCGCCAACCTAAGCGGCAAAAATAGGGTTAACCCCTAGTTCCTTTGAGAAACACCTTGGCCGTGGTGGTCAAGCGGCCGCATATGTACACATCTCCACCTAAGCTCTCCACTCAAGGTTGGGTGAGCTTTTCTTTCTTTTTACCTGCACCACATAGCACTCGTGAACCAAGGCTCAGTAAGAAAACTCATTATTGTATGTATACAATATCAATTGAATGATTATGATAATCATACTGGGCTAGTAGCTCAAATCAAATAAGTGACTATTAAGTCATACTTGGAATAGATGACTAATAAGTCTATCTCTAGGGCTCTAAACCTAATCAGATAAGTGACTAATGAGTAGGACACAAACTTAAACCAAATAAGTGACTATGGAGTCACGAACTTGAATCAGATAAGTGACTAATGAGTGAGTCACGAACTTGGGCTTCGCACCCTTAGCCATGTGACAATGCAGTCACCTGGGCCTTCTGGCCCCGGCTCTAAGTAACTAGCCTTTAGACTAGACAAGCACTTTTGTTTTCATCGAACTTAAGGTCGGTCAAGCATTTCATGCTTATGACGATAATGCTCATGCCGATTAGCCTAATCTTTTCAGCTTGCGTTAAACACGCTAATACCGCTCTTGACTCATAAGCCAATACCATATGACTAGTGCTCAGTACTACTGTCAAACTTGACTAATAAGTTGCAGCTTCACAATCAATACTGACACCATTGTCGATTCTGACTAATAAGTCAGTACCACTCACAAGTAAGCAAGATTGCTAAGAATTTAATATGCAATCAATGTACACATATAGAGCACTCAACGTGCCTCATTAATAACCATGAATGTCATATACTGAGTGTAGTTTTCTTACCTCTGGCTTGAGAGTGAAATAATAAAATAACGACCCTTGAGAGCGATCAGTCCTTTGATCCCTTAGCGGTCACCTAGTCATAACCAAATATGGAATTTCATCAATAAAATGGGTAATAAAAGGTTCTCAGATCAAGACCTAGCCTCCGGGACGTCGAATCCTACAAAACATGGTAGTAGGAACGATCCTGAGGCCTAAGGTTTGAGTTCCCATGATTAAAACACAATTCTGGCCAAAAATGTCTTAAAGCATTGCGGCCCCACCCAGACCTGCGCCGCGGCCTCCCTACAGAGGTCGAACCCAATATGCATGTGCCTAGTGTCGTGGCACTCCTACCTTGCATCACGGCCCTAACTGCCCAGATTGCAAGCCTTCCCCTTCATCAAGCGTGGGCCACGGCACCCAAGAACAAGGTCGCGGCCCAACCACGTACCCAGCCAAAAACCTCATTTTTCGTCTTTTAAATCCTTCCAAAAACTACTCAAACATCTCCAAATCCAAAAATCAAAGTTTCCAAACATCCCAATGATCTAAAATCAACAAATCCCGAGGCTCAAACAAATCAAAATCTCATCAACACATAAAACCAATTCAAAACTTAGAAACTCGAAAACTCAAGACTTAAAGCTTGGATTACCTCTGATTGAGTTGTTTCTTGCTAAATCCTCCGGTTAAAAAGATTATAATCTTTCCTAGAATCACTATGCCTCGGTCCTCGCTTGAATCCAAGTCCTAAAACTCAAGTTTCCTTCGAAAATGCGACGAACAATAAAAAGGGATAACGGGAGAAAGATAAAAGGTGTTTGAATGTAGTTTTCCTTCTGACAGGTTACTTCAAGTAAATCCTAATGCTCGGGGTCCCAAAAACGCCCCTCGGGGTAAAATAGTCAAAATTCCTAGAATTTCCTCATGATCTCACTAACTCCCAATATATCATCACATAATTATTCCCATTATCCAATATCCCAATAATTGACCCCGCTATGACAAAACTGATAAATTGCATCCTAGGATTGTCTCATGCCGAATGGCTCAAACATATCCACATAATAATGTGATCTCATCCATATCTCACCAACATGCATGAAAATATACAAATATGCCCTCAATGGCCAAAATTACGAAGATGCCCTTCTAATAAAAAGTGGCCCACATGCATGGAATTAACATCATATAATCATATAACTCACATAATCATGCATTTGATCATGTAATTTCATAATAAATCAATTATGGTCATCCCTGCCTTCTAATCCAACCAATAAACCTCATTAGGGATTTTGGGGGCATTACAAGAACCCTACCCTCTGGGCTAGGGGAAAAATCTAATACGATCTGCTCGGGGTTATTGACCAGGCTAGTCCTTCCTCAGGGCTAGACTCATCTACGGACTTCCTAAAAGCAGGAACATATTCACTCTGACGCAGGGAAGGCCAAGACCTACGATTTGTCCCATACTCTAAAAAAATGGTGGACCTAAAATTGAGGGTGTTGTCAACTATGATGGTACCTCTGGGGTAGCTATGGTCATAGCGTACTACCGAATGGTCCATGAACAGGAGGAGGGTTGTGTTTAGGTCTGGGTCAGTGGAGTGACAACTAACGAGTTGGTTAGGGTTGAATCGAATTAGCCTATAACTAGCAGCAACCCAATCTAACTCTCTGTAGGGGTATGGGTTACCTTGGCCGGAGGGGCCAACTGTTGCCCCAGACGTAGCTCGCTCTAGATCAGGTTTCTGATTATCTTTAGGACCTCACCTTTTACGCACCAGCGGTGCCGCGTCTTCTTCCTCCTCGATGTCCTCATTGGCTGGCAAGGCCTGTTGAGGAGGGGGGAGTTCGGGGATGACGGGAAGAGGAGCTCGGGTCTTGAGAGCTAGCTTTTGGCCCCTGTTGATCAGGTTGCAGGCCACCATGGTGGCGTCATTCACAATCTGATGATAGTCTTTCTCCCTCGAAGGAAGACTAGACAAGGTCTCGTATACCCCCTAGGGTCACAGATCCTCCTGTCCTCGCAAATATAGCTGCACAATGAAAGAACTCAATTAGAACAAAACAAAAAAAATGTACATAAATGATAAAAAGTTCATGTGCTGAATTCATAAAAATAAGACTTACAAGGACAATTGAAGTATCGATGTTCACAGTTCTTAAACCCATTTTACATACAAAACAAGTCTTTATGGTCATTTGGGTGGCTCGGGAGGTCGATGACAGAGGCTGAGTTGCAAAAATGAGTGAGGTAGTAAAAACCATCACTTCGTCCTTTCTGGCCGGGACTAGCCTTGAGGCAAAAGAAATACATAATTTCTGCTGGAGTGGGGACCTCCCACTCGTGCCTCGTAAACAAATACTTTAGCCCCGCCAAAAGCCTATATAAGTTTGGGGGGAGCTAGAATGGAGCTAGGTTGATGTTGTTCAGAAATTCTACAAAATACTGGTCCAATGGGAGGAAGGCACCGGCCTGCAGGTGCCCATCACTCCAAGCCCTGTAGTCATCTTGGAAAGGGGTGCAACTCCGCCCTCCCTCCAGCGTAGGTCGGCGATAAGGCCTGTCAGCTCCTATCTCAATCCTGTAACTCAGCAGGATCTTGTTCACTTTACCCTAAGTCGTGATCCGGGAGACTATGTGTTCGGCCTCGAAGAATGTGTTGGGGCCGACCAAGATTTCCCTCTCCACCACAGGGCCAAAATGAGGGATGGGGGAGTCAGAGGTGACCTTCTTTCCTTTATCTTTGCTCTGAGCAGAGGAGCTCACAGTGTTTTTCTTTGTGGGGGCCATAATTTAGATCGCCTGATGACAAAGTGGCCTATTAGTGGAGACCTAAGATGGTTTCTAGCTACGGTTGTGGAGGTACAGAAATCTGAGGGTTTAAGTGGTTTATTTTTGGGATTTGAGAATTTATACGAGCTAAGTTGTGTCCTAGATTCATTGCGTGGTTCCACGAGTGGTCCAAGGCCAGGTGCTTCGATTTCTTAAAATTCCCTAATACTTCGGGATTCGCGTGTCAAATTTGTCAGACCCATTACTTTTCTTTTGAAAGCGGTTTAATGCAAAACCGCTTAAGGAATCATAACCTTTAAGCTACCTAAAACAAAACCTATAACCCCTTTGACTTATACACCCCAAACAGGTATTCTAATTGATTTTCCAGTAGAATTTTCTTTGACAAACCCAGAAAATTTTCTCAGTTTTATGAAAACCTTGTTTATAAATAAGCCTAATATCGTTCATTTACCCTAAACCGAACCCTATCACCTATTTACAAACAGACGTAACCTAAACGACATTGAGCAAATGATGTTTTTCACAGTAAAAGAAAAAAAACTCACTGTAAAACAAAGAGTTGAAAAATTCAAACCAGATGAGGAAATGCTTACAGTTAATATGATCGGTTCAAAGAAAATGTTGATACGTCCATAGGAAACTCCCTGAAAGCTTTTGAGAATCTGAAAGGCGATGGAGGGTTTTGGGAGAGGTTGGAGAAGAAAAAGGGAAACTTTGTATTTGAAGTGGAAACTTTTTGAATGTAAAGGTGGTGAGGGTTCAGATTTGATCACCCTATTTTATACGTAAACTACGGCAGTTAATTCAGGCCATTCGATTGGGTTAGCTCGAGATTCAAAGGCCAAGATTAAATGAACCATACAACAGCAAAAAGTTGACAAGACATTTATCATAGTCCTCAAAACCCGAACGAACGCCAATTACAGGCAGCCACATGTCCAGTACTCGAGTAATGGGCAGACACAATTTTACATGGAAGAAGATGTGAATAGCTCGAGTTTGGGGGGCAGACAACACGATACACAAGTTATTATCAGACCGCCTCTCAGAATAACAATTGAGTTCGAGACTTATAATGACCAGATCCAACTTTGGGCGCTCTAAGCTTACTACGAGCTCGGGTTCAGATAGTCTAACACGAGCTCAGGTGAGATATTCAGCTCGGGGAAACTTGGATAGAACGCATACTGAAGGATCCCAAGATATTCAGAGGCTCCGTATATGCTCATTAATGCCCAGGTTGTATTTCATATCTATCATTTATTATCCAAGATAGCAGGAGTATATTTTATTCTGTTATCAAATCATGCCCCGATGTAAATGGGAATAATTTGTATTAAATGTATATCTTATTTATTCACGCGGCTACCCAAACCTGACTAGAAAATTCCCTTATAAATACCAGGGATAATGGAAAGGGAAGGGGACGACAATTTTTGTAATACTAAAACTCTGCAGAAATTGAGAAAGAAAAGCAATAACATTGTCTCGTGGACTAGGTGGATTTTAACCACTCAACCACGTAAAAGTTGTATGTGATCGAAAGGGTTCTTTTATTACTTCATTACAATTTATAATTTACCACTAATCTACCTATTTGATTTCTTAATCTACTGTTGGCAAAAAAAAAACCGTGTCAACAAAAACCCATTGAACTTAGAAGAAGCCAAATGGCTAAAAAGGAGAAAAGTCTAGGTTTGGATGAGATAGATTCTCAACGGATTTCTTTCTACATGGTTGAAGGAAATAGAGAATAAGTCATTAGGAAAATTCTTTTTGTACTTCTCGTTGAGGATGTTCTTAAGACTTATCGAGAAGCCATGCAATCTAGAGATAGTGCATTTTGGAAAGAAGTCATCAATGATGAGATTGATTCCATTATTTCCAACAACACTTAGGAATTGGTAGACCTCCCACCAAGGTCTAAGCCAATTGGGTGTAAGTGGGTATTTAGGAGAAAATACCACACTGATGGTACTATCCAAACCTTTAAAGCTAGATTAGTAGCTAAAGGGTATCGGCAAAATGAGTGTAACGTCCCAAATTACCTAATAAGGCTTAGGACCTTGATTAGGGGGACAGGATGGCGATTTATGGGAATTATATGATTAGGTTATGCGTATGCGTGTAATTATGTGATTGTGTGAATTATATGATAATATGACTAAATATGCATGTTTAGGTGTATTAAATATGCATGTGGGTCTGTTTCTTATTAGAATGGAAATTTTCATAATTAGGCTCGTTATGGGTATATTTTGCATATATGCGATATATGTGATTTATGTGTGCGACCACATTATTATGTGGGTATATTTGGGTTACTCAGCACAAGACGATCCTAGGGAGCAAGTTAGCGAGAAAGTCACAACAAGAGTTAATACCCGACTCGGGGTGAGTCAAGGGGTATTTTGGGTATCTAGTTCATTACCGGGTTATCGGGTAATGGGAATGAATATTCGAGGATATATTTAGTATTAGCGAGATTAGGAGGGAATTCTGGGAGCTTTGACCATTTTGCCCTCGGGGACATTTTTGGGACCTGAGCCTCGGGATTTACTTAGAGTTACTTAGAGTCTAAGTAACCTCATAATTACACAAACACAGAAAAAAGAAAACAGAGAAACATGTTCTTCCTTTTCTCTCTCTCGGCTACACTTTTTCTTTCTCAAATTTCTTGACAATTCTTATGGTTGAAGGAGAATCGAGGCTAGCTTAGGCTTGGGATTGCTTGGGGGAAGACTCATTGTGTAACGCCCCAACTCCAGGGATCGTTACGGTGTGCCTTGTAAACAGTGTTAAACTCGCTAATCGAGTCATTTGGCCAAAATCGTGTAACTAAGTATGATTAGTGGTTTATGGATTAAAAAATTTGGTTAAGATGTAACGTTTCACTAGAACGTTTAATATATATACGTTGGGATCCCAAAAAAAATATAATTTCAAAGTCTATTACAGAAAAGTATTTACAACAGGCTGTTCTAAGCGGCAAAACAGGGTTCAACCCTAGTTCCTCTTTAAACCTCGGCTGTGGCGGACGAGCAGCTGCATATGTACACGTCATCACCTAAGCTCTCCAACTCAAGGATGGTCCAGCTTTCTTTTACCTTTACCTGCACCACAAAGCACCCGTGAGCTGAAGCCCAGCAAGAAAACACAATATAACATGATGTAATATCAACAATGATCATAATAATCATCCAGGACTCTCGGTCCTAATATAAATAGGTGACAGTAGCAAAAGTCACAAAAGTGGGTATAGCTCCTTTTAGCCATGTGACGATAGGGTCACCAGGGCTTAACTGATATGAGAACCTTTCATAAGTTTGAACAGGATAGTTGTATGGTGAATTGTCACCAACATAACCTTCCTCCCGACTCTAGAGTCGTAACTATGGACAACGTCCCTTAGCCATGTGACAAACAGTCACCAGGGCCATATGCCCTGGATATGAACATCTGGTCTTAGACCAGGCAAGCGCTTATGAGTTCATCGACTTTAGGGTCGGTCTAGCATTAATGCCATAGAGTCATTCAATGCATGTTCATCGACTTTAGGGTCGGTCCTGCATTAATTCCATAGAGCCATTCAATGCATGTTCATCGACCTTAGGGTCGGTCCATACACAAGTAAGCCTTGCCACCAAACATATATCACATGTTCAATATCCATAAACAAGGTATTCAGCATGCTTACTAAACATGTACTAGTACAATTAGGATCATGCATAAACACAGAGGCTCAAGCTCTGAACGATATCATACTTAATATACAAAGCATGTCCTAATCACATGTTTCTCACGCATCATATGCATAATATTCAACAATCCAACATGCACCATTTATAGCCATGCATGTCACGTTCAATAGTCAACCAACTTGCATCAAGAATAGCCATGCATGTCATACTCAATAATCAACCAACATGCATGAAGAATAGCCATGCATGTCACATATACACATGGTGCAGTTTTCTTACCTCAGATTCGAGCAAGAATGATTAAAAGAACGACCCTTGAGAACGATCAACTTTTAGTCCTTTAGCTGTCACCTAGTCATAACCAAACATATAGGATACTGTTTACCGAGTTTTTCGGAAACGAATAACTAACAGAATAATAAATAGATAAGAACTGTAGAAATACTGAAATGTAACTAAACAAACAGTGTTTTTACGTGGTTCAGGCGTTAACAAGCCCTACTCCACGAGTCGATGTTATTATACTTGGAAAAGGTTACAGTAAGATGGCTGGTGCACAAGAACTTCACACACTCACAATGTTTCTCTCGGGTTCTCTTGAAGAAGATGAAGCTAGAGAGATTTTGGTAGAGTTTTTGCTCTGTGATCTGTTGGTCGTCCCTCTTCTTGTAAAATGAAGGGGTCTTTATAGCTAGGGTTTCGGATTAGGGTTTTTCTCTACGTACATGAGTCTTAATTACACCAGCCATAAATAGGGGATACAATTACTGTAGTCGCATGGCTACAAGACTCTATGTGGGTATATTTACGTGAAAGTATGGGGAACACACAAAGTCAGCCGTCTTTTCCAAGTTGTCAGCGGAACAGTAGGCGAAAAGGTACCCTTAGGCGTGCTGGGATGTGTGCGGCTTTGACCTGACGGGCGTGTCAGGCGGGATCCTGTGTCAGACGGATATCATTCCAAATATGCCTTCTCCCGGACTCGACCGTTCGGTTTTGTTCTGTGCGAGGCACGGAACTGTTTCCGCGGAGACCACTCGAAGGGCCTCTCCTGGAAGGGGCCTCCCCGAGGGGTATCCTTCGGGAGTCCGGGAGAGTCAACGAGTTTCCGTGTTGTGCTTGCTTGGAAGAGTAATCCGGATATCAAACAGGAGAGGCGAAGCCTTTCTGTCCATCCGCGAGCTCTGGTCACCTACCGTGAAAGACATCGATAATTCTGATTCCCCGAGGTCATCAATCTAAACGCTATCCGGAAATCTGGATAACAGATACCATTAATAAAAATAATCAACATAGGTTCCCAAACCAAAATCTAGCCTCCGGGACATCAATCCACACTTAACCGGGTAGTAGGATCAACCCCGAGGCCTATGGGTAACATCCCCAAGCTAAAAACA
Organism: Humulus lupulus; assembly: GCF_963169125.1. Lineage (NCBI taxonomy): Eukaryota > Viridiplantae > Streptophyta > Magnoliopsida > Rosales > Cannabaceae > Humulus > Humulus lupulus. The sequence goes on from NC_084800.1 coordinate 99,514,617, forward strand.
CATTTCTGGCCAAAAATGCCCTGATGGGCCGCGGCTCACCCTCCTGACAGAGCCTCATACGGCCCCTCCCAATTTGGGCCCAGAACCCCCACTCCCGGATCTTGAGTAGCAGGGAAGACTCTCCGCAAGACCAAGTCGCCGGTTCCAAGCTTACAACTCTTGATTTTGGAGTTGAAGTGTCATGCGATCTTTCCTTGGTACATCTTCAGCTGCACCTGTGACTCCTCCCGGATCTCTTCAATGAGATCTAGTGATTCTTGAAGTAAGGCATGGTTCTGGGTGGGATCATACGTGTCACGTCGGTGGGACGGGATAGTCGTCTCGATTGGGATGACGGCTTCGCATCCATAGACCATAGAGTAGGGGGTGTGTCCGGTTGACGTCCGCTCAGTCATCTGGTAAGCCCATAGTACGCGGGGCAGTTCCTCGGGCCATTTGCTCTTGCAAGCCTGGAGTTTTTTCTTCAGTGTCCCCTTCAGGATTTTGTTCACATCTTCTGCCTGCCCGTTTGCCTAGGGTTCGGCAACCGCGAAGAAGCTCTTCACTATACCGTGCCTTTCGCAAAACTCCATGAAGTGGGCGCTGTCGAACTGCTTCCCGTTGTCGGACATGATTTTGTAGGGGAGGCCATACCGACACACTATGTTATTGATGAGGAAATCTAAGGCCTTCTTGGAAGTGATCGTGTTCATGGGCTCCGCCACAACCCACTTCGTGTAATAGTCCACGACCACGATGGCATACTTTACCCCTCCTTTTCCGGTCGGGAGAGATCCGACGAGATCGATCCCCCACACTACGAAGGGCCAGGGGCAATTCATCAAGGTTATCTCTATCGGGGGGCCCGTGGGACCTTTGCGTACCTCTGGCACTGTTCGCACTTGCGGACGTAGTCAATACAGTCTTTTTTCATGGTTGCCCAGAAGTATCCTTGGCGCAGGATCTTCTTGGATAGGTTGGGCCCGGCAGTGTGATCTTCACAAAACCCTTCATGCACCTCATGCTTGATGGCGCTCAGCTCAGTCCCGGACACGCACCTGAGGTAAGGCATGGACAAACCCCAGCGGTATAGTTTTCCATCCATCATAACGTATCGGTGGACTTGCTACAGGAGTTTCCTGGCGGCGGCCCGGTCGCTTGGAACTTCCCCGGTAGACAGGTAACGGATGAGCGGTCCCATCCAGGAAAGGGAGTGGTCGACGATGTGGACGGTGAGGGTCCTGATGCTCGGGATGGGGAGATGGTTTAAGGGGACCAGTCCAGCCAGCTTGGCCGAGGCATTGGTTGCCAGCTTTGCAAGTGTATTCGCGAAGACATTCTGCTCCCGGGGGATTTGGCGGATGGAATGTGCTGCGAATGCCTGCAGCATTTCCCTCGTTTGAGTCACGTAGGCCGCCATTCTCTCGCCTTTAGTCTGATATTCTCCCGAGATTTTTCTGACAACTAGCTGGGAATCGCTGTAAATTTCCAGGTTCGCTGCCCCTACCTCCCGGGCCAAGCGCAGGCTGGCTAGGACAGCTTCATGCTCCGCTTCATTATTTGATGCCTTGAACTGGAAACGGAGGGCATTTTGCAACTGGTGTCCTTGCGGTGATACCAAGATGATCCCGGCCCCGGCCCCGGCCCCGTTCTCATTCGAGGCTCCATCCACGAAGACTTTCCATATGGGTGCCGCGGGGGCTTCGAGAATATCGTCTTCCGGAGGCGTGCCAAAACATTCAACAATGAAATCGGCCAGGGCCTGTCCCTTGATGGACACCCTAGGGACGTAGGATATATCGAATTGGCTCAGCTCCATGGCCCACTTCAGGAGTCTTCCCAATGACTCGGGCTTCTGTAACACCTGCCGCAGGGGATGGTTGGTTAGGACCTTTATGGCGTGGGCCTGAAAGTAAGGTCGAAGCTTTCGGGATGCCATCAGCAGGCAGAAAGTCAGCTTTTCAATCAATGGGTATCGAGACTCAGCATCCAACAATCGCTTGCTCACATAGTATACCGGGAGCTGTGTCCTTTCTTCCTCTCGCACCAATGCGGCGCTGACCGTGTGCTCGGTCACGGCCAGGTATAGAAACATGGGCTCCCCCTCTATCAGTTTTTCCAGGATTGGGGCTTTGGCCAAGTTTTCTTTCAGCTTTCGAAAGGCCTCCTCGCATTCGGGTGACCACTCGAAACGTTGGCTTCCCCGAAGGACGTTGAAGAATGGGACGCACTTGTCCGTGGCTTTAGAAACGAAACGGCTCAAAGCGGCTATTCACCCCGTCAGACTTTGCACGTCCTTGTGCTTCCGGGGAGAGGCCATATCGATCAGTGCCTTGATCTTATCTGGATTGGCTTCTATTCCCCGGAAACTAACTATGAAGCCCAGGAACTTCCTGGAAGCTACGCCAAAAGTGCATTTTTCGGGATTCAACTTCATCCAGTACTTCCGGATGACTGCGAAAGCCTCCGCCAGATCATCCGAATGGTTCTGGGATGTCTTGGATTTGACCAGCATATCGTCGATGTATACCTCCATGTTTCTCCCCAACTGGGCCCGAAACATCCGATTGACGAGCCTTTGGTAAGTTGCTCCGGCATTCTTCAGTCTGAAAGGCATGACTATGTAGCAATAGATTCCCTTGTCGGTCTGGAAACCGGTGTGCTCCGGATCTGCCACATGCATAGAGATCTGATTGTAGCCAGAGTATGCGTCCATGAAGCTCAAGATCTCGTATCCAGATGTAGCGTCCACCATTTGGTCGATTCGGGGGAGGGGGAAACAGTCCTTCGGACAGGCTTTATTGAGGTTCGTGAAGTCAATGCACGTTCTCCAGGTCCCGTTCAGTTTCGGCACCAAGACAGGATTGGCTAGCCACACGGGGTACACAGCCTCGCGTATGAAGTTGATGGAAGACAGATTCTCAACTTCCAGCTTAAGGGCCTCAGCCCTCTATGTCCCCAAAGGCCTGCGCTTCTGGCGGACCGGGGTCGCATTTGGGTCAATACTTAACGCGTGGCAAATGATATTGCGGTCAATCCCAGACATGTCGGAGTGGGACCAGGCCAGAAGGTCCTGGTTTCCCTTGACTTGGGCGATGACAGCAGCCCGAATGTCTGCCGGCAGGCTTTTTCCGACTTGGATGATCCGGGTCAGATCGGTTTCGCTGATGCACACCTCTTCTATCTCGTCCATTGGTTCCAGGATGCGGTCATCCCCTATCCGTGGGTCCAGGTCATCCTCGCCCTTGACCAGCCTCTCAGCAGGCGGGAGGGGAATTGGTTCGACGAAGCCCTCAACAGGCTCTTCCCGGACCATGTATATGGGCCGGGCCGACACGTGGTAGCATTTTCAGGCGCTCTTCAGGTCTCCCTGGACGGTCCCCACCCCTCCGTTGTCGCATGGGAACTTCATGCAAAGATGGCGGATGGAGGTGATGGCCCCGAACTCGACCAGTGCCGGCCGGCCAAATATGACGTTGTAAGCGGTGGGGCAGTCCACCACTACAAAGGTGTAGAACTTGAACGAGAGCTACCATTCACTTCCCAGCGTAACAGGCAGCTGGATCTTTCCCACGGGGAGAAGTGCATCTCCATTGAAGCCGTAAATCTGGGTCGGGCACGATGCCAGATCCGCTTCCGTCAAGCCAATAGCAGTGAAAGCGGGCTTGAACAACAAGTTGACAGAGCTTCCGTCGTCCACCAACACACGGGACACCAACTTGTTGGCGATTTGAGAATCTATGACCAGCGGGTCGTGGTGCGGAAAGTGGACGTTGCGGGCGTCGTCCTCCGTGAAGGTGATGGGGAGGTTCATCAACTTAGGGTGCTGAGCCGGAGCCTGGACAAGAGCAGAAACTTCCTGGTCGTGGTCCAGCTCGCTGAGGTAGCACTTTTGGTCATTTCTTGATGGCCCTCCCAGGTGAGGTCCACCCGAGATGGTTGCCACGTGTCCGTCAACTCGAGGGGGTGGTGCCCCAGAGGGATAAGGAATTCCGGGGCTGGGAACTTGCGTGGTGGGGGCCCCCTGAGGGGCCTGCGCCGGGGGTCCCTGTGCATACCCCCCTTGGGGGGGGGGGGTATGCCCGAATCGTTCCCGGGGGCGCAGGTTGTCCGGGGCTTGCTGACAGGCCCGGGACTCCCACAAGCATCCTTACCCACTAGTGGAGGTGTCTCAGCTTGATGAGATTTTCATTCTCATCCTTGAGCTGCTGACATTCATCGGTGGTGTGGCCCACATCCTTGTGATAGGCGCACCTTTTCCTGGTGTCTCGTGGATTCCTCCCTCCTTTAAACATGGGGCTAGGCTTCCGGTAGTGAACCGCCCTCTCTGTCGCCAGATAGATGTTTTCCCTGGAGTCCACCAGGTTGGCGTATTTTGAATATTGGGGCTCGTAGCCCCTCTTCCCCTTCTTGACCGGCTCGGGCCAGTTCTGGCCTTTGCCCGATCGCTTCCCCTGGGAGGGATTCACACTTGCCTCAGTCACTCCTGTTTGTGACTGCTAGGCCCCGACAGGGGCCATGCTGTGTCCTGCCGGCACGACGCCATAACCAGAGAAGTGGGTGGATTGGGCCGGGGCGTATCCCGAAGTGGCAGGGCCGTACACCGTAGGGGTGTAACTGATTCCGGGCGCGACGGCCGGTCCCGGGGCAACGAGGGGTGCGATGTAGGACTGCGCCGGGAACTGTCCCGCATGGCCCGGGAACGTCTGGGGGACGAGATGAGGAGTCGGGGGCCACCCAAAGGCCTGGATCTGAGCTTCCTCCCAATTGATGAATCCTTGGGCCCTCCTGATGAACTCTTCCAAGGTGGTGGCCTTGCTACGCTGCATGTCATCCCAAAGGGGGGACCCGGCCCGGATTCCGGACTGCAGTGCCGCCAAGCGCTGTCCGTCGTCCACTTTCGTCTTGGAGGCTTCTTCAGTAAAGCGCTGGATGTAGGCCCTCAGTGTCTCCGCGGGGAGTTGCTTAATATTTGTAAGAACGCTGATTTGCATATCCATCCTCATGGCGGCCACGAACTGCTTTCGAAACGCTGACTGTAGCCCGGACCAGGATTGGATAGACCCCGGCTTAAGTCTCTTCCACCATTCTTTAGCGGGACCGCCCAAAGTGATCGAGAAGCAGAGGCACTTGCCGTCATTGCTGACATGGGCCACTGTCATGAGTCGGTTGTATCGAGACAGATGGTCCCTAGGGCCGGTATTTCCAGTATATGCAGTGAGGCTTGGCATTTTGAGCCCCTTGGGGAGTACGGCGTCCAGGATGTGCCTTGCGCAGGGCTCTTTATCCTCTTCGTCGGAGTCGGTGTCCGCGCCTTCTTGCTTGCGGACCAAGCGATCTGTGACCTTTTTCAATGCGGCCATCTGCTCCATGAGTTGTCTGGCCATGCCATCCTCCAGGGGGATTCCTGAGGTCGCCATCTCGGGGGAGGATCTTTTCCTTGCAAGCCCGCTCCTTCCGAGCGTTCAGTCCATCGCGCAAGTCTATCCGGGAAGTGTCATCCCCTGAACTGAGGGCATGACATTCCTCGCGGTGGGGCCGTTCCCGAAGGTTCTTGTTAACCGAGGCACTTGGGTGCAAAGATCTTTCCCGCCCATCTCGCCCTGGGGCGTACCGGGGCTGTACATTCCGCGGCCGTGTCCCCTGCGGATCGATCGGGTGGCCTCATCCTGGGACGGGGCGCACCTTCTCTTTCCTAGGCAGCGACCGGGAACGGGTCCCAGCTTTTACGACGGGGGTGGTCTTTTCTCGGGTCTTTCCACTGGCCTTCTCTCTCTCCCTGACCGGGTTTCCTGGGGCTGGCTCAGGAAAAGTCTCAGGGGGAGGGGGAGGGCCGACTCCTTCGAGGGCCCCGGCTCACTCTTGCGGAGCAGGCTGCTGCGCTTCTGGAAGTGGGCCAGTTGCAGGATTGGCTGTCGGACCCTGTGCGTCTATGAGCGCCTGGAGGGCTTGGAGAGACTCTTGTATCCGTCGATGCGCCTCCGCTTGCTCAGCTATCCTGGCTTCCTGATCCAGGACTTGCTGCCTTAGTCTGGTCATCTCCAAGTCGTGCTGGTCGGGCTCTCCTTCGGGGATCTCGGGATCTGCTGCCTCGTCGTGGTACCCCCCCCCCCTCATTTTCCTCTTCATAATATTCCTTCTCATTCTCTTCTTCGTATTCTGTCCCACCCTCGTAGTCCTGTGACTCGCCTTGGTGAGATGTTTGAGGAGGCACATTCTTGGGTAGATCCTGTGGGATATGATGTGACGGCAGCGGGTCTCTGTTGCCCTGCTCTGGATTTCTAGGGTCGAAGGTGGTGTGTCGTGTGTTCACCATTGCGGTAAAGGCCTGACGTTAGCACTAGCTTCCTTTAGCTCTCAAGGAAAGCACCAAACTGTTAACCGAGATTTTTGGTAACTATATTAATAAATGTTACTTAAGGAAAATTGTAATGAAAGCTAAAGAATAACACGGGGATTTTGCGTGGTTGGGGCATTAATTAGCCTTAGTCCACGAGTCTGTAGTATTAGAGCTTGAAAAACCTTTTACAATGGAGTTCCCCTCTGTATTTTGACAGGGTTACTGTATCTCGGATGAAGAGAGATCCATTTTACAGTGTTCTGTAGCTTTTATTTATAGGCTTATGGGAACACTGGGTCTGGGCCGGGTACGACCCGGGCCCATCGGAGATATGGTTACTCTTGGCCTTTCTAGTGGAGGCCCAATACAAAAGATACAAAATACATGAATTCCAGACCAGCTAAGGTCCAATAAGTTCACTTAAGAGATATATCTCGCTCGACAAAACGGTGCTTTTGGTCTGGAAATTTCGAGTTACGAAGCTGATTTAGGAGACAAGACCAGTCAGAATACTTGGCAGCGCAGACTTGAAACAACGGCGTGCAATCCTGAGGTGGCCTTTTCTGTAGGTGAAAAGTGGGGACAACGCCCACGCGGAGTGGGGCGGCTTCAAGGTCCAGGACACTTGACCCCTCCAACCAGGGATGAGGTGAGCCGGGTCCGTTTACCTTTGTCCCTCTTCATTTACCACAGGCCCAAACCGTACCAGGGTCCGAGACCTGGACGTGTAGGTCGTGGGGGATCCGAATGATCTATACATCACCTGGACGACTTTCCCAGAGGACGGGACCCGGAGGGCCATGTTGGACCCCTCAAATGGGCCCAGACATGCACCCTCGGTCCATACCCCTCTCGGACACTTTCAGTACCAAAAGGTCTTGGACCGGGCCCGCATGCTTACATGGCCCCTGACGATGGGCCTGGACGAAGTCCCCAAACCCATGCAGGAAATGGGGATAACATTTACCCCCCAAGCCTTCGCCTAGGTCTGCCAGGAGAAGGGTTGCATCGTTCCGAGGGCGCTCGCATGGTTGGCTCCCCAGTTCCTGCCCGAGATCGCGAGTCCATGACGGCGGGCCATGGCACTGGCTGGACATTTGGCCCAGATCGTTTACCCTAATCACATGTATCGCATGCATCACATACTGGGTGTAGTTTTCTTACCTTTGGTCCAAGCACAGGTTACCAATAAACGACCCTCAAGCACGATCCTGTTTCCAAGCCCCTAACAATAATCTAGTCATAACCATAATATAAAACCCCATCAAAATGAGTAAATAAATACTTCTGGACCAAATCCTAGCCTCCGGGACATAGAATCCTACTCAACTAGGTAGTAGGATCGATCCTAGGCCCTTAGAGTTAAGTTCCCACGACTAAAATCCAAATATGGGCAAAAATGCACATACCGATCACGACTTGGCCCAGAGGGTTGAGACTTGCCCCCAAGATAGAGAGCCTTTACCTGGGATTCAGGGTGAGGGCCGGGACTTGGCCCTTCTTAGGTCGCGGTGCGCTCCCTAGGTAGAGCCCTCCTAGATCCTGGTTCATCCAAGTCGCGACTTGACCACGAAACCAACCATTTCCTACGAGTTTTCTCATTTAAAATCCTCCAAAAACCTATCCAAACACATCCAAATCCCAAAATAAAAGTTCCCGAACATCTCAATTATCCAAAACCATTAAAATCCAAGTCTCAAACCATCCAAAAACTCATCAAAACATAAAATCCAATCAAAGCTTAAAAACTTGAAAACTTAAAACTTGGATTACCTCTGATTGAGTCATTTCCCAACTAAATCCTCCGGCTAATAAACTTCTAATCTTTCCTAGAATCATTATGCCTCGATCCTTGCTTTAATCCAAGTCCTAAAACTCAAATTTCCTTCGAAAATGTGAACCGGTGTCGAAAAGGGAATGGGGGAAAGAGAGAGAGAACGTTCTTTTATAATTCTAACAGGTTACTTCGAGCTTAAGTAACCTCAAGCAAATCCTAATGCTCGGGGTCCCAAAAATGCCCCCCGGGGTAAAATAGTCAAAATTCCCAAAATTTCCCCTTGATCTCACTAACTCTCAATTTATCATCAATTATTTATTCCCATTACCCAATGTCCCGTTAATGTGCTAAATACCCAATATATCCCTTGACTCACTCCGAGTCAAGTCTAGATCCCGTTGTGACTTTCCCACTAGCTTTCTCCCTAGGATTCTCTTGTGCCAAGTAACCTAAACATAAACAGATAATAATGTAGCACCACACATATACCACATATATGCCAAATATACCCATAACGGGCCAAGTTATGAAAATTGCCCAATTAAGTAGAAATGGGCCCACAAGCATATTTAATACACCTAAACATGCATATCAAGTCATATTATAATATTATTCACATGATAATACACATAAATATCATATAATCACATAATTCCATAATTTGTCATCAAGGCCCTAAGCCCTATTGAAATTTGGGATGTTACAGGTGACCTCAATGGGGAAGTCTATATGGAACAACCCGAAGGGTTTGTCCTACCTAGATATGAACATAAAATATGTAGACTTGCAAAATCCTTATATGGATTGAAACAAGATCCTAAGCAATGGCATGAGAAATTCGATCAAGCCATCATGTCTAATGGTTTAGGCATAACAATGGAGACAAGTGTTTGTATTCAAAAACTTGTAAGGGATACGTGATCATTGTTTGCTTATATGTGGATGACATGCTTATTCTAAGTGATAACATGAAAGAAATAGAAGAAACAAAGATGTTTATATCATCAACCTTCAAGATGAAAGATCTTGGAGAAGTTGACACCATACTTGGTGTCAAAGTGAAGAAACATAGTGGGGGTTTTCCGTTGTGGCAAGCCCACTATATTGAGAAAGTATTGAACAAATTTAACCATCTCAAGGTTAAATATGTCAATACTCCATTCGACCATAGTGTGAAACTAGAGAAAAATGGAGGAAAAGCGGTGGCTCAATCGGAGTGTGCAAGTGCTATAAGGAGTCTTATGTAAGCCGCTCAGTGTACTAGACCTGATATAACTTTTGTGATGAGTAAACTTAGTAGGTTTACAAGTAATCCAAGTGTGGATCACTGGAAGGCTATTGGAAGAGTCCTAGGTTATCTCAAGAAAACCAAAGGACTAAGCCTTCACTACTCCAAATTTCCCTCAATCTTAGAAGGGTATACGGATGCAAGTTGGATATCCAATCTAGGGGACAATATGTCTACCACTGGTTAGGTATTTACACTTGGCCTCAAGGGTTAGATGTCTCTCTAGTTGCAGCCCCTGAAGCCTCCGCTGCTTCTTCAACTTTGAGCCTGGCCTCTTCCTCCTCGAGTCGAGCCTGCCATTTTTCAAGGAATTCAGTCTCCAGATTGGCAAGGAAGTTGGTGTCGAGGTTGAGGTTGTTAACCCAAATTTGGTACATCGCCATGTTAACGGCGCGATATTTTTTGGTCTTAAACTCCTCAAGAAGATGAGTCTTCTCACCCTTGATAACTTCAAAGGTCATCTTCTTCTCCTCTTCCAGCCTGGCATTTAGTCCCCGAACCTCCTTGATCTCGAAGTTCCAGACCTCGACCTCCTTCAAGGTCGCCTCTAGCGTCGATTCAAGTTCAAGGTTCTTCTGGACCTCTTTCAAGCGACCTCCAACCTCGACTCGAGCTCAGAAACCTTCTGAATGGATGCATCCCTTGCTGCAACCTCCAGCTTAGCTGCTTTGAGATCGCCCTCAAGCTTCAATTGAGCATCTCTAGCCTCATGTGCAAGTGCTCTGCTCACTATAACATCGTTATTCAACAGGGGTTATTAAAAGAAACAAGACTCAAGGATAATAGAAACCTAACTGGTACTCTCGACCGGGCTTGAGCTCAGAGACCAAGAAATTCCCCTTTCTACGGATGACTCTAGGGGAGTCCCCTCCCTATAGGCAAGGGATAGTCTCAAAAGGTTCCTATAGTCATCGGTCCCATATTGTATGGCTACCCCATCCCAAACTTCATTTAGGCTATACATAGTCTGGTATTAACCAAACCAACTATCGAACCTACGGACTCTAAGGTCCACCTATGACCACGCTAAGAAATTATTTTTAGGGTCTTCGCACATGACGATCATGCCAGGCTTGTGTTTAAGCATTGACGGAGACCACATGGAGTGGTCTAGCATAACTTTACCTCCATCAGTTAAGCTTGTTGAGGCCTCATCGTGGGCTTCGTTGCCCGAGATGGCTCGATCGTGATGACGGGTGGCAAAGGCACGAAATTGTGAGCCTGAGGTACTTCTCCTCAGGGGAAGCTTAGTTGTGGGGATTGGCACATCTTCCCACCTCCGGTATTTTTGAATCCCTGAGTCATCGATGGATTCACCTTCGCCTAAAAGGTCACAAGCTTGGAGCTTGTATTCATGGAGAAGGTAGGTCAGGGACCTTTGACAATAAGGAAGCTAGAGAATGGCTGCCTTGTGTTCCACCACAGCTTTTGATGGAGTGGGGTGATGGAAGTTGGCTGCAGGCAAGAACAGTGTGAATATTTCGAGCCTGAATACTCAATGAAAAATAGATAAAAGTTTGTTGAAATACTTACGAATCCGTTGGAAGGAATAAAATCGGGAAGGAGCGAGCCCATACATCCAAAAGAATAAGGTCTCTGAAGTTTGGAGGATGGTTTGGGATATCCTCAAATAGTCATTTCTTCTTCGGATAGCTCGATAAGTAGTAGAATTTGTCTCATCCACGAGCTCGAGAAGGGTTGCTCTTGAGGCAGAAGAGATATAAAATCCCTGGTGTCAAAGGCCCTTCCCATTTCATCTCATGGTACAACGACCTGAGGGATGACAAGACCATGAAAGAGTTGGTCACGAGCTGGAAGGGGGCGAGTCCGACGAAGTCCAAGAAATCCTTGAAGTAAGTCTTCAAGGGTAGCAGAGCCCCAATCCTCATATACTTGCGGCTCCAGGCGGCAAAGCTTGACTTTACGGTCGGGATTTCCATCTCCCGGGGTGTAGCAACTCCTTTCATTCGAGATCGCCAAACGACACATCAGTGTACCAGAGAGTTTAAGCCCATGATAGGCCAGCAGCTCGAATATATGGCTAGTGGAAGTGACTGAGCTCCAGTAGTGCTCAGCCTCAAAAAATTTATCCTTCAAGGTGGGGACTAAACGAATTTGGGAGGTAGATGGATGAGCTGAAGAGTCCTCCATTATGGTAAAAGACAGGACACCAGGTGGAAAGGCGACTGTAACTTTAAGCTTGGGGTCTAAGGGAATAGGCATGATCTTGGGGTCTAGGTCAGGATAAGCAGCCACTCAGAGTCTCTTCCTCTTTTTCTCTTCAACCTCATCTATCTGACGTTGAAAGCGGTCTCGTATGTCTTCTTGCTCACTCCTCTCTTTGTGCTCACGAATTAGTCACTGGTTTCAAATGAAAGGTGACTCAAGACTGGGTGTTGATGGGTAATAAGGGATAGTGAACTCGGGACCCCACCAATTCTCAGAGTACTGCGACATCTAACAAGGAAGAAAAAGGTGGGGGCCCATTATATAGAAAATCATAAGGAAATTATAAATATGATAACTTGAGCTCAAAAGCTCCAGATAATAAGATTGCCTCAATCTTTACTGAAGCCTCGAAAGGGCGAGATTGACTCGGATGTCATTCCCAAACTATTGAAAAGTTCGGGCATCGAGGATGCACCCATGCGAGAGTGGGGAGGTTAATACCAATTTAAAAGAATCCTAGATTTTCAGAGAAAAAGTTACGATTACCTGAAAAGGTGATATTTTTGGGATTCGTGCATTTAAAACTCTAAACAAAAACCCTATTTCTTAAGCTACACGAAACCCTCCATTACCAGAAAACTCCATTTTTACATGTTTCTACTAGATTTTTTTTTTTTTTGGTCTAAATCGTGATTCTAACTACACCAATTCTACTCAGACCAAAAGCTTGCCCAGTGCCATAGTGAAGCCTTAAAAAATTAATAAAAACCAGTGAAGGCATTCTCATGAAAAAAAGAAACACGTAAAAAATATATATATATGTCAAAGTAAGAGAATCAAGAACAGAAACTTACACAAAGTTGTTCATGGATATGATGAGATCTTCGACTGAAGGAGTGGTAGCAAGAATGATCTCATGAAATCGAAGGTACTGGAGCTGCTTTGTTTCTTCAGTTTAGAGAACATGCAAAGGAAAAAAGCTCTGATTCATTTTCTTTTCTCTGAAAGTTGAAATGTAAAAATGGGAGTGATAGAGAAAAAAGGATATATATTTACATCAAAGAGGGATATCAAAGGTCGAATAGATCTGGGCCCTTGGTTTGGGTTGAGAAATGATCTGATGGATGAGGTTTAGTTTTAACATTGGCAGAAAAAAGGGGTTATATGAAAGGACGTGTGCAGAGATTGGGAGTACTTGAGTAGGTGTGCAATCCCCAAGTGACGCGTGTCCATACTCGAGTGTGGTAGGTGGCACATTTTTCAAAATGTGAAGTTCAAAAGTTTCCTTCTCATAGGATTCGAACCAACACTTTTATAGGGGCAAAATGTTACGCCCGAATTTCGAAATCATCATAAATGAGCCTCAAAATGTTGGCTCGTAAAGTGTAAGATCGAAAAGGTCAAGTAAGGGCCAACACTTGTATAAATTAGTATGTTTCCTAATTTGTTCCTATTGGCGATCAAGCACCAATTAAGAAGGTTCGAGCTTAAGCATCAAGCTCGAAAGGATAGATTTTCTCCAATGTATTTGAGAGCAATTCAAACCTTCATTGCAAACTCGAAAAGGTTGATCTCCGAGGGCTAAGCTCGATGATATTACTGTCTAAGGATGAGGCTAACCAGAATAATGAGCTCGTGATGTTGGTCAATCTTGAAAGTGTGTAAACTGTATGTTCGAGGTCGGTAACCTAGTTTGAACGCAGTGGCTGTTAGGAAATCCCTATTCCTTAGGGATTTGTTGTTATCTGATAATAAATCCCGACTATCATGAGATATTTCATGATTGATATATTTAATTATAGGCTATTTATGATTTTTACCCCCCGAACTATTACCACTACCGTATCGTGCCCCCTAATTTTTTTAGGCCGTTAAAAATTCCCCCCGAAATATTCACAGTAATGTAAAGAAGGACTTCCATTAACTTTCAACACATGTGGCTAACAAAAGGCTGACATGGCTCTTTACATGCTGATGTGTCTTGGCCATGTCAGCGCCATGTGTGTAATTTTAAATTAAAAAATCTATAATCATATTAAAAATTAATGAATTAAACACTAAAAAATAGAATTAATAAATTAAACCATTTCTTATACATTAAAAAAAATAAAAAGCATATTTAAAAATAATAAAATTACACACATGGCGCTGACATGGCCAAGACACATTAGCATGTAAAGAGCCATGTCAGCATTCTGTTAGCCACATGTGTTGAAAGTTAACGGAAGTCCTTTACATTACTGTGAATATTTCGGGGGGAATTTTTAACGGCCTGAAAAAATTAGGGGGCACGATACGGTAGTGGTAATAGTTCGGGGGGTAAAAATCCTAAATAGCCTTAATTATATGTATTTCAAATTTGAATTGTAACTTCCTGAAATAAAAGGGAAGATATTTTGTTAACCAGTCTATAAATAGACTGGAAAACCTCATTTGTAGATACGCACGATTGGGTAATGAAAATACTCAGCTAAATTTCTTTATAAAAGCTTTAAGAGAATACCACCACTCAATAATATTGACTCGTGGACTAGGTAGATTTTAACTGCTAAACCACGTAAAATCCTGATTGTTCTTATTTATTTTATTAATTTCTGTGTTTAGTGCTCTTTAGATTTAAGTTGACGAAAAACGACGTCAAAAAACTCCCTAAAGAGATTCATGATTGATGGTAACCTGTCTTAATACTAGTTACTTGACTAGTGTTAGGTTCAATAGGTAATAACAAGTCAATCAAGTGAATATTAGTTGTACTCAAAATAGTCCCATCTGAGATATGAGTACTTGAGAGTTACCCATTTGAGGGTTAAAAACGAGAGGTTTTTTAATAGAACTCAGTCTTGAGAAGACAAGTATTTTATGGTAACAAAATATTGTAAGAGTTCTACCTATATAGACCTCGGGGTGGTGCTGCCTCTCATGAGAATTGGGAGTATTCTCAAGAACGTCCGTGAATGGAAAGTGCACATGGCCATTAACAGTGCAAAGCGAGACAAAGATGTCCCAAGTGAACATAGCAAATGTGTGTGTGTGTGTTATCACCAGTTTGTTATTTTGGAAAGTTGGTTCAATGCTTAGTGCAACCAAATTTTCAACAAACTTTGTGATAATTACACTATAGTAAAGTTCAAGTTGAAGAACACTTTACTTTATGCACCAATGCAATGGCTTCTATATGAGAGCTTTATTTAATCAAGTGGGGAAAATGTTATATTTTAAATATAATGTTGATTTATTAAATAAGTGTTACAATAATGAACTATTTAAGCTAGTGGGAGAATGTTATATTATTTTATAATATGATATTTAGATTAAATAATGTGAAAATGAGTGTTACATATTGTAACATATAAAATAGAGTTACAATATTTGGATATATGTGAATATTCAAATATATAACATATTTAGAGTTACAAATTCAGTTACAAATTTGTAACTCCCAATATTACCAAATGATGTGTAGATTTTATGTTTCACATTTTGATTTGAATTTCTCAAACCATAACATAAATGGTTGTTAAAGATGTGATTTTAACTCTCATAATGTGTATGAAAGTTACAAAATCAAGTGGGAATAAATTTCGAATGTTTTGGAAAATTTTGGAAAATTGGTAGCTGAAAACATGTGGTGGTCGCGGCCAGTGTTTGTCCCAGGGCGCGGCGTGGGGGATAGAAGCTAGTGGCCACAACCAGGCTTATCCCAGGTCGCGGCCAGAGAGGCTGACAACCTTTTCCAAATTTCATTTTTATCCAATTTTTAACGTTTCCAACAACCAAGTAACTCTTAAATCTCTATTTTAACTCCATAAATCATCCAATTAAACATTGGTAATAGCCATGTAGGTTGGTGAAATTTGAAATTCAAATGGTGTCTCTAAACTCTATAAATAGGAGTCTATTGCTCCCTTGTAAGACATAATATTTCCTATCCACTAGAGAACTTGGCTAGAAAACATCTAGAGGCTTGATTATTTCACAGAGCTATTTCCAAATTATTAGAGTTCCCTTAGTGCTTGAGTTAGGGGGAAATAATCTTTTGGACAAAGGTTGTAAAACTTGTTCAAGTTGGCGACCCTCAATGCTCTTCATTTTGGTGGTGTGAGTGAGAATGTTCTTTCTTTTTGTTCTTGTCATTTCTTTTCTACTATTGCTTTTCATCTTGTTCTATTATTCTCTATTTACTCTTTTACTTGTATTTTTTGTTTTAGAGTTGTAATCTCCTCTACATATTTTCTTCTACTACTTCTAGTTTATTTGTATCATTTTGTTATAGAGTTATATTTTCTATTACTATCTTCTTCTACCATTTTCTATATTTATATGTATATTTTGTTATAGAGTTGTAATCTAATTTAATCAATCTATTTGTCTTTTGTATTATATGCTTAGAGTTGTAAGGGTTTTTTTTTACCATTTTCATTGAGGCAATTTACATATTTCTAATAATATGAGTTTTTTATGTATTTATTTGTATATGTTAAGTAATGATTTTTTGTAAAAATCCCACATGGTTTACAAATTATTGTGGGGATTATACTTGTAGTTTATAAAAAATGTATTATTTCATTCACTTTTGAATTGTACAAAAAATAATATATTTTTTTTCTCATATAGGTTATTGATTAATTCTATATTGCCTAATTAGTTATAATTTTTTAGTTCATCAAATTTTTATCAATATTAAAAATATTATATATATAATATTTTTCGTAATATATATTTTTAAAGCATTTAAATTTGTAAATTCTATATTATATATTAAGAAAAATATATAATATATTATGTAACAAGAATGTATAGTATCACCTATTGTTGACGCCGTTTTTCATCAACTTAAAATGTAGAGCAATTAAACAATATGAGCTATGGTGCAGATGAATAGTATGGTGGAACAACAAGGGTTTTACGTGGTTCAGCAGTTAAATCTGCCTAGTCCACAAGTCTATTTTATTAAGACTTTGAGTTTTCTGGAAATCCTTCAGAGATGAATTCCCCAGAGTTCTCTCTCAAAATATCAAAAGATCCCTCCTCTACAAGTGTTCATGACCTCTCTATTTATAGAGAGTTTTCAGAGTTCATTCCCACATATTTCGGGAAGATACTCCTCCATATTAATTGAAATAATGATATTAAATGCTATAACTCCTATATACAAGGAAACGTCCCCTGAAGACCAGGAAACGGATAACAGACTTGTTAATATCTCTTTAATGTTGGGATGTTACAACAATAAATATCTTTAAACGTACAAAACGCGTTACATCAGATGACTCAACAAATCTCTGAGGTCAGCAACGAGCATCACGTCAGTCAAGGTTTACAGACAAGTTACAAATTGTCCATCTTATTCTAAAACTTGCTCAGAGCAGATATATACCATTGAGGCTGTCACATTTCGAGCTTGTGCTCATTAAGCTCGGACTACTCGGTCTGAAGGCACTCGCTAACGAATGTATCCTGATGCTATGCTCTTTCGAGCTTAGAAAGAATCTCGAGGTTATACCTTCGAGATTGCCGTCTTGCTTCGGGCGTTTTACAACTGGACCATGAACATGCGTTTTTATATATCTCACGCTCACACTCGACGAGTCCAGCCTTCGAGGTCATAATTTCTTATCTCTAAGTCTGGGTGTAACAGTTTGCCCCCTCAAAAGTATTAGTTCGAATCCTATGAGAAGGAAACTTTTGAACTACTTCCATTGGGAACTGTACCATCAAACATACTCAAGTGTGGACACGCGTCAGCTGGGTATTGATCACTCAAAGTACTTGAGTACCTTGGAAACCTACCCACGTCTATTCGCCTGCCATTCTTTATGTTATTATCAACTCACAGGTTCCTAGCCACTTGATCTGATACGGAATCTGGCCAATGGCCCAGATTAATCCGACCCTTTACATTTCCACGGGCTTATAAATAGGACTCTAGTCGTCTTCCTCTTTTTTACTTTCACGTTCAAAATTACAGAGAGAAAAAAGAAAGAAAGAAAAACCAGAAACCTCCTTGCCCATTTCTTGCATGTTCTCCAAGCCGAGAAGACAAAGCAACGTTGGACTCTTTGATTCTGTGAGATCGTACTTGTAGCCGCTTATACAATCATCCATTTCTCTCTTTTCGCCGATCGTGTTATGTAAGTTTTCTGTTCATGGCTTCGTATGTCCGTATCTTTGCATTATTTTTTCCATGTGTGTTTATGTTTCTGTTGCACCTTGGGCACTAGGATTTTGTTGGTCCATTCATTAGTTTAATGCACTACAACGTTTCAGCTGATAAATATTAGATTTAGGTTCTAACACTATTGGTTCCAAACCCAGTTCATGTGCAAAGAGACCCAAATATGGTTCTTTTTCTGAGTTTTCAAATTTCAGAGGGCATATCTTGCACACCAAGATATTGGGTACAGAATCAGTGTTTTTTAAAGAATGTACGATTCCAAAAATATCACTTTTTGAATAACCGACACCTTTTTTCCCTGAAATATCGAGATTTCCAATAACATGTCCACCTTCTTTCCTTTTGATGGAATACACTCTCTGAGATTGGCCTCATCCTTTGGATCGAGTTTGCCTTGTAGCCTCGATCATTCGAGCTTAGGTATTCTATTTATCTCATTATTTCCTGTTTGCTTGGCCCTCACTCTTTTGCTTTCTTGTTAGATGTCGAAGAATTCGGGAAAGTGGTGGGGGTCAAATCTCGCGATTCCTTATTCACCAGTAGCTCTGAGCCTGGAGTCTCCTTTTACTCAGAACCAGCGCTTGATTCGGGAGCACGAACTGAGGCGTGAGCAAGAGGACATTCAAGACCACTTCCGACGTCAGATAGACGAGGTCGAAGAAGGGAAAAGGAAAAAACTAAGGGTCTCCCTTTATCCAGATTCGGACACCGAACCTAGGCCGATTCCTCTCGACCCTACGCTCAAAGTGACAATCACCTTCAAGCCGGGAGATCTTCAATTCTCGCTGATGGGGGAACCTTCTACCTCGCAGCTGAGGAGAGAATTCTTTGAGGCCGAGCACTATTGGAGCACGGTCACATCATTAGGTCAGATAACTGACATTTTGGCCTTTCACAGCATAGGATTGTCAGGCTCGCTAAGGTGTCGAGCTCTGACCTCCCACGAGCGAAGTTTCTGTGCTCCAGGAGATGGAAATCCTGACAGCTAGCTGAGATACGCAGCTTAGAGCCAGGAACACATGAAGGCAGGGGCAGTACTGCCATTGAAGTCTTTTTTCAAAGACTTCACGGACTTCGTTGGGCTCGCTCCCTTCCAACTCAACACCAAATCATACAGGGTTTTGTCAGCCCTGAGGTCGCTCTACCACAAGCTAAATTCGGCAGGACCTTCACCAGAAGAGATTTTGTATCTCTTTTGCTTGAAAAGCAATCCCTCCCGAGCTCAGGGAAGAGATGGCTTCTACTATCTCTCGAGCTATCCCAAGGAGCAGAAGATGTTTGAGGATCTTCCCAACCATCCTCCTGATTTCAAGAAGGCCTTCTTCTGGAGAGATGGCCTAGCTCCGTCTAAATATTATTCGTTCAGACGAATTCATAAGTATCTCAACTTCTTTCTTTTTTGTGCTCGAATTTTGCTTAGGCTCGTGTTTAGTGGAAATGTGTTTAATCTTCCAGCCAACTACCACCACCCTACTCCCACCAAGGAGATGAGAGAGCACAGAGAGGCTCTGCTTCAACTCCCCTATGGCAGGAGGTCTCTCTCCTATCTCCTGCACGAAGACAAGCTCCGGGCATGCGGCCTCTTGGAGGAGGACAAGTCTACATCTGACTAATCCAATAAGAAGTACGACCAGTGGGAGCTCGTGCCTCTCCCAACCGGAAACCTTCCTCCGAGGAGAAATGCGAGACCTCCATCTCTAGCTCAGCGTCGCAGGAGTCTGCAATCGGGGAATGAGGCCAACAATGAAGCCTCAAGCTCGGGCTCAGATGAGAGAGGTACAGTCATCCTTAGCTCGGATTTGTGGTCTCCCTCACTACTAGAACATAAACCCGATAGATTAATATTGTGTAAGGATGATAGGAACCATTTCTATGTATGGTCTTGGGTAGATGAGAGGGTACATAGGTTCGACAGTTGACTCGGGAAATACGACACCATGTATAGCCTGAACGAGGTATGGGACCGAATAGTCGTTCAATATGGAACTAATGACTATAGGGACCTTTCGAGGTTGACTTCCACTTATAAGGAAGGCACTCCCCCCACCTCTTGTGAAGTTGGGGGAATTTCGTGGTCACCGAGCACAAGCTTGGGGGAGAGTTCCAGTTAGGTTTCTCTCCACTTGTATTTTCATTCCCTTGTCTGTCTGCATCATGCTAACTTATTTTTTTTTGGGATATCTCATAATGTGATGTGAATGTGCAGGTGAGATGGACTCCGACCTTGACAACATTCTGGTCAGCGGCGCAGCGAAAAGGAGTAAGCGCCCGAGGGGGTCGCGAAAAATAGACTGTCCTGCTAAGGACCTTAAGAGGACAGAGAAAACGCCTCCTCCCCCGGCTCCGGTTGCTCCGAGCACGGTTTTGAGTCCACCTGCTCAGACCGAGACGTCCTCCTCGACCTTGGTTCATGCTCCTCCTGCAACCCAGGTCAATCCCACACTTGGCCCGCCTCCGAAGAAACCCTCGGCCTCAAGGACACCGCTGCTATCGATTTCTACTCACGTCGATGAGTATGTGATCGACAACGCAGCATGACCCCACTGGGCTATGCTAGGCTCAGACGTTCTGTCTCGGGTGGGCCAGAGTTTTGGTAGCTTCAGCCCACCTCACTGGTAGTTCCTGAATAATGCCCGAGATTACAACACTCTTTACTAGAAGAGCATCGAGCTCACTGCTGCGGTAACCTTTATTCTCTTGCTATTAGCTGTATTTATACTTGGTCCATATGCTAATTTGATTTCCTCGTATATCAGACTCTTGTAATCTCTACTCAGCTTAATTATAAGTTGAACAACGAGGTCCACTCGAGTATGTCTTTTTCTCAGGAGGCAAAGGATCTCCAACTCAAACTGAGTGATGAGCTCAAGGCCACAAAGGCGAAGGTGGAGGCAGGAGCTGAGGAGTTAAAGGCCAAGACATCCGAGCTTGAAAAGCTGAATGCCCGGCTCGCAGAACTTGAGAAGGAGAATGCTCAGGCCAAGGAGATCAATGCCAAGCTTGAAGAAGAGAAGGCTGCCACTTTCGAGATCATGGAGGGTGAAAAGGCTCGTCTTCTTGAAGAGTTTAAGGAGAAGAAGGATCGAGCAGTTGACTTGGCCATGTACAGAATCTGGGCCAACAATGTCGACCTCGACACTAGCTTCTTAGGCCCTCTTGAAGCAAAGCTCGTGGCTAAATGGAAAGCTCGGCTTGCTGAGGAGGAGGTTGCTCGGGATGAGGCAGAGGGAGCCAGGGATGATGCCGAAGCTGAGAAGGCCAAGGAAGATGGTGAGAAGGCCAAGGAGAATGCTCCTTCTTCTTAAATCTTGCCTCAGGACTGCGTCCCTCTGAATTTCTTGTAATAGTTTTTTATGTTTGATTTTTTATTTTTTATGCCCCCGGGGCCAAGACAATTCTACAGCTCGTGAAAGAGCTGTCTTTTTATGATATTTGAGATACCATTTTTTGTCTTTATTTTAATACATTTGCTTTACATTTCTTGGGTTGAAATATTTTTCACATTTTATATTAAAATGTCATATATGCCTATTTATTCATACAAACATAGTTTGGATTTAACCTCGAGGTTCAATGCATTCATGCACAGTTTGCTCGAAATATCCGTTTCCGATCTCGTTATTTTATCAAGGTTGGAGATTATTTTTACCATGCACCTGAAAGTACTTATCTGGTGTGTAATGCAAATGGTTTAGTTATATCTTACTTTTTTAGTTACTTTTTCTCGTCCTCGGGTAGCTCCCCGAGGTTATGAGAACGAAACTATCGTTTTGCAAGATACTCCAGCATCAATCTCGACTTAATGCGAAGTGGGTTTATGCTCCAACTTACCGTCGATTAGTTTTAGTTGGTTTGTTCCAAACCTATTAAGGTCATTCTTGGTTTGTAATCCATACACTTATATTATTCATCTAGTTTGCATATTTGGTTATATCCAAACATTTTTAACTCTTGATAATTTGGTTACGTCTAAACACTTGTATGTATTTGATAGTTTGGTTATATAAAAACTATCTTAGCTCGCGCATTTGGTTATATCCAAACACTTGTATATTTTTGATAGTTTGGTTATATCCAAACTATCTTGGTTCGCGCATTTGGTTATATCCAAACACTTGTATATTTTTCGTATATGTTATTTTATTTTTTCAAGCTGATGGTATATGTACCTCTAACGCCCCCTTAATATCCTATGAAGGTGACCATAGGTTATTCAATTAAGAGAGACTGCAAAAAACACAACATATTAAAACGAAATCAGACTTTATTCGAATAATTCAAAATTAGGAAAATAGTACAGACAAACAAGCACGGTTATAGGCGACATCCTTCCTACACTATTGATAGTAAGGTCGTAGGTGTTCGCCATTCCATGCTCGTGGTGCCAAACTTCCATTCAATCTTGCCAACTTGTATACTCCAAGTCGAATGACTGATTCTATCTGATAAGGTCCTTCCCAATTTGGCCCGAGAACGTCAGCTACTGGATCTCGTGTTGCCAAGAATACACGCCTCAGCACCAAATCTCCTACGCTGAATTTTCTATCTCGAACTCTTTTGTTGAAGTACCGGGTAGCTCGATGTTGGTATGCAACATTTTTTAGTTGAGCTTCGTTCCTTCTTTCTTCGATCAGGTCCAAAGTTTCTTCGATCTGGGATTGGTTCGAGGTTTGGTCATAAGCGAGGGCTCGAATTGTGGGAATTTCGACCTCGATTGGAAACATAGACTCCCAACCATACACCAGAGAAAATGGGGTATGTCATGTTGATGTATGGGTCGTGGTCCTATATGCCCATAGAACTTCGGGCAATTCTTCGGGCCATCTTCCTTTAGCTTCTTCCAACTTTTTCTTTAGCGAACTCTTTAGGTACTTATTTACAGCTTCGACTTGGCCATTCACCTGGGGATGGGCCACCGATGAGAAGCTCTTTATCATCCCATTTTTTTTTGCAAAAGTTTGTAAATAGATCGCTGTCAAATTGAGTACCATTATCAGACACAATCTTCCTTGGCATCCCATATCGGCATATGATGTTCTTTACTACGAAGTCAAGGACTTTCTTCGAGGTTATTGTCGCTAAAGGCTCGACTTCGGTCCACTTTGTGAATTAATCTACAGTGACTACTGCGTATTTCACTCCGCCTTTACCAGTCGGCAATGAGCCTATGAGGTCAATTCCCCATACCGCAAATGGCCAGGGGGAGGTCATCATAGTTATCTCGGAGGGTGGAGCTCGAGGAATTATAGCGAACCGTTGGCACTTATTACACCTCTTGACGTAGTCGAATGAATCTATATTGATGGTAGGCCAAAAGTATCCCTGGCGTATGATCTTCTTGGATAGGCTATGCCCCTCAGTATGGTCTCCACAGAACCCTTCATGAATTTCCTCCATGATTTTCTTAGCTTTGGGTGGGGTCACAC
Organism: Humulus lupulus; assembly: GCF_963169125.1. Taxonomy (NCBI): domain Eukaryota; kingdom Viridiplantae; phylum Streptophyta; class Magnoliopsida; order Rosales; family Cannabaceae; genus Humulus; species Humulus lupulus. Next base: position 99,537,771 of record NC_084800.1, read on the forward strand.
ATTGGAGTAGCGGCAAGGAATATCCTCTTCTATACATATTTCCATCTATAATGGTATATGTTATACCCAGATTTCGAGCCATAGTAAATATGACCTCGAAAGCTGAGTTCGCATTAAAATGGTCTCGTGAAGGTTAGGGAACGTTCTACGATTGTAAGTCGAGCCTCCAAAGTATGATACATGACCTCGAGTGTAGTGACCTCAAAATGATCTCGATCTCGAAAGATAGCTCTGAGAGCCCCTCATCTTCGGGAACAACTTCGGAGCAGGGATCTCGAGCTCGATATGCCATCTCGAAAGAAATGTTAGCTCGGGAGATGTCAGTGGCTCGCACAATGACGTGAAACCTGGGACGCTGAAGCCTTGGAGATACGCTATGATCACCTTGAATATCTACAAGTATTGTAAATATGGGATGTAATCCTCATTTATTGATGTAAATCCCCAAGAATCGTGGGATATTATTTAGTCAGTTATGCGTTTCCTGATCTTTGGGGAACGTTTCCTTTTATATCTGATTATTGGCATTTAAGGCCATTTATTTTTATTCACAAAAGAGTAACTACCCAAAATATGTGGGATAGTATTCTGCATCCTTCTCTATAAATGGAGAAGGCATGCACCATTGTAAAGGACCGAAATTCTGATCCTTGGGAGAATTCATGTTAAAGAATTGTTCAGAGATAATCTTGAGATTAATAACAGAGACTCGTGGACTAGGCAGATTTAACTGCTGAACCACGTAAAAACCGTGTGTCTGATTCGTTTGTTTGTTTTAGCTATTGTCTTTAATTGTTTATGTGCTCTCTTCTTTTATCTGCTGACGAAAAACGGCGTCAACAGTTTGGTGCTTTCATTGAGAGCCTCAAGCATCCATCCCAGAGAGATTCATGGCTACAAACAATCAGAACACTCCTGAAGAAAATTACCCAAGGCGTCCTGGAAAACAACCGATGGAGAACCCGGACGCTGAAGAAAGTAGTGGGTCCTCCGATTCCCGGGGACCACCTCCACAACCAAGGGATGAGGACATGTATTATAACCCTGAGCGTTATGTCCCTATTGTAGAATTGGAGAATCGGCAGCTGAAACAACTGCTGGCAGATGCCAACAAACGTAACGAGGAGTTGACTAGGATAGCCGCGGAGGCGCAGGTGGCTCAGCCCCCGCTTCCGCGCGAAGACCAAGTCCCTCCTCCAAGGGACGTGCACGTTCCTCCCCGGAGGCCCCGTGGGCGTCCACGAAAAAATGCTACCACAAGGAGGCTAGCGCAACCTCCAGCACCAACAGAGCCATCTGCTCCTTCTAGGCCTCAGAGGAGTACCCGAGCTCGGGTCCCGCCTAATCCACCTGTGGAAGTGCCTGCAGGAACTGAGAATAACCGAGCCCCTGCCGAGGCTCGGACTCAGGTTCCTGGTAGTGCACCAAACGCAACTAGCCCATCTCGGGCAAATTCTGGACCCTCCAGACCGAGGCAAGGACGGCAACCACCGTCACCTATACGGTTTCCTCCGTCTCCCATAAGATATCCTTCACCTCCCTGCAGGAACGCTCAACCTGATCGAGATCAGGATCAAGGGCGTACAGGGGAAAGACAAGGAAACAGGGAGACGTTCCAGGGGCGGAAAGGCGCGCCATCCGAGAGAACTCAGACGTCCCGATCTCGCACTGCAGAGACGAGGCGACGTAGAAAGGATCCACCACGAAATGACCGATCGATGAGTTTCACCAGTGATGAGTCCGGAGAAACTAGGTCTGTCAGTAAACACGACCGGGGTCGTAAAAATACTGGAAATCACAAGAGCCATCCCGACCTGCGCAATCACCTGAATCAGAGCAGGGGAAAGGGAGATCAGACAAACCCGGATCTTAGGAATCATCTGAATGGGCGTAGAGATCCCTCACGGAGACGCGAGCCTGGGATTGCGATTAATGACTATCAATTCCAAACACCGTCTAAGGACCCAGTACAAGAAAGGATCGATCAGCTCGAAAAAGCCTTTAGGCTTTTGAAGAATGAACGAGGGAACGGTCGATATGAGGACTCTGATGAGGAGCTCGAGCCATTTGCTCCCAATATTTCTAACACTCAGTTCCCCCAAGGGTTCCGGATTCCTCACGTCCCAGCGTTTGAAGGAAAAACCGACCCATGCAGCCATCTGAGTACATTCAACACTATCATGAGAGCTAGTAACGTGGGTTACGAGCTCAGATGTATGTTGTTTCCGACATCATTGGCCGGGCCTGCCAAGAGTTGGTTCGAGAAGTACAAGAGACATTCTATAACTTCGTGGGATCAATTGTCTAGAGACTTCAAAAAGCAGTTCCGAGCTATGGTGGGAGTCAGACCCGAAGCATCCACTTTGACTAACGTCCGACAACAACCGGGCGAAACACTAAAGAGCTACCTGACAAGATTTAATCTAGAGGTCGCCCGAGCTCGAGACGTGGATGATAGTGGGCATTTGATGGCCATTCGAGCTGGTGTTTTGCCCGGGAGTGCCCTTTGGGATGACATGCAAGGGAAACCGGTGAGGTCGATAACCGAGTTTAACAGACGGGCACAGAGATTTGTCAATGTAGAGGAGGCGAGGTCAACACTCAAGGCGACCTCGCAGACCGAAACTACAACGATAAACATTAACTCCGCCTCAACCTCGGTTGACCCAGCAGCTACACAGCCTACCTCGGAGAATCCCTCCAAGAGGAAAAAGAGCGAGGGAAATAATCCCGAGGTTGATGGAGGAAAGAAGAAAAAGGAGAAAGGTATTTCTCCGTATATAAAGTGCACACCGAGCTCAACGAGTCTCGGGAAAACATATACCTGGCTAATGAAAACCAGGTCCCCTTCAGGCGTCCGGACCTTATGAGGAATCAAAAATCCAAGAGGGATTCCAGCAAATACTGTCGATTTCATAGGGACACCGGCCACACAACTGATGAGTGCCGACAGCTGAAGGACGAGATCGAAGGGTTGATCTCGAGAGGTTATTTCCGGCAGTACGTCAAAAACCAGAATACTAGACAGGCCACTGCTAGCCAGAGAGTAGCCGCGCTTCCGGCAGCACAGAATAATAACTCCCGATCTCGGGATGAGGACAGGCCTCCGCCGATAGATGGAGAGGACGTAATAACCATCTCGGGAGGTCCTCATCTCGTAGGAGGGGGCAGAAATGCTCAAAAACGATATGTGAATGAGCTGAAGACAGGGGACGGGTCTCCATATGAACCCGAACCAAGGGCACCAAAAAGCCAAAGGGTTGAGACTCAGCCTATAACCTTCACCGAGGAGGATGCCTCCCACGTCCAGTTCCCTCATCATGATCCACTCGTCATCACCCTACAGCTTGCCAAAAAAAGAGTGCGCCGAGTTCTCATAGACAATGGGAGCTCAGTTAACATTCTTTATAAAGCAACCCTAGAAAAAATGGGACTCTCCCTTCGCGACCTGAAGGCTTGCGCAACCACTTTGTACGGCTTTTCTGGAGAAGGAACCGCCTGTATGGGGTCCATTGAACTCCCTGTGACCTTGGGAGACTATCCAGTCTCGGTGACCAAGATGATGGAGTTCGTGGTAGTAGAGTTACCATCTGCCTACAATGTATTGCTCGGGAGACCCGCCCTGGTCGGGCTGGGGGCAGTTTCATCTGTAAGGCATCTAGCCCTTAAGTTCCCAACTCCAAGTGGGGTCGGAACATTGAAAGGAGATCAATTGGCAGGAAGGGAGTGCTACAGCATTTCCTTAAGGGGAAAGAAACAAACAAGCGCGCAAGCACTTGTTGTCATACAAAATAAAGATGGGACAGTTTTAGAAATTGATGAGGAGATCGATCCAAGGATCGAAGAGAAGGTTGACCTCCAACCTTTGGAGGAGCTCGAAGAGGTTCAGCTCAACGAATCTGATCCCTCAAAAAAGGTGAAGGTCGGGAAACACCTCCAAGACGGATCAAAATAGCAATTAATTTGCTTTCTGAAGAAAAACCAGGATGTCTTCGCGTGGTCCCACTCTGACATGGTGGGAATAAGCCCTAATGTAGCGAGCCACGCATTGAATATAGAAAAAAGCTTTCCCCCGAAGCAGCAAAAGCGAAGGCAGCTGGATGAAGACAGAAAGAAAGCACTAAAGGAGGAGGTGGACAGGCTGAAAGCAAATAATTTTATAAGGGACGCTTTTTACCCTGATTGGGTGGCCAATCCAGTGTTGGTCCCGAAACCCAATGGGACATGGAGGACGTGCATTGACTACTCGGACCTCAACAAGGCCTGCCCGAAAGACTGTTTTCCCCTGCCGAGAATTGATCAGCTCGTGGATGCCACAGCGGGGCATGGTCTGATGTCGTTCATGGATGCCTATTCTGGATATAACCAGATTCCCATGCATGCCCCCGACCAAGAGCATACGAGCTTCATTACAGATAAAGGGCTCTACTGCTACAATGTCATGCCATTCGGACTCAAGAATGCCGGAGCCACGTACCAGCGGCTCGTAAACATGATGTTCTCAGAGCAAATAGGGAACAACATGGAAGTTTATGTTGACGACATGCTTGTAAAGTCTCAACTTAACAAGAACCATGTTGATGACCTCGAAGAGTGCTTTGGCGTGCTCAGAAAGTACAACAAGAAGTTGAATCCTCAGAAGTGCACTTTTGGGGTGTCTTTAGGAAAATTTCTGGGTTTCATTGTCAATTCTCGTGGAATCGAGGCTAATCCCGACAAGATAAAGGCCCTCATCAATATGCCTTCGCCTCAGAAGCATAAAGATGTTCAAAGCCTGACTGGTAGGATGGCAGCTCTGAGCAGGTTCATCTCGAAGTCAACAGACCGCGGTCTCCCATTCTTCAACTTATTGAAAGGAAGTAAGAAGTTCGAATGGACAGATGAGTGCGAGCTAGCCTTTCAGGAGCTCAAAAAGCGCCTAGCCGAACCGCCCATCCTATCAAAGCCTGAGACGGGAGAAGTACTGTTCCTGTACCTCTCAACTATCGAACACGCGATAAGCGCGGTGCTCGTCCGAGAGGAAGAGAGAATACAGAAACCCGTCTACTATATCAGTAAAAGATTACTGGGGGCAGAGTCAAGGTATCCACTGATGGAGAAGCTCGCCCTCAGTCTGATCCACTCATCTCGAAAGCTCCGCCCTTACTTTCAGGCACATCCTATCCATGTACTGACAGATCAACCACTAAGGCAAGTCTTGTCTAAACCAGAGGCGTCCGGTCGACTCCTAAAGTGGGCTGTTGAACTTGGACAATTCGAGATCACCTACCATCCGAGGACGACCATCAAGGCACAAGCGTTGGCGGATTTCTTAGTGGAGTGCACCGGCATCGCTGATGACGAGGTAACAACCACGGCCCACGAGCTGTGGAATCTTTACGTCGACGGGTCGTCAAATGAAAATGGAGCGGGGGCAGGAGTTATTTTGATCACTCCTGCAGGGAGCAAATTTCACTCTGCATTAAGGTTCGGCTTTAAAGCATCTAATAATGAAGCTGAGTACGAGGCTTTACTGGCGGGACTACGAATAGCAAAGGAGCTCAAGGCCAAAGCTATACATTGTTACAGCGACTCTCAGCTCATAGTTAATCAGATCTTGGGAGAGTACCAGGCTCGTGGCACAAAAATGGCAGCTTATCTGGAGAAGGCAAAGTACGCATTGGAGTTTTTTGAGTTTTATGCAATCGAACAGGTTCCCCGAGAACAAAACTCAAATGCAGATGCCTTAGCTCGGCTCGCCACTTCCACTGAAAATGAGGAGCTGAATGTTGTACCCGTAGAACATTTGTCAGCACCCAGCATTACTGAGTCAGACAAGGAAGATGTGTGCATGATCGAGACAGAACCGACCTGGATGAGCCCGATCGTTGAATACCTCAAAAATGGAATTCTTCCAAAAGATCGAAGTCAGGCTCGGAAACTAATGTATCAACTTCCTCGTTACACCATCCTGGATGGAAGGCTATACATAAGAGGGTATTCCATGCCATTGCTCAGATGCGTGACTCCCCCCGAGGCAAAGAAGATTATTAGAGAAGTTCATGAAGGGTTTTGCGGAGATCATACTGGGGGGCATAGCCTATCCAAGAAAATTATACGCCAAGGATATTTCTGGCCAACCATTAAAACGGATTCTTTCGAGTTCGTGAAAAAGTGCGACAAGTGCCAGAGATTCGCCACGATACCCCAAGCTCCACCTTCCGAACTAACCATGTTGACGTCCCCATGGCCTTTTGCGGTATGGGGTATCGACCTCATAGGCCCACTCCCAACTGGCAAAGGAGGAGTAAAGTATGATGTGGTCGCGGTTGATTACTTCACAAAATGGACAGAGGCTGAACCACTAGCGACCATAACTTCTAAGAAGATCCTAGATTTCGTGGTAAAAAACATCGTATGCCGATATGGAGTGCCAAGAAAGATTGTGTCTGACAACGGAACCCAGTTTGACTGCGACTTATTTACCAACTTTTGTAACAAGAACGGTATAATCAAGAGCTTTTCGTCAGTGGCTCACCCTCAGGCGAACTGTCAGGTCGAAGCCGTTAATAAAACTCTCAAGAGTTCCTTGAAGAAAAAGTTGGAAGAAGCAAAGGGACGATGGCCTGAGGAATTACCCCAAGTCCTTTGGGGATATAGAACTATAGCTCGGACATCAACTGGACACACCCCATTTTCTCTAGCATACGGCTGCGAGGCAATGTTGCCCATTGAGGTCGAAATTCCAACGATTCGAACTCAGATTTACGACCAAAGTTCCAATCATACTCAGCTCGAAGAAACCCTAGACTTGATCGAAGAAAAAAGGGAGGAGGCTCAGCTGAGAAATGCTGCTTACCAGCAACGAACAACAAGATATTTCAATAAAAGGGTTCGAAGTCGAAAGTTCGGAGTAGGAGATCTGGTATTGAGACGCGTATTCTTAGCAACCCGAGATTCAGCAGCAGGAGTACTCGGGCCAAACTGGGAAGGACCATACCAGATAGAATCAGTCATCCGCCCTGGCGTATACAAACTTGCGAGATTAGATGGGAGCCTCATACCACGAGCATGGAATGGCGAACACCTTAGACCATATTATCAATAGTGTAGGAAGTGTCGCCCGTAACCATGATTTTTTGTACTTAGTTTGTTTTTGAATGTCAAATAAAGGGTCTACTTTGTTTCACATGTAATTTATTTTTATTTTTGCAATCTCTCTTAATTTAATAACCTATGGTCACACTCATAGGATATTAAGGGGGCATCATTGGTATACATACCTCCAGCTTAAAAAAACAAAAAAAAATAATAAAAAAACAAAAAAGTATTTGGATATAACCAAATACACGGGCTTAGATAGTTCGGACTTAACCGAGCGAGCTTAGATAGTTCGGACTTAACCGAGTTATCAAAAACATTAAGTATTTGGAAATAACCAAGTACACGGGCTTAAATAGTTCGGACTTAACCGAGCGAGCTTAGATAGTTTGGACTTAACCGAGTTATCAAAAACATTAAGTATTTGGAAATAACCAAGTACACGGGCTTAGATAGTTCGGACATTACCGAACTACCAAAAACCAAAAATGTTTGGAGTTAACCAGATGTGTAAGCATAACAGGTTTGGAACAAACCAGCCAAATTATCGATCAATGATAAATGGGAGCCTAAACCCATCACGAAATATGTCGAGATCGAGGCTGGAACATCTTAAAATAGTTTTGAACTCATAACGTCAGAGCTAAAATACTAAGGATGAGGAAAAGTGACTAAAAGATTAACCAAATCATTCATATTACATGCCATATAAGTACTTTTTAGTTCATGGTTAAAGTAATGTACGACCTTGATAAATAACGAGGTTGGAAACGGATAATTCGAATAAACTATGCATGAATACATCGAATTTCGAGCCTAAATCTAAACTATGTTTGTATGAATTAAATAAACATAACTCATCAATGCAAGAAGAATGTAAAATATTTCGAGCCAAGAAATGTAAAGCATATAAAGAAATTGTGTCAGCCCTGTGGGCACAAATTTAAATAGTTACAAGAATGAGGGGACGCAGCCCCGATAACTGATCTCTCCGAGATCAGATTTAAGGAAGAAGAGTATCCTTGGCCTTCTCAGCATCAATATCACCAGACCCTCCAGGACGAATAGCATGACTATCCTGCTGGGTCGCCTCTCGAGCAGCTGTACTTGCCAAAAGACGGGCATTCCACCGCTCAACATATGTGGCCTCGAGAGGACCCAGGAAGCTGGTGTCAAGATCGGCATTGTCAGCCCAAAGTTTGTACATGGCCTGGTCGATCGCTTTCTCCCTCTGCTCCTTAGACTCATTCAGGAGGCGGGTCTTCTCGCTCTCCATGAAATCGAAGGTGGCAGACTTCTCCTCTTCGAGCTTGGCTTTGGCCTTCTCGAGCTCAGCGTTTGACTTTTCAAGCTCCTCGAGACGGGTCTTCAATTTTTCAATTTCAGACTTCGAATCTTTGAGCTCGTCAACCATCTTCAGCTCGAGATCCTTCGACTTTTGAGCCAGAGATAAGCTCGTTTGCACCTCGTTGGTCAGCTTGTAGTTGAGTTGCGCTGAAACAACAAGGGCCTGAAACACAAAGAATGAATCAGAATTATAATCAGAGACATAAATACTCTAAGACATAAAGAGTGTTTGAGAAGGCTACCGCGGCAGAGAGTTCGATACTCTTCTCATAAAGAGTGTTGCAGTCCGAGGCCTTGCGCACGAGGTCCCAGTGGTCGGCACCAAAGCCAGAAAAGCTCTGACCCACCCGAGAAAGGACGTCCGAGCTGAGAAGCGCCCCTTCTGCCCCAGCGGTGCCATCAAGTACATATTCCTCAGTATGAGTTTGGGCCGTTGGCAGCTGAACCGTTGAGGTAGAAGGTTTCTTCAGAGGCCGAGCAACGATTAACCGGGCCTCGGTGGGAAGCTGAGAGATGGATGCAGTTGAGCCTGACCCATCGACCTGGGCAGTCGGCTCCTTGGAGGTGTCCGCAGTGATCTGGGCCGTGGGAGTCGTCTCGTGACGTTTAGGTACCTTGGACTGTCGGTCGGGCCTCTTTGGTATCCTCGGGCGTTTGCTCTTCTGGGCGCCAGCTCCCCCATCACTAAAGAGCACGGCGTCGAGGTCGGGATTCATGGCACCTGCATAATGACAGTGAGTTAAACAATGATAATAACTTTGGGAAAAGATGTAAACCAGTTGAAGAAAAAACCTAACTGGGACTCTTCCCCGAGCTCGAGCTTGGGGACCATGAAATTCCCCCGTCTTCAGAAGAGGCGGGGGGAATGCCTTCCCTATAAGTTGGTGACAACCTCGAGAGGTCCCTATAGACATTGGTCCCATACTGCACCGCTATCCCATTCCACACCTCGTCCGTGGTGTACATAGTGTCGTATTTCCCGAGCCCACTATCAAACCTATGGACACAGTCATCTACCCAACTCCATATGTAGAAGTGGTATCTATCCTGTGGGCACGAGACTAGTCTATTGGGCTTGTGTTTTAATAAAGTGGGGGACTACATTCGCGAAGTAGGAAGGGTTTTACCTCCATCGGAGTCCGAGCTCGAGGCTTCGTCATTGGCCTCATTTCCCGACCGCGGACTTCTCGAGCGAATTGGGAGAGATGCTTTCCTTTCCCTCCTCGGAGGAAGGATGCCTGTGGGCAGAGGCACTTCCTCCCAGCGTTCGTATTTTTTACTGGACCAGTCAGAGGTTGACTGGCCCTGTCCCAACAAGCCACAAGCTCGAAGCTTGTCCTCATGTAGCAGAAATGAGAGAGACCTCCTGCCATAAGGGAGTCGGAGCAGGCTCTCTCTGTGCTCCTTCATTGCCTCGTCGGGGGTGGGACGCTGAAAGTTAGCTGAAAGGCGAGATACACTTCAACTAAACATGGATTCAAGGGCTAAAGATTCGAGCTCAAAAATAGAAAGTAACGAGAATACTTACGAATTCGCCTAAACGAACGATGTCGAGACGGGAACAGACCGTCTATCCAGAAAAAAGCCCTCTTGAAGTCAGGGGGATGGTTCTGAAGGTCTTCAAAGATTTTTGTTTCTTTGGGGTAGCTCGAAAGATAGTAGAAACCATCTCCTCCCCGAGCTCGGGAGGGATTACTCTTCAAACAAAAGAGATATAAAATCTCTTGGGGTGAAGGTCCTATCCACCCTAGCTCGTGGAATAAGGACCTCAGGGCAGACAGCACCCTGTATGAATTGGTGTTGAGCTGGAATGGAGCCAACCCAACAAAATCGATGAATTCTCTGAAAAAGGACTTCAGGGGCAACAAAGCTCCTGCCCTTAGGTGTTCTTGGCTCCAGGCCACGTATTTCACCCTGGAATCGCGGCCCCCAGGAGCGAAGCAGCTCCGTTCATGCCTTGTCGGAGCTCGACAGTTCAGTGTGTCCAACGAGCTAAGGCCATGAAGGGCCAGGATGTCAGTTATCTGGTCGGAGGTGGTAACCGAGCTCTGGTAGAATTCGGCTTCAAACATCTCCCTCCTAGGCTGCGAAGATGAAGGCTCCGCCATTAAGGAAAACTGGAGTTCCCCCGGGTGGTATGCTACCGTGACTTTTAACGCGGGGTCGAGGGGAACTGGCCTAGGTCCGGGGTTCGGCTCCGGATAGATGGCTTCCCGAAGGACCCTTCTCTTCTTTTTGATGACCTCGTCAATCTGGCAGCGATAGTGGGCTCGAATGCCTTCTTGCTCGCGTGCGATCTCGTACTCTTTAATCTGACGCTGGTTCCGAACAAAGACCGATTCCGGGCTCGGAGATTTGGGCTCGTAAGGAATTGCTCGTAATGACCTCCACCGTCTTTCCAGATTCTGTGACATCTAACGAGAAAGAAAAAATGGTGAGGGCCATGCATGCAAGGATCACGAACTCGATAAGATGAGCTCGGATATCTAAGGGCAAGAAACTAAATATTAAGACCCTCACTAAAGAGTCAGAGCGCGTATTCCACAGGGAAGAAAAAGAACGTGGATGATTTTTTGAAAATCCCGAAGTTCAAGGGAAAGAAAGGTGGCGGTTAGCCAAGAAAGGGCTTTTTCGGGTTTCGTGTAATTGTCAAGAGTAAGGGTTTTTACCCGAAAACTTGGTGTACAAGAAACATAGCCTAAAATTTTCAAAACCCAGAAAGTTGAAACCACATTCAAACGTCGAATCTGGATATAAACCAGAGACGAACTTCCAGAGTGAAAATCCAGAAATCCTAAAAACCTATCGGTTCAAACCCTCCTATCGCATCATGCTAAGAACGTAAACTAACATACACAGCAAGCACAGTATAAAAGGAACAACAAAAATGGTGTACTTACACAGTGATGGGGAGTGCAACGAAATCGTCGAGTAGAGAAGAGGTTGCAGGAAAGAACTCACTGACTCGTACAAACCAGGATTCTTTTGTTTCTTCGGCCTGGAAAACATGCAATGAGCATAAACTGTGGTAAGAGGTTTAGGGAGTGTTTTTCTTTTTTCTGGTCTGTGATAAGCAAATGTGAAGAAGACGAAGAGGGGGTCTTGTATAAATAGGTGGGAAAACTGAATTAATCAGGAGCGTTGATTAAAATCCTCAACAGATCGAATGGAGGGGAGTCGATGATAAGATGGCGCCGAAAAGCTGTCAGACGAACGATCGTGGGCATGTTCCCAAGGTACTCAAGTACCTAAAGTGAGCAATACCCATCTGGCACGTGTCCGTTTTTAAGAGTGTGACGGTATGGTTCCCAGAAAAAGTAGTTCAAAAGTTTCCTTCTCTTAGGACTCGAACAAATACTTTTGAGGGGGCAAAATGTTATACCCAGATTTCAAGCCATAGTAAATATGACCTCGAAAGGTGAGTTCGCATTAAAATGGTCTCGTGAAGGTTAGGGAACGTTCTACGATTGTAAGTCGAGCCTCCAAAGTATGATACATGACCTCGAGTGTAGTGACCTCGAAATGATCTCGATCTCGAAAGATAGCTCTGAGAGCCCCTCATCTTCGGGAACAACTTCGGAGCAGGGATCTCGAGCTCGATATGCCATCTCGAAAGAAATGTTAGCTCGGGAGATGTCAGTGGCTCGCACAATGACGTGAAACCTGGGACGCTGAAGCCTTGGAGATACGCTATGATCACCTTGAATATCTACAAGTATTGTAAATATGGGATGTAATCCTCATTTATTGATGTAAATCCCCAAGAATCGTGGGATATTATTTAGTCAGTTATGCGTTTCCTGATCTTTGGGGAACGTTTCCTTTTATATCTGATTATTGGCATTTAAGGCCATTTATTTTTATTCACAAAAGAGTAACTACCCAAAATATGTGGGATAGTATTCTGCATCCTTCTCTATAAATGGAGAAGGCATGCACCATTGTAAAGGACCGAAATTCTGCTCCTTGGGAGAATTCATGCTAAAGAATTGTTCAGAGATAATCTTGAGATTAATAACAGAGACTCGTGGACTAGGCAGATTTAACTGCTGAACCACGTAAAAACCGTGTGTCTGATTCGTTTGTTTGTTTTAGCTATTGTCTTTAATTGTTTATGTGCTCTCTTCTTTTATCTGCTGACGAAAAACGGCGTCAACAGTATACTTGGGGATCTGATACATCATTTTTTTAGCCTTGTTCCGTTCTTTTGGGAGAATGCCGGTCTCAAGGTATTCAACTATCGGGGTCATCCAGGTTGGCTCGGAATTGATCATGCAAACATCCTCCTGCTCGGGCTCGTGAATACCGGGCATCATGAGATGTTCAATTGGCACGACATTTAGTTCGCCAGTCCTGGTAGAGGTAGCAAGCCTGGCTAAGGCGTCCGCGTTCGAGTTCTGCTCTCGGGGGACCTGTTTTATCGCATAGAACTCGAAATGCTCCAGTGCTGATTTTGCCTTTTCTAAATATGTCGCCATTCTTGTACCACAAGCCTGGTAGTCTCCTAAAATTTTATTAACCACTAGCAGGGAGTCACTGTAACAATGTATCGCTTTGGCTTTGAGTTCCTTGGCTATACAGAGTCCTGCCAGTTGGGCCTCGTATTCGACTTCATTATTCGACGTGTCGAAGTCAAATCTCAAGGCAGAGTGAAATCGGCTTCCTGCTAGGGTGATCAAAATTACACCTGCTCCTGATCCATTTTCATTAGAAGACCCGTCAACATAAAGTTTCCACAACTCGTGGGCCAGGGTTATAACTTCATCGTTGGTCACACCAGTGCATTCCACTATGAAATCTGGCAAGGCCTGTCCTCCTATGGTCGTCCTAGGATGATAAGTGATCTCGAATTTTTCGAGTTCAACGGCCCATTTAAATAGTCGAGCTGAGGCTTCTGGCTTGGACAAGAATTGTCTTAGTGGTTGATCGGTCAGTATATGGATGGGGTGCGCCTGAAAATAAGGTTGGAGCTTTTCAAGATGAGTGGATTAGGCTAAGAGCTAACTTCTCCATCAAGGGATATCTCGATTCTACCCCCAGTAACCTTTTACTGACATAATACATAGGCCTTTGCACTTTTTGTTCTTCACGCACGAGTACCGCGCTTATGGCGTGCTCGGTCGTAGCAAGGTATAGGTATAGAACTTCTCCCGTGATGGGTTTTGACAAGATGGGGGGTTTTGTGAGGTGTTTCTTGAGCTCTTGAAAAGCCAACCCGCATTCCTCCGTCCATTCGAATTTCTTGCCTCCCCTCAAAAGGTTGAAAAATGGAAGACAATGGTCTGTAGATTTCGAGATAAATCTACTTAGTGCTGCCATCCTGCCAGTCAAACTTTGGACATCCATATGCTTCCGAGGTGATGGCATATCAATCAGAGCCTGGATTTTGTCTGGATTAGCTTCTATTCCCCGGGCATTTACAATGAAGCCCAGGAATTTTCCCGAAGATACTCCGAAATAGCACTTCTGAGGGTTGAGTTTCATGTTATATCTCCGTAACATGGCGAAGCATTCTTCGAGGTCATCCACATGGTTATTGTTAAGTTGAGATTTAACTAACATAACAGCAACATAAACGTCCATGTTCACTACAAGAATTTTAGCCTAATATAACACCTAAAAATCACAATTTTCAAAAAACGCTATGGTTAAATAGAAAAATTAGGCGCGCTATTGGTACAGTAAATTTTAAAGCCCGCCACTAGCTTTTCCATCTCCCCCTCTAATATTCTATTAGCCCTAAAGTATCTCTCTCTCTCTCTCTCTCTCTCTCTCTCTCTCTCTCTCTCTCTCTCTCTTGTATCTTCTTCTTCACTAATCAACCCTAACCGCATTCCCCTCTCTGTCTCTTTTTCTCTCCCTCTAAAAATAGCCACACACACTCCAATCTCTTGCCTTCTCTCAATCTCTCGTTCATCCCACTCACAGTGACTCTCTCTTTCACTCTCTCTGGTTTGGACAATCGTTCACCGACCTCTCTCTCTCTCATTCTCTTTCAAATGTGGGTGCTAAGGATCAATGATGAAGGGTCCCAGGAAAGGGCTTTGGGACGATGATGAAAAGACGTAATAAGGGGCGAAGCAGATGCTCCCCAAAGTGCTTTGACCCTTTCTTCTCCCTAGCGCGAACCAGAGGCCTTTCCTCCATGGGCGATGGGCAACCGAGTCTGTCCATTATGTGAAGTAAGGTAACTTTAACCCACTTTTTTAATTTATGATATATGAAGTATGATTTATATGTAAACTAAGGTAACTGAGCCTGTCAATTTTGATTTTTTTTTGGTGTTGATTTATGGATTTGAAAGTTTAAAATCCTAAACCTCAAACATTTAATGGTCCGAATTTTCTCAAATTTTTATAGTTTTTTCTTGCCATTATATATGTAACACTCGATCATGCTCTTTGATGGTTTTTTTTTTTTTTTTTGCAGTTTATTTTAATATTGATTGTGTTCATGTTGCCATTTACAGACCAAAAGCAAACCGTTGAAGCAAACCATGACCACACCCCTGCTGAAGCCTCCCTCACGCAGCTGAAGCACACCACGACCACACGCATGTTGAAGTCATTGGGTCTCTCGTCCCTCCCCCTCTGTTTATCTCTCCCGCTGGCTATGAGCAAGAACAGAAGACCTATGTTTATCTCTATGAGAGGTATAGTTTGTGTTTTTTTTTTTTTTTCAGATTTCAATATCAAGAAAACATTTTGAATATTATCAGTATATATATGTGTGTGTGTGTGTGTGTGTGTGTGCTTGTGTTAGAATTATTTCTAAAATCCTGACTTTCATATGTATAGGCTTGTTTGTCTCTCATTTTTTAGATTGAGCGTAATTTTCTCAGAGCTTGTGTTTGTGAGAACTAGTTTTGTTAGAGAGAAAGGTGTTGAAAAACTCAATCTTCGAGTTGTAATTTTTGAGTATGTACTATTGCTTTGTGTGACTGGAACCAAGTAATTTTAGGTGTGTTTCTTCTCTTAATTTCTCAGTTTTTTTTTCATTTCTGCTTTCATTCTACTTCTTTTGTGTTAAATCTGAGTGTTTTAAATCATGGATTTGGAGTAGTTAATCCTCAGTGTGCCTTAGAGTTTGGTTGTTTGGGCCTATGGGAAATTTTTCATGTTCTGTATGTCATTATCTTTTGTGGCATTTTTGGCTTGTTGGTCTTATTTCTTCTATGACAGAATTTGTATTGTTGTGTCTTCTTACTTTGATGAATATATTTGGATACTGCCTTGGAATTTTTTCAGCATATGATTATCTTATTTCTATTTGGTTGGAGGTCTATAAATAAGAGTCACCTTTTCATTTTGTATTTCTATTTGGTTGTGATTATGTTGGTTTTTGTGAGTGTTGAAGAATATGTTTGAAGGGTTCCCTTTCTTATTTCATTTCTGTGCACAGTAGCTATTTGTTTAGTTGATTTTCCTTAGTTTGAATGCCTCCATGCACAACTAATATGAAGGGTTAAGTAAGGTATATACTTATTCAAACTATTGGATAGATTAAGATTCTTGACTCATTGGAATTAATTCACCCAAAGTAAATGGAACTTTTAGGTAAATTAAGAGTGATTTTAAAATAAATTAATTAACCATAAAACTATTGAGTATTCTCTTGACGACAACACTTAGTCAATACCTTACTATTTGTATTTGTTAGTGTCTTTAGTTCTGTTAGTATTACTGTTAATATAGACTGTTCCTGTAACTAATTGTAGTTAGTCTCTACAATGGTTAGAATTGCTTGTGTTGGTATTTTTGTAGTTACCTATCCTTTAGTCCTTTTTGCTGTATTTTTTTGTATGAAGTTAGGATTGTCGAGATTTGATTTATGCATGTTGTATTATCTGATTTTATTAAGCTTTTGTTATAAGTGTGAACTGAAGCTCTACTCTCTTAAAGTTAAACTATTATTATTTGCATATCTTTTTTTTTGCAATTGTATTTCATTTGCATGTTTTAGGTTCTTGATCACAGAAGTGAAAAGACATTTAAATTTTGCATGTTTAGTAAATTTGTTCTTCTATTTTATTAGTTATCTTTTTGCCTGAAATACTATGTTTTGCACACTACCTTTATGTATTTGATTTCTTGTTCTTTTCTATTATTGGATATATATTAATGTATTCATTATTGATGAGATTTAAGTGTTGATCATATGTAATTATTCCATTCAACTGATACAATGTAAACCATGTCCAGCCACTGCTTAACTGGCCTTTTCTTTTTATTTGCTCATAAGCAGTTGCTTCAACTAAATTGGGGAAGATATTGAATTCCTATGCCATATTGGACATGAAAATGTAAGGACTGTTAAGAATTAGAATAGCTCCTTAAGCTCTTAGCCATTTGAACTCCTTAAGCGATTTAGCCATTTGAACTCCTTAAGCGATTTTCACCTTCTTTACTAATTTTGACCTCATTACTGACTAGTTCAGCAGAGAATTTGGGTTTAGTTTTACACTAATGAACATGAATATTTCATATATGTTTCATATCTTGCAAAGTTGCTTTGTTATGGTTTATACTGTACATATTTTTGTTTAATCTAACATTACTTACTTAAGTAGTGTTGGGTTTCATTGCTTTTTGCTTTTCATATATGTTTCATTGCAGAGTTAAATTGTTTGACAATAAGGACCCCCTTACTTGCCTTATATTGTATACTATTTTGATCTTAATTTTTCTGTGGTTAAGGATCTTATTATATTTTTATTTTACAAAGTGATTTACATATTTTTGTTCACTTTAATTTCTAGGTCTTTGTGCATTTGAAGTTTTGATGTTTATGAGTATCTTTCTGTAATGTGTTAAAGCTTTTTATTTTAATAATGTCTTATGTTATAGCTTAACTGATTTTTATAAGGCTTTCTGCATAGTTTTGAACACCTAATGTTCGAGTTTTCTTTATCCCTTTTTCATGTGTGATTTTTGAGGAGGCAAAACCTTATATTTCTATAGATATTTTCAGGTAAAAATATATGTGTGTATCTGAATTTGTTCTCAGTTACATGTATTTTATGTTTGGTTAGTTTGATAATATTGGGCATATAATTCTTGCTTTGAGCTTCATATTAGATTAATCAAATTTAAGAATTAGCACATTGGGTTTAGAGTACTAAAGTTATGTATGTAACTAGAATTTATTTGATTTTTTTTTTGTTTTTCTGAAATCTCCTTTCTCACTTTATTCATATTTTTCCTCTATCTTCCTATTTTTTTCTTCATCTTCGTTGAATCTCTAGTTTGGTTCTTCATATGTTCATTATATAGGTTTTCTAACAACTTGATATACTTTGGTCATGTTTGTGACTGATAATGATTTCTTAATCTCTCTAATTTTCATCTATTTGTCTTTTGCTTCAAGCCTGGGCTGCATTTGTCTACTAATTCTTGGGTTTGGTTTCCTTCTTTGATGGAGGTACAGACACAACCAGCAAATTTTCTTTGACGTCAACGGTTAGTAAACCTAACTCATTTTTTAAGCAATATCATTAAAAAAGAAACAGAAGAAGAAGAGATTAACAGTTGTAGGCTTTAAAAAATTTCAGAGCAACATCATGAGGAGGTTTGCCTTGGAAACCTGAGGAGATTTCAATTTAGAGAGCTTCAGTTGGCAACAAACAACTTCAGCAGCAAGTACTTGGTTGGATGATGAATTGAAGGATGGAGCAAGTTTTATGCATGATTTACTTTTGTGTGTCTTGTAATGTTTCTGTTTTTCATTTTTAAAGTAAAAAATGCTCAAGATTATAAAATTTTATTATGTTATGCTTTCAAATTTAAGTTAGAACTAAGATCTCATGAAGTAGACATATTCATGGTTTGAATTAGTTATTGTTTAATGTAATACTTGTGGTTTATCAATCTATTAAGAATTACATTTTATGATTAATTTTTATTTTTTTTATCAAAATACAATAATGAAAATCTTTTAATTTAAAAAAAAACCTTATAAGTATACTTATCAAAATAAAATTTAAAATATATTATCCACACTAAAGTAACAAAATTTTATTACTAGACTTTTAATATGTTATGATTTAGAAATATATTATAAGCATAACAAATCGTTATGCTTTATATAATATAACAAACTAAAAATGCTATCAAAATAATCAAATGTAACAGTGGAAAAGTGTTATGCATAAAGTATAAGATTAAACTCCAAATTTATAATCAAATACTCTAACTAAATGTTATTATTTAAATATTATAGCAACTAAAAATGTGTTATTGAATAGTTTAAGATAACATCGAACATAACATTCGAATACTGTTATAGAAAAGACAGGACTTTTAATAACAGGGGCTATGTTAGCATTTTCAGAAGCGTTATCAATATTCCCAGTTAGTAGTTTTTAAGTGTTAAGAATACTGTTTTTTCTTGTAGTGGTTGTTACCTATATGTTCAGAGAACATCATGTTTACGAGTCACTGGTAAGTGGCTCCAGCATTCTTGAGCCCGAATGGCACAACGTTATAGCAATACAGCCCTATGTTTGTCACAAAACTCGTATGCTCTTGGTCAGGGGCGTGCATGTAAATCTTGTTATATCCAGAATAGGCATCCATGAACGACATGATTCCATGCCCTGTCATGGCATCCATGAGCTGGTCGATCCGAGGTAAAGGGAAGCAGTCCTTAGGACAGGCCTTATTAAGGTCCGAGTAATCAATACAAGTCTGCCACGTCCCGTTAGGCTTCGGGACCAATAACGAGCTGGCTACCCAATCGGGGTAAAAAGCATCCCTGATGAATTGGTTTGCTTTCAACCAGTCGACCTCCTCTTTAAGGGCATTCTTCCTATCGTCATCCAGTAGTCTCCGCTTTTGTTGCTTCGGGGGGAAGCTTTTGTCGATATTCAATGCGTGGCTCACCACATTTGGACTTATCCCTATCATGTCCGAATGTGACCATGCGAAGACATCCTGGTTCTTCTTCAAAAAGCAAATTAATTGCTATTTCATTTCTTCGGGGAGGTTTTTCCCTACCTTTACTGTTTTTGGGGGATCTGCTTCTTCGAGCCTGATTTCTTCGAGCTTTTCCAATGGTTCGAGATCAGCTCTTTCCTCTATTCTTGGATCAATTTCTTCATCTATTTCGAAGACTGTCCCATCCTTATTCTGAATAATGATGAGTGCTTGTGCGCTCGTTTGCTTCTTTCCTCTAATGGAAATGCTATAACATTCACTTCCGGCTAGCTGGTCTCCCTTTAGTGTCCCAATGCCACTAGAAGTCAGGAACTTGATGGCCAAATGCCTTACAAATGAGACTGCCCCTATCCCTACTAGGGCGAGTCTCCTGAGCAGCACGTTGTAGGCCGATGGCAGGTCCACTACTACGAATTCCATCATCTTGGTTGTTGAGATTGGGAAGTCTCCCAAGGTCACAGGGAGTTCGATGGATCCCATGTAGGCAATCCCTTCTTCTGAAAAACTATACAACATCATTGCACAGGCCTTTAGGTCACAAAGTGCGAGTCCCATCTTTTATAAGGTGGCCTTATAAAGAATGTTCACTGAGCTCCCATTATCAATAAGAACTCGATGAACCCTCTTGTTCGCGAGCTGAAGAATGATGACTAGTGGGTCGTTGTGAGGAAATTGAACATGGGACGCATCATCCTCAATAAAGGTTATAGGTTGAGATTCAACCCTTTGGTACTTCGGAGCTCTGGGTTCGGGTTCATAAAGGGACATGTCGCCAGTTTTTAGCTTATTCACGTATCGCTTTTGGGCGTTCTTGCCCGATCCTGTGAGATGAGGCCCGCCCGAGATGGTTACAACATCTTCTCCATCAATCGAAGGGGGTATCTCATCTTCCTTAGCTCGGGAATTGCTGTTTTGGGCAGGCGGTAGTGCAGCTGTCCTCTGGCTGGTAGAAGCCTAATTATTGTTCTGGTTTCTGACATGCTGCCTGAAGTATCCTCTCGAGATCAAGCCTTCGATCTCGTCCTTCAGTTGCCTGCACTCATCAGTAGTGTGTCCAGTATCTCTATGAAATCAACAGTATTTACTGGAGTCTCTCTTGGATTTTTGGTTTCTACGGGGATCTGGACATCTGAAAGGGAGCTGGTATTCATTAGCCAGGTAAATATTCCCCCGAGACTCGTTGAGCTCGGTGTACTCCTTGTCCACGAAGAAATACCTTTCCCCTTTCTTCTTCTTTCCCCCTTCTGCCTCGAGGTTACTTCCTTCATTCTTCTTTCTTTTGGAAGGGGTTTCTGCAAGGGGTTTCGAGGCAGATGGGTCCGCCGAGGTCGAGGCAGAGTTTACATTTATCGTTGTAGTTATAGGCTGAGAGGTCATATTCAGCATTGACCTCGCCTCTTCTACATTGACAAACCTCTGAGCTCGTCGATTAAACTCGGTTATGGACATCACAGGCTTCCTCTGCATATCTTCCCAGAGGGGACTTCCCGGCATTACCCCAGCTCAGACGACCATTAAATGACCGCAGTCTTCTACATCACGAGCTCGGGCGACTTCCAGATTGAATCTTGTAAGGTAGCTTTTCAGCGTTTCATTTGGTTGTTGTCGGACGTTGGTCTGGGCCGATGCCTTGGGCCTTATCCCGATCATGGCTCTAAATTGCTTCTTGAAATCCCTTGAGAACTGATCCCAAGAAGTGATTTAATGCCTCTTATATTTTTCGAACCAGTATTTTGCTGGTCCTGTAAGTGATGATAGTAAAAGCATGCATCTGAGCTCGTAACCCATAGTACTTGCTCTCCTAATAGTGTTAAATGTACTTAAGTGACTGTACGGGTCGGATTTCCCTTCAAAAGGTGGGACATGAGGAATCTGAAACCCCTGATGAAACAGAGTGTTGGAAATGTGGGGAGAGAATGGTTCGAGCTCCTCATCAGAATCTTCGTCCCGATTCTGGCCTCGCTCATTCTGTAAGAGCCTAAATGCTCTTTCCAATTGATAAATTCTTTCTTGAACTGGATCCATGGGAGGTCTTGCCTGAAATTGGTTATCGTTGATCACAATTCCAGGCCCGTACCTTCACATGGGATCCTTGCGCCCATTTAGGCGATCTCTCAAGTCTGGGTTCGAGGGGTTACCACTACCCCGATTTTGATTCAGGTGTTCCCGCAAGTCAGGGTGGTTCCTTTGGTTCCCAGTATTTCTGCGTCCTTGATCATACATGCTGGCTGATCTGATGTCCCCTAAGTCTTCGCTGGCGAGGCTCGTTGCATGATTGTTTCGAGATGGATTCCTTTCAGGTTGCCTCGTCTCTATAGTGTGATATCGAGAAATTTGGCTTCTCATAGGCCGGGCGCCTCTCCGTTCTCTAGCAGTTTCTCCATTCCCCTACTTCCGTCCAGCCCGCCTTTCCATATCACCCTGAGTCAGTTGTGTGTTTCTCCGAGGTGTTGAGGAATACCTTATTGGCGATGGAGGGTGCCGTATGGGTGATGGTGGCTGCCACCCATTTTCGGGGTCTGGATGGTCCCCAGTTCGCCTGTGCTGGCTCGCGAACATTCTGTGCGTTACCAGGATTCTGAGTCCGAGCTGCTGCAAGGGCTCAGTTATTCCCAGTTTCAGCTGGTAAGTCAGCAGTTGAGTTAACAGGAGCTCTAGTCCGGGTGTTTCTTCGGGGCCTCGAGGGAGCAGGTTGTTCTACCGGTGGCGGAGGTTGCTCCGTTCTTCTTGTGGCGGAATTTTTGCGAGGTCGCCCACGAGGCATGTGGGGAGGAACATGAATGTCCCGCGGAGGTGGGACCTGGACCTCAGATGGAGGTTGAGGCTGAGCCGCCTGCGCCTCCGCAACCAATCTAGCTAATTTCTCATTACGCTTCTTGGCCTTAGCCAACTATTTTCTTAACTGATGATTTTCGAGTTCCACAATGGGGACATATAGCTCAGGATTATAGTACATGTCCTCGTCGTCCCAAGGGGCCAGTGGTGCTGCAGGTCCTTGAGAGTCGGAGGACTCACTTCTCTCCTTTGGTTCTGGATTCGTCATTGATTGTTTCCCAGGGCGCCGTGGATAGTTGACTTCTTCTTCAGGAATATTAGGATCATTTGTGGCCATAGCTAATCAGGGAGGCTTTTTCGAATGACTAGACTCAAATTCGTACTGCTTAATGCTCTCAATGAAAGCACCAAATTTTTTACGCTATTTTTCATCAACTTAAAACGTAGAGCAATTAAACAAAATGAGCTATGGTGTAGATGAATAGTATGGTGGAACAACAAGGGTTTTACGTGGTTCAGCAGTTAAATCTGCCTAGTCCACAAGTCTATTTTATTAGGACTTGGAGTTTTCTGGAAATCCTTCAGAGATGAATTCCCCAGAGTTCTCTCTCAAGATATCAAAAGATCCATCATCTACAAGTGTTCATGACCTCTCTATTTATAGAGAGTTTTCAGAGTTCATTCCCACATATTTCGGGAAGATACTCCTACATATTAATTGAAATAATGATATTAAATGTTGTAACTCCTATATACAAGGAAACGTCCCCTGAAGACCAGGAAACGGATAACAGACTGGTTAATATCCCTTTAATGTTGGGATGTTACAACAATAAATATCTTTAAACGTACAGAACGCGTTACATCAGATGACTCATCAAATCTCTGAGGTCAGCAACCAGCATCGCGTCAGTCAAAGTTTACGGACAAGTTACGAATTGTCCGTCTTATTCCAAGACCTGCTCAGAGCAGATAAATACCATCGAGGCTGTCACATTTCGAGCTTGTCCTCTTTAAGCTCGGACTACTCAGTTTGAAGGCACTCGCTAACAGATGTATCTCAATGCTATGCTCTTTCGAGCTTAGAAAGAATCTCGAGGTTACATCTTTGAGATTGCCGCCTAGCTTCGGGGCTTTTACAACTAGACCATGAACATGCGTTTTTATATATCTCGAGCTCACAATCGACGAGTCCAGCCTTCGAGGTCATAATTTCTTATCTCGAAATCTGGGTGTAACACCTATTATTTTAAAAACCATGTCATAATCTTTGAAAAGGCATATAAAATATTATATAAATAGATGCTCTATCATATTAATAAATTTAAGAAAATTAAAACTATATAGTATAAATTTATTTTTGTTATTTTATCATTTATCTTTTATGCTAACTTTATAAGATAAAAGAGAAAAAAAATTGTGATATTATATATAGTACCTTATATTTTTTATATATAAAAATTAGAAAAATTATTAGCAATTGAAGAAAAAAATAATTTTTTAGATAGTTTAAGTTATGAGTTAATATATTTCTATGTGTGTGTATATATATAATTTTAGGTGAATTACATAAACATAACATTGAAAAATTGAGAAATTACGAAATGTATATAAAAATTATAATTTTCTATTATTATAAAAAAGATTATAATTTTTTTAATTAGCTTAAATTCTTTTTCTAAAAAATTATAACTAAATAAATAAATATAAAAATTCTTTAAATATATATATGTATTTTATTTTTTTTATTTTAAAATTGTGCAATGCACGGCTATATTTCCTAGCTAATATATATTGTTGGAACTTTGTTGTCTTTATAAAGTTGGGACTAAAATAGATGACTTGCCAATATCTATACTTTTCTTTTCATATTCTTTGTTATTTCTTTTTTTTTTTTTAAATTTATTTAGTATTCATTCTCATTATCTTAAATCATTTACATATAATAAATGAAGGACATTTTATTGCTTTATATAAAATATATATAATTTATATTATTAATAACACCTATTTTTTTTAATAAATAACTCCGATTTTTTTATCATATAATATTATATAGCTACAAAATTATACTTAAACTAGAAAACATAACCGTACTTCGCGCAGTCTTTTGTAATTTTTTTTTTTTTTGATAAATTCTAAATAATTAAAGTACCAAAAACAAAATTCAACCAACTTGTTGTGAGCTTTGTTTTATCTATTCATTATTATTATTATTATTATTATTATTATTATTATTATTATTATTACCAATGATATGCTTTGCTTGATTTTTTTGTAAAAATTATAAATTATGTGTAAATAAATCTATTTTGTGTGGAATAGTTATTTTTACCAATTACCCAGATCTTTTATTTTTAAAAATAAACTTTTAGACCACGTGTTTTGTCAAAATGTTAAAAATACTACAAGAAAAAGACTCTACAGCGACGACATCTATTGCGACGACTCTAAAGTCGTCGCAAAAATTTATTTTTCCTTAATTTATTAAAAAATAAGCTACAGTGACGACATGTCGTCGTTGTAGGGTTGTCAACAACACACGATCTGGCCCTCCAAATTCCTGATACCCTACAACGAGTCGTCGTTGTAACGTATCGTAAGAAAAAAAGAGGGAAATATGTTTGTCTATAGCGACGACCTGTCGTCGATGTAGGATGCTCATGGAACTCAACTACCCAGAGTTGGTTGCCTATTTGCACACCCTATAGCGACGACTTGTCATCGCTGTAGAGTCCAATATAATCCACTGATCAGTTATTTTGTACTCTACAGCGACGACATGTCGTCGCTATAGGGTCAAAAATAAAATATGGGAACGTGAACTGCCAAAACATTTAAATCAATTTTCACTGCCTATAGCGATGACATGTCGTCGTTATAGAGTAGACGCGTAGTCTCATCATTTGAGTAAAATGATGCGTTTGATATCACCGACGACATTCATATACTCTATAGTGACGACATGTCGTCGCTATAGAGTCTGTCGATATAACCTCCAACCCGAGTCTTCTTCCTCATTTTTGCAAAATAATTCTCAGAGGACAGCGACGGAAAACCATCCCCCACCGCCATCTGAGGTCTTCCAGGCTAATTTTTGGCAATTTCTTCCTTGTTTTGGTAATCTAAACCTATTTTCTTCGTATTTTATGGTTTATTTTATTTTTATTTTTTTGTTAATATATGTGTGTATTTTGTATTTGTTATAAATAAGTTTATGAAATTTTTTGTGGGTTTTTTTTTTTTTTTTGCAGATTACTTGTGCCTAGCCCGAGCCTTAAGATTGGATTATTGGTGTTGGATAACACTTTAGCCACTTTTGGGTAATGTTTTTAAGTTTTTTATTATTGATTAATTGTTAAATTAAGTTTTTGATTGTGTAATTGGTTATTCTATAGAGTGTTGAATTTTGAATTTTTTAGGTTTTATTTGTTAATTTAATTAAATTTGTATTTTTTAGGGATAGATTGTAAATATATTTATTAATTTGATTTAATTAAATATTATGTTATAAAAAAAATACATATTATAGGTTTAGATTTTAGATGATATAATTTTATTTATTTATATATATGTTTATTTTTTTATGTGTATATGAATGTATGTATAAAAAATATGAATATGTTTATATGATTTAATGTGGATATGAATATTAGAATTTAAATAATAATTAGATTATTATCTTATATAAATATAATTAAATGTTTATAATATAATTTATGTTGTTGATATGAGATATAAATCTTTGAAATCAATTATATGTATGTTCTGGGACTGGTTTTGTAGTTTTTATGCATGTTTTAAATTTTGGGATAGGTTAGATTATAGTCGTTATGCTGCCAAAATTTTAGTAGTTTTAGAAATATTAAACATTACAATTTAATTTTTAATTAATTTTAAAACAATTAATTATAAAAATAATGAAGTGTAAATTATAATAAAAATTTTACAAATATAAAACTTTATTAATATTTTTTTATAAAATAAGTAGAAATTAAAATAGTAATCTTTAATGGTAAATTAATAAATATAATATATTTATAAAATACAATAATATATTTATAAAATACAATAATATATATAGATAGAATAAGTAATTAAGTTAACTTTACTCTAATTTAAAATTAAAATAATAAATTAAAAATAATAAAACTTAATTGGTAATTTAAAAAATAAAAAATTATAAAAAGAATTTGATCATTATTAAATAATTTAATGATAATTTTAATTAAATATTATTTGTTTATATAATGAATCTTTATAATGCATTCATAACTAACAATAATATATGTTCATAAAATTTGATAAGATATTCATAAAAATTATTAATGGATTCATCATAAGATTCAATAAGATATCATAAATTACTTAAAAAAATTAGTGCTTTGGTGATACAAAATTTATTACCAAATAAAGGTAGTTTTTATGATTATCACATTGTGATAATTTTTTTTCCACTTGAATCAGTTATGACGATTGACAAGACTTGGATAACCAATAGGCGTCGTAACTCTGATGAGTTTTGGAATGGTCTTCAAGTATTTATACAAATGGCCAAGAATCATGTGAATGCTTCAGGAGAAGTCAGGTGCCCATGCGTTCAGTGTGTCAATATGCTGAATCAGAAACTGTATGTGGTGGAGGCTCACATACACAGATATGAGTTTCTGCAAAGATACATGAAGTGGACCTACCACGGTGAATTTGATATGCCTCCAGTAGTGGACGACGGAGCTCCAGTGACTGATGACATGATTGACATCATCAACGATGTTATTGGTGAATAAGACACTAAAGAAGAAGGCATAAATGAAGGAATTTCAGATGGTAGTGGCAATAGTGCGAAGTATCAATTTGATGACCTTAATCGAGAGGTTGAAGCTGAGTTATACCCTGGTTGTACATGGTTTTCTTCCTTGAACTTCTTGGCGAAGATGATGCACATAAAGGTTATGAATAAATGGACAATTAGTTCCTTTGATGAACTTTAGAAGTTTATGAAATTTTCATTCCCGAGAGAGAATAAGATTCTGACTTCATTCTATGAGTCTAAGAAAAAAATGAGGAAGTTAGGGTTAGGTTATCAATCAATCCATGCTTGCAAGTATGACTGTTGTTTGTTCTAGAAGGAGAATTCTCAAAAATAGAGTTGTCCTGTATGTGGTGAAAGCCGATGGGTTGACAAAGACACAAAGGGGAAAAAAAGTTACCCACAAAGTGTTGCAGTACTTCCCTTTGACTCCTATGATGAAGCGTCTTTATGGTTCAAGGCATACATCAAATGATAAGACCTGACATAGTACGGGATGGTCGAAAGAAGACGGTGTGATGCACCATCCTGTTGATGGGGGTGCTTGGAAATAATTTGATTCCAGATATCCTAATTTTTCCAAAGAACCCTAAGATATTCGATTGGGTTTGGCTGCTGATGGTTTTAATCCATTTGGTAACATAAGTCTATCTTACAGCATGTGGCTGGTACTAATCTGCACGTACAATATGCCTCCTTGGTTGTGCATGAAAGAGTCATCATTCATGCAGACCTTATTGATTCCCGGTCCGAAATCACCTGGGAAGGACATGGATGCCTTTTTTAGGCTTGTGGTAGACGAATTGAAGGAGTTGTGGGATGAAGGAGTTCAAACCAGAGACGCTGCAACGAACAGTGTATTCAGAATGCGTGCAACACTATTATGGACTATCAATGATTTTCCAGCCCGTAGTAGTTTGTCTGGTTTGAGTGGCCAAGGATATATTGCATGTCCTTCATGCAACGAAGACATTCCTTCATGTCGGGTAATTGGGAAGATGGCTTATGTTGGTCATAGAAGATTCTTATCTTCTACGCATAAGTGGAGGAAGAGTCGCTTGTGTTGATGGGAATTATGAAAAATGACGTCCTCCAAGAAATTTCAATAGTCAAGACATACTCGAACAATTAACGCATGTTCCAGATCATTTTTCGGGTAAACATGCCAGTTTCGGGGGTGTGAAAAGAAAGCGAGATCCAAAAGAGCTTAATTGGAGTAAAAATAGTATTTTATTTGAACTTGAGTACTGGTCCAAACTTGAACTGAAGCACAATTTAGATGTGATGCATGTAGAGAAAAATGTTTATGATAGTTTACTCTATACTTTTCTTATGAATGAGAAATCTAAAGACACCACCAATGCACAAGTAGACTTGAAGCATTGGGGTATCCGAGAAGAGTTGCACCTTAAGGAAGACGGTACGGAGTTGATCAATCCACATCCTATGTACTCTTTCACACCGGATGATATACGGTTTTTTTGTCAGTTCATAAAAGGAGTTAGACTTCCTGATAGCTTCGGTTCAAATTTCTCTAAGAAAGTAACTGACAATGATGGCAACATTTTTGGGTTGAAATCTCATGATTGTCACATTCTTATACAACGTCTGTTGCCAGTAGGAGTTCAAGGCTACTTGGATAAGTCTATTTTGAAGACAATCATTGAGCTTTGCAATTTCTTTAAGCAAATTTGTGCTCGTACATTGGTTGTTAAGGACATGGAGAATGCAGAAGATCAAGTGATACAAATTTTGTGCAAGTTGGAGTTAATTTTTCCTCCAACCTTTTTTGACATAATTATTCATTTAATTCTTCGTTTACTGCAAGAAGCTATCCTCGGAGGACTAGTTTACATGAGGTGGATGTATCCGTTTGAGCGATATATGAAGAAGTTGAAAAATTATGCCAGGAATAAGGTGTGCCTTGAAGGTTTTATAGTGGAAGGTTATGTTGCCGATGAAGCTTTGACTTTTTGTTCGCAATATCTTCAGGGCGTACAAACTAAATTTAATCGTCTGGAAAGAAATGCGGATATTGTTATTCCTAAAAGACAGTTGTCAATTTTTGAATCACAATTCCGTCCAAGTAACAAAAAGAAAATCATATCCCTTGACTATCTTCATCGGAAAGAAGCAGACTAGTTTGTACTCAACAATTGCCCTAAAATCCAACCATATATGGAGTAAGTAACTCAACACATATATAAATTCATTAAATTTAATCCATGGCAAATTGTTATCTTACCTTAATCCTTGTGCTATACAGTGAATGCCTTCGAGAAAATTCAAACATAAATCTTCAAAAAGATTTCCCTATCTGGTTTAAATTGAAGGTAAATTATCGAAATTGGAGAATTCTTAAGAAATTTGTATCGAATAATATTATCTCATTGTGTTTTCTTTTTTTTGTGGCATACTCTATAGATGGGTCGTTTGCAGCAAGTACAGTCAACTGAGTGTACTGATGAATTATTTGCTTTAGCAAATAGGTCCAATCAGAATGCATACTCCTACACAGCTTGCATTGTTAACAGTGTGAAGTTTTTGATCCATAGTCGTGACGAAAGACGTACCACTCAAAATAGTGGAGTTTCGGTGCTAAGAACCGATGGTTTCACTTTCTATGGTCAACTTGAGGAGATTGTAGAGTTATGTTATTCCCATGGTTACTCGTTAGTATTGTTTCGATGCAAATGGTTCAACACTGATGCAAGCAATGGTTGAAATGTGACTAAGAATAACATAACTAGTATCATGATTAATTATGAATGGTACAAGAACGATCAGTTTATTCTCACCACTTAAGCAAAACAAGTTTTCTACTTAGAAGATCCTTCAAGAAACAAAAATTGGAAGGTAGTAAAAGAAGTCCATCGAAAGATCTAGGATCATCTAAGTATCGATGATGATAACGAGGTTGATGTCATACACGATAGCACTTCATCAAATTCTGTACTCACTATGGAATTAGGAGAGTTGGATATTATGCATTTGGATCAACCTGGTCACACCAGCATAATTGGGGAAACATCTCGATCTATTCCGGATGTGGATGATGATTTCATCAATGACGATGATGATGAAAAAATTAGTTAAGATGATTTAGAAAGTATAGATGATGATGTAGGAAACGACGTTGATGAGGAATAATATTTTCGTATGCATATTCATATTTGTATGTTTAATATGTATGTTTTAATGTGAAATTTTTTCAATCAATATATGACTTTTGACATGCAATGTTTGTTTTTCAATAGTTTAAGTTATGTAATTAACCTCCAACTATAACTGAGTTTAAGTTAATAATTATTTAAACTGCAAAGATATGTCTGCTACTGTTGCTCGTTCTCATGGCGGTCATGGAGCGGATACTCCTCCTCCTCCAGATCCCACGCGAGTTCCTACTTCCTGTGAGACATGTAATATACTATAATTAGTCTATCTTTTGTCACTAAATGACAAATTGTTATTATTTTATTCAATTTAATTGTATTGTATAATTAACATATGCAGTGGCTGCCGCAAAAAGAAGAGGTAGGTCTCGATCCAAAAATTTGCAGCAGCTCGTCAACGACAGTAAAGGTCTGTTGACTCTACAACTTGATCTGAAGGAGGGAACCTATAAAGCAGTTAGTGATTTTGGGACGTTTTTCACGAGACTTATTGCCAACCTTATTGGTCACCATGTCTTGTTATATTATGACTCGTGGAAGAGTGTTCCGAATGAGCACAAGATTGGATTGACGCAAAAAATTGAGGTAAATTTATCTACTTATTCACATGTAATGTTTTTTTATATAATTTAAAAAAATCTCACCATTTTTTTAAGGGATTTTTCATTCTTCCTCGAGCTCTCCCTAAGTGGCGACTGATAGAGACTGGGATTGAGCGAGAGTTTCAGGATCGCTACAATGATAGAAAAGATACTTCAATGAACATGGAGGGAATGATGATATCGAGACTGCCAGAAAGAATCCACTAGAGGACATTGACAACAAGAGTTGACAGAAGTTGGTTGACCTTTTCACCACTCCATAGTTCATGGCATGCTCAAAGGCAAATGCTGCCAAATAAGCAAAATAGAAGTATCCAAGTCTCCATGGATCGACTTCTTATGCTTCTACTCGATTTAAGAAGGTAAATAAAAATATATAGATGATTTGAAATATTTTAAGTTATCTTAATAATAATTTCAATATTTAACTGAGATTTTGTTTTCTAAAGATGAATCTTCAGACCAAGGAACTGCCCAACATTATCGATACGTTCCATGACATGCACAATCATCCGACACGAGGATGGGGGAACACGAATGCTAAGGATGCCTATGTAAGTAACTTTCTAAGTTTTGTATCTATGTGTATTATTCAATTATATTATGTATTAATTGTCTTGTTTCTAAACTTCAGGATGCCTTGCAGCAAGAATTCCAGAGACAATCCCAATCTCAATCTCAATCTGAATCTGAAGTAGGAAGAACCACTGTCAATGAGACACAAGTCGTCTCAAAGGTACTTGGGCAAAATGTTACACCCAGATTTCGAGACCTGAAATTGTGACCTCGAAAGCTGGACTCGTTAAGTGTGAGCTCGAGATATATAAAATGCACGTTTGTGGTCCAGATGTTAAACCCTCGAATCAAGATGGAAACCTCGAAGACATTTAACCTCGAAATTATTTCTAAGCTGGAAAGAATGTAGCACCGGGATATATCTGTTGTCGGGTGTCTTTAAATCAAGTAGCCCGAGCTTAAAGAGTACAAGCTTGAAATGCAACAGCCTCGATGGTATCTATCTGCTCTGAGCTGGTCTTGGAATAAGGCGGCTAGCTCGTAACTTATCTATAAACCTTGACCGACATGATGCTGGTTGCTGACCTCGAAAGATTTAATGAGCCATCTGATGTAACACGTTTCGTACGTTTAAAGATATTTATTATTGTAACATCCCAACATTAAAGGGATATTAACAAGTTTGTTATTCGCCCCCTGGTCTTCAGGGGACGTTTCCTTGCATATAGGAGTTACAGTATTTAATATCATTATTTTAATAAGCAGAAGTATCTTCCCGAAATATGTGAGAATGAACTCTGCAAACTCTCTATAAATAGAGAGTTCATGAACATTTGTCGAGGACCGATCTTTTGATATCTTGAGAGAAACTCTGGAGAATTCATCTCTGAATGATTTCTAGAAAACTCCAAGTCTTAATAAAATAGACTCGTGGACTAGGCAGAGTTAACTGCTGAACCACGTAAAATTCTTGTTGTTCTACCATATTATTCATCTGCGCCATAGTTCCCATTGTTTAATTGCTCTACATTTTAAGTTGACGAAAAGCGGCGTCAACAATTTGGTGCTTTCATTGAGAGCCTTAAGCAGTACAATCCCTAATTAGCTATGGCCGCAAATGATCAGAATATTCCTGAAGAAAACTATCAGCGCCGCCCTGGGTAGCAACCAATGACGAATCCTGAACCAGAAAAGAGAAGTTAGTCCTCCGATTCTCGAGGACCTCTAGCACCTCCGGCTCCCAGGGACGACGGGGACATGTATTATAATCCCGAATAGTATGTCCCCATTGTGAAACTCAAAAATCGACAGTTTAGAAAATAGTTGGCTAAGGCCAAGAAGCGTAACGAGGAGCTGGCTAGATTGGCTGCGGAGGCGCAGGCGGCACAGCCCCAACCTCCGCCTAAGGTCCAAGCCCCACCTCCGCGGGACGTTCATGTTCCTCCCCACAGGCTGCATGGGCGACCTCGCAAAAATGCTTCCACAAGAAGAACGGAGTAACCTCCGCCACCGGCAAAGCAACCTGCTCCCTCGAGGCCCCAAAGAAACACTCGGGCTAGAGCTCCGGTTAACTCACTTGCTAAGTTACCAGCTGAAACTGGGAATAACCAAGCCCCCGCTGAGGCTCGGACTCAAAATCCTGGTAACACGCAGAATGTTACCAAGCCGGCACAGGCGAACTCGGGACCATCCAGACCCCGAAATGGGTGGCAGCCACCGTCCCCCATACGGTTCCCTCCATCACCAATAAGATATCCCTCACCGCCTCAAAGGAACACACAACTGACTCGGGGTGATAGGGAAAGGCAGGCTGGACGGAAGCAGGAGAATGGAGAGGCTGCTAGAAAACGGAGAGGCGCCCAACCTACGAGAAGCCAAATGTCTTGATCTCGCACTGTAGAGACGAGGCAGCCTGAAAGGAATCCATCTCGAAACAATCATTCGACGAGCCTCGCCAGCGATGACTCAGAGGACACTAGATCAGTCAGTATGTATGATCGAGGACGAAGAAATACTGGGAACCACCCTGACTTACGGGAACACCTAAATTAAAATCGGGGTGGTGGTAATCCCTCGAACCCAGACTTGAGAGATCGCCTAAATGGGCGCAAGGATCCCCTGCGAAGGTGCGAGCCTGGAATTATGATCAACTGGAAAGAGCATTTAGGCTCTTACAGAATGAGCGAGGTCGAAGTTGGGACGAAGATTCTGATGAGAAGGTCAAACCATTCGCTCCCCACATTTCCAACACCCTGTTTCCTCAAGGATTTCGGATTCCTCATGTCCCACCTTTTGAAGCGAAATCCGACCCGTACAGTCATTTAGGTACATTTAACACTATAATGAGAGCAAGTAATGTGGGTTACGAACTCAGATGCATGTTATTTCCATAATCGCTTACAGGACCAGCGAAAAAACGGTTCGAAAAATATAAAAGACATTCAATCACTTCTTGGGATCAGTTGTCAAAAGATTTCAAGAAGCAGTTTAGAGCCATGATCGGGATAAAGCCTAAGGCATCGGCCCTGACCAACGTCTGGCAACAACCAAATGAAACGTTGAAGAGATACCTTACAAGATTCAATCTGGAAGTCGCCTGAGCTCGGGATGTAGACGACAGCGGTCATTTAATGGCCGTCTGAGCTGGGGTAATGCCGAGAAGTCCCCTCTGGGAAGATATGCAGAGGAAGCCTGTAAGGTCAATAACCGAGTTTAATAGACGAGCTCAGAGGTTTCTCAATGTAGAAGAGGCAAGGTCAACACTGAACATGACCTCTCAGCCCATAACTACAATGACAAACGTAAACTCTGCCTCAACCTCGATGGACCCATCAGCCTCGAAACCCCCTGTAGAAATCCCTTCCAACAGAAAGAAGAATGAAGGAAGTAACCACGAGGCAAAAGGGGGAAAGAAGAAGAAAGGGGAATATTTCTCCATGTACAAGGTGTACACCGAGCTTAATGAGTCTCGGGAGAATATTTACCTGGCTAATGAAAACCAAGTCCCTTTCAGGGGACCAGACCCCATGACAAATCAAAAGTCCAAGAGAGACTCCAGTAAAAACTGTTGATTTCACAGAGATACTGGGCACACCATTGATGAATGCAGGAAACTGAAGGACTAGATCGAAGGATTGATCTCGAGAGGATACTTCAGGCAGTTTGTCAGGAACCAGAACAATAATCAGGCTTCTACCAGCCAGAGGACAGCTGTGCTGCCGCCTGCCCAAAACAACAATTCCCGAACTAGGCAAGAAGAAAGACCCCCTCCGATTGATGGATAAGATGTAATAACCATCTCGGGCGGGCCTCACCTCGCAGGATCGGGCAAGAACGCCCAAAAGAGATACGTGAACGAACTAAAAACTGGGGACAGGTCCCCTTATGAACCCGAACCCAAAGCTCCAAAGTACCAAAAGGTTGAATCTCAGCATGTAACCTTTACTGAGGACGATGCGTCCCATGTTCAGTTTCCTCACAACGACCCACTGGTCATCACTCTCCAACTCACGAACAAAAGGGTTCACCGAGTTCTTATTTCTAATGGGAGCTCAGTGAACATTCTCTAAAAGGCCACCTTAGAAAAGATGGGACTCATGCTTTGTGACCTAAAACCTTGTGCAACGACGCTGTACGATTTTTCGGGAGAAGGGATTGCCTATATGGGGTCCATTGAACTCCCTGTGACCTTAGGAGACTACCCAGTCTCAACAACCAAGATGAAGGAGTTTGTAGTAGTGGATCTGCCATCGGCCTACAACGTGCTGCTCGGGAGACCCGCCCTAGTAGGGCTGGGGGCAGTCTCGTCTGTAAGGAATTTGGCCATCAAGTTCCCGACTTCTAGTGGCATTGGGACACTAAAGGGAGACCAGTTAGCTGGAAGGGAATGCTATAGTATTTCCATAAGAGGAAAGAAGCAAACGAGCGCACAAGTGCTCGTCGTTATTCAAAATAAGGACGGGACAGTCTTGGAGATAGATGAAGAAATCGATCCAAGAATTGAGGAAAGATCTGATCTTGAACCATTGGAAGAGCTCGAAGAAATCAGGCTCGAAGAATCAGACCCCCCGAAAACAGTAAAGGTCGGGAAAAACCTCCCTGAGGAAACCAAATAGCAATTAATTTGCTTTTTGAAGAAGAACCAGGACGTCTTCGCATTGTCACACTCAGACATGATAGGGATAAGTCCAAATGTAGTGAGCCACGCGTTAAATATCGACAAAAACTTCCCGCTGAAGCAACAAAAGCGAAGACTACTGGATGACGATAGGAAGAAGGCCCTTAAAGAGGAAGTCGACAGGTTAAAAGCAAACCGATTCATTAGGGATGCTTTTTACCCCGATTGGGTAGCCAACCCGGTACTAGTCCCGAAGCCTAACGGGATATGGTGGACCTGTATTGACTACTCGGACCTCAATAAGGCCTGTCCTAAGGACTGCTTCCCTTTACCACGGATCGACCAGCTCATGGATGCCACGATAGGGCATGGACTCATGTCATTCATGGATGCCTATTCTGGATATAAAAAGATTTCCATGCATGCCCTTGACCAAGAGCATACGAGCTTCATAACTGACAAAGGGTTGTATTGTTATAACATCATGCCATTCGGGCTCAAAAATGCTGGATCCACTTACCAGCGACTCATGAACATGATGTTCTCCGAACAAATAGGTAATAACATGGAAGTTTATGTTGACGATATGTTAGTTAAATCTCAACTTAACAATAACCTTGTGAATGAACACGAAGAATGCTTCGTCGTGTTACGGAGATATAACATGAAACTTAACCCTCAGAAGTGCTCTTTCGGAGTATCTTCAGGAAAATTCCTAGGCTTCATTGTAAATGCTCAAGGGATAGAAGCTAATCCAGAAAAAATTCAGGCTGTGATTGATATGCCCTCACCTCAAAAACATAAGGATGTCCAAAGTTTGACTGGAAGGATGGCGACGCTAAGTAGGTTTATCTCAAAATCTACGGACCGTTGTCTTCCATTTTTCAACCTTTTGAGGGGAGGCGAGAAATTTGAATGGATGGAGGAATGCGAGTTGGCTTTTCAATAGCTCAAGAAACACCTCACAGAACCCCCCATCTTGTCAAAGCCCATTGCGGGATAAGTTATGTACCTATATCTTGCTACGACCGAGCACGCCATAAGCGCGGTAATTGTGCGGGAAGAAGAAAAAGTGCAAAGGCCCGTGTATTACGTCAGTAAAATATTACTGGGGGCAGAATCAAGATATCCCTTGATGGAGAAATTAGCTCTCAGCCTAATTCACTCGTCTCGAAAGCTCTGACCCTATTTTCAGGCACACCCCATCCATGTACTTACTAATCAACCACTAAGACAAGTCTTGTCCAAGCCAGAAGCCTCAGGTCGACTGCTCAAATGGGCCATTGAACTTGGACAATTCGAGATCACCTATCATCCAAGGACGACCATAAGGGGACAAGCCTTGGCAGACTTTATAGTGGAGTGCATTGGCGTGACCAACGATGAAGTTATAACCCCGACCCGCGAGCTGTGGAAACTTTATGTTGGAGGGTCTTCTAATGAAAATGGATTGGGAGCAAGAGTAATTTTGATCACCCCTGCAGGAAGCCGATTTCACTTTGCCTTAAGATTTGACTTCGATGCGTCAAATAACGAGGCCAAGTACGAGGCTCTACTGGCAGGACTCCACATAGCCAAGGAGCTCAAAGCCAAAGCAATACATTGCTACAGCGACTCCCAGCAGGTGGTTAATCAAATTTTATGAGAGTACCAGGCTCGTGGTATGAGGATGGCGACATATTTAGAAAAGGAAAAATTGGCACTGGAGCATTTCGAGTTCTATGAGATAGAACAGGTCCCCCGAGAACAAAACTCGAACACAGACGCCTTAGCCAGGCTTGCTACCTCTATCGAGAATGAAGAACTGAATGTCGTGCCAATCGAACATCTCATGACGTCTAGTATTAATGAGCCAGAACAGGAGGATGTGTGTATGATCAATTCCGAGCCGACCTGGATGACTTCGATAGTTGAATACCTTGAGACCGGCATTCTCCTAGAAGAACGGACCAAGGCTCAAAAACTGATGTATCAAATCCCTAGATATACAATTGTAGATGGAAAGTTGTATATAAGAGGATATTCCATGCCATTACTCCGGTGTGTGACCCCACCCAAAGCTAAGAAAATCATAGAAGAAATTCAGGAAGGGTTCTGTGGAGACCATACTAGGGGGCATAGCCTGTCTAAGAAGATCATATGTCAGGGATACTTCTGGCCTACCATCAAATCAAACTCGTTCGACTATGTCAAGAGGTGTGATAAGTGCCAGCTGTTCGCCACTATTCCTCGAGCTCCACCATCCAAGCTAACTATGATGACCTCTCCGTGGACATTTGCAGTCTGGGGAATTGACCTCATAGGCTCACTTTCAACTGGCAAGGGCAGAGTAAAATATGCAGTAGTCGATGTAGATTACTTCACGAGGTGGACTGAAGCCGAACCTTTGCCGACAATAACCTCGAAGAAAGTCCTTGACTTCGTGGTGAAGAACATCATATGCCGATATGGGATGCCAAGGAAGATTGTATCCGATAACGGTACCCAATTCGACAGCGAGCTGTTTACCAAATTTTGCAAAAAAAATGGGATAATAAAGAACTTCTCATCGGTGGCCTGTCCTCAGGAGAATGGCCAGGTC
The DNA here is from genome assembly GCF_963169125.1 of Humulus lupulus. Lineage (NCBI taxonomy): Eukaryota > Viridiplantae > Streptophyta > Magnoliopsida > Rosales > Cannabaceae > Humulus > Humulus lupulus. The sequence goes on from NC_084800.1 coordinate 99,575,706, forward strand.
GAAGCTGTAAATAAGGCCCTAAAGAGTTCGCTGAAGAAAAAGTTGGAAGAAGCTAAAGGAAGATGCTCGAAGAATTGCCCCGAGTTCTATGGGCATATAGGACCACGGCCCGTACATCAACAGGACATACCCCATTTTCTCTAGCGTACGATTGTGAGGCTATGTTGCCAATCGAGGTCGAAATTCCCACAATTCAAGCCCTCGCTTATGATCAAACCTCAAACCACTCTCAGCTCGAAGAAACTCTGGACCTGGTCGAAGAAAGAATGAACGAAGCTCAATTAAAAAATGTTGCATACCAACAGCGAGCTACCCGGTACTTCAACAAAAGAGTTCAAGATAGAAAATTCGGCGTAGGAGATTTGGTGTTGAGGCGTGTATTTTTGGCAACACGGGATCCGGCAGCTAGCGTGCTCAGACCAAATTGGGAAGGACCTTATCAGATAGAATCAGTCATCCGACCCAGTGTGTACAAGTTGGCAAGATTGGATGGAAGTCTGGTACAACGAGCATGGAATGGCGAACACCTACGACCTTACTATCAATAGTGTAGGAACGGTGTTGCCTATAACCATGCTTGTTTATCTGTACTATTTTTCTGTTTTTGGATTTTTCAAATAAAGTTTGATTTCATTTTAATATGCAGTATTTTTTGCAATCTCTCTTAATTTAATAACCTATGGTCACATTCACAGGATATTAAGGGGGCATTAGTGGTACATTTACCATCAGCTTGAAAAAATAAAAAAATAAAAAGCATATACGAAAAATATAAAAGTGTTTGGATATAACCAAATGCGCGAGCTAAGATAGTTTGGATATAATCAAACTATCATAAACATACAAGTGTTTGGATGTAACCAAATGCGCGAGATAAGAAAGTTTGAACATAATCAAGTGTATGGATTACAAACCTCACACGACCTTAATAGGTTTGGAACAAACCAGCTAAAACTACTCGACAGTAAGTTGGAGCATAACCCACTTCACGTTAAGTCGAGATCGAGGCTGGAGTATCTTGCAGCACAATAGTTTCGACCTCATAACCTCGGGGAGCTACACGAGGACGAGAAAAAGAAACTAAAAAAAAGTAAGATATAACTAAACCATTTGCATTACACACCATATAAGTACTTTCAGATGCATAGTAAAAGTAATATCCGACCTTGACAAACAAACGAGATTGGAAGCGGATAATTCGAGCAAACTATGCATGAATGCATTGAACCTCAAGCTTAAATCCAAACTATGTTTGTATGAATAAATAGGCATATATGACACTTTAATATAAATTGTGCAAAATATTTCAACCCAAGAAATGTAAAGCAAATGTATTAAAATAAATTCAAAAAGTGATATCTCAAATATCATAAAGGGCAGCTCTTTCACGAGCTGTAAAATTGTCTTGGCCCCGAGGGCATAAAAATTGAAAAATTAAACATAAAAAACGGTTACAAGAGATTCAGAGGGACGTAGCCCCGAAGAAAAAATTAAGAAGAGGAAGCATTCTCCTTGGCCTTCTCAACATCGACATCACCCCTGTCTCCCTCTGCCTCATCCTGAACAGTCTCCTCCTCATCAAGTTGAGCTTTCCATTTAGCTATGAGTTTTGCTTCAAGAGGGCCTAAGAAGCTGGTGTCGAGGTTGACATTGTTGGCCCAGATTCTGTACATGGCCATGTCGACTACCCGGTCCTTCTTCTCCTTAAACTCTTCAAGAAGGCGAGTCTTTTCACCCTCCATGATCTTGAAAGTGACGGCCTTCTCTTCTTCAAGCTTGGCATTGATCTCCTTGACCCAAGCATTCTCCTTCTCAAGCTCCGCGAGCCGGGCATTCAGCTTTTCAAGCTCGAAAGTCTTGGCCTTTAGCTCCTCAGCTCCTGCCTCCACCTTTGCTTTTGTTTCCTTGAGCTCGTCACTCAGTTTAAGCTGAAGATCCTTCGCCTCCTGAGCAAGAGACATGCTCGAATGGACCTCATTGTTTCGCTTATAATTGAGCTGGGCAGAGACAGCAAGAGACTGGCATACAAAGAAATCAAATTAGCATATGGACCAAGTGTAAATACAGCTAATAGCAAAAGAAGAAAGGTTACCGCAGCATGGGGCTCGATGCTCTTCTAGTAAAGATTGTTGCAGTCCTGAGCATTGTTCAGAAACTGCCAGTGAGGAGTGTCGAAGCTGCCGAAACTCTGACCCACTCGAGACAGAACGTCCGAGCCTAGCGTAGCCCAGTAGGGTCTGGCTGCATTGTCGATCACATACTCATCAACATGAGTAGAAATCGAAAGCAACTGTGTCTTCGAGGACGAGGGCTTCTTCGGAGGTGGGCCAACTGTAGGATTGACCTGGGGTGCAGGAGGAGCACGAGGTAAGGTCGACAAGGAAGTCTCGGCCTGAGCAGGTGGACTCAAAGCCGTGCCTAGAGCAACCGAAGTAGGAGGAGGTGGCATTTTCTCAGTCCTCTTAAGGACCTTAGCAGGCCGGTCTGTTTATCGCGACCCCCTCGGGCGCTTACTCCTCTTGGCTCCGCCACTCACCAGAATGTTGTCAAGGTCAAAGTCCATCTTGCCTGCACATTTACACCACATTATGAGTTATCCCAAAACAAAATAATTTAACATCATACAGACAGACAAGGGATAAAAAGACAAGTGGAGAGAAACCTGACTGGAACTCTCCCCCGAGCATGTGCTCGGCGACCACGAAATTCCCCCATCTTCAGAAGAGGCGGGGGGAGTACCTTCCCTATAGGTGGAAGTCAACCTCGAAAGGTCCCTATAGTCGTTAGTCTCGTATTGGAAGACTATTCTGTTCCATACCTCGTTCAGGCTATACATGGTGTCGTATTTCCCGAGCCAGCTATCAAACCTATGTACCCTCTCATCTACCCAAAACCATACATAGAAATGGTTCCTATCGTCCTCGCACAATATTAATCTATCGGGTTTATGTTTTAATAGTGAGGGAGACCACAAATCCGAGCTAAGGATGACTGTACCTTGTTCATCCGAGCCCGAGCTCAAGGCCTCGTCGTTGGCCTCATTCCCCGATTGTGGACTCCTTTGACGTTGAGCTGGAGATGGAGGCCTCGCATCTCTCCTTGGGGGGAGGTTGTCGGTCGACTGAGGCACGAGCTCCCACTGGTCGTACTTCTTATTGGACCAATCGGATGTAGACTGATCCTCCCCCAAGAGACCGCATCCCTGGAGCTTGCCTTCATGTAGGAGATAATAGAGGATCTCCTGCCGTAGGGAAGTTGGAGAAGAGTTTCTCTATGCTCCCTCATCTCCGTGGTGGGGGTAGGGCAATGGTAATTGGCTGGAAGATCAAACACATTTCAATTAAGCACGAGCCTAAAACAAAGTTCAAGCGCAAAAAAGAGGGAAGTTGAGATACTTATGAATCTGTCTGAATGAGTAGAATCTAGACGGGGCTAGGCCATCTGTCCAGAAGAAGGCCTTCTTGAAATCAGGAGGATGGTTGGGAAGATCTTCAAACATCTTCTTCTCCTTGGGATAGCTCGAGAGATAGTAGAAGTCATCTCCTCCCCGGGCTCGGGAGGGATTTCTTTTCAAGCAAAAGAGATAAAAGATCTCTTCAGGCAAAGGTCCTTTCCACTTCAGCTCGTGGTAAAGCGACCTCAGGTCAGACAGAACCCTGTAAGAATTGGTGTTGAGCTGGAAGGGAGCCAGCCCAATGAAGTCCATGAAGTCTTTGAAAAAAGACTTCAGGGCAGTACTGCCCCTGCCTTCATATGTTCCTGGCTCCAAGCTGCGTATCTCAGCTTGCTGTCAGGATTTCCATATCTCGGAGCGCGACAACTCCGCTCATGGGAGGTCGTAGCTCGACACCTCAGGGAGCCTGATAGTCCTATGCCGTGAAAGGCCAGAATATCAGTTATCTGACCTAGTGATGTGACCGAGCTCCAATAATGCTCGGCCTCGAAGAATTCTCTCCTCAACTACAAGGTAGAAGGTTCCCCCATCAGCAAGAATTGAAGATCACCCGGCTTGAAGGCGATTGTTACTTTGAGTGTAGGGTCGAGAGGAATCGTTCTAAGCTCAGTGTCCAGATCCAGATAAAGAGCGACCCTTAGTCTTTTCCTTTTCCCTTCTTCGACCTCGTTTATCTGATGTCGGTAGTGGTCTCGAGTGTCCTCTTTCTCACGCCTCAGTTCGTGCTCCCGAATTAAGCGCTGGTTCTGAGTAAAAGGAGATTTCAGGCTCGAAGCTACTGGTGAGTAAGGAATCGTGAGCTTTGACCCCCACCACTTTCCCGAATTCTACGGCAACTAACAAGAAAGCAAAAGGGTGAGGGCCAAGTGAGCAAGAAATAAAGAGATAAATAATACCTAAGCTCGAATGATCGAGGCTACAAGGCAAGCTCAATCCAAAGGATGAGGCCAATCTCAAAGCATGTATTCCACCGAAAGGAAGGAAGGTGGATAAGTTATGGGAAATCCTGAAGTATCAGGGGAAAAGGGTGGCGGTTATTAAAAAGGTGATATTTTTGGGAATCATGCATTCTTTAAACAACCCTGATTTTGTACTTGATATCTTGGTGTGCAAGATATGTACCCTGAAATTTGAAAACCCAGATAAGGAACTATATTGGAACCTATTTACACAATAATTGGTTTTGAATCCAATGTCTATCATTCGAAGCATCCTAGTGTGTTAAACTAGCGAATGGATCAAAAATAAATCCTAGTGCCCACGGAGCAACAAAAGCGTAAACATAAAAAATATATATATAACGCAAAAAAGCCATGAACAGAAAACTTACACAATGTGATCAGCGGAAACAGAGAAATGGACGACTGTATGAGCGGTTGCAAGTGCGATCTCACTGAGTCAAAAAGTCCAACGTTGCTTTTTCTTCTCGGCATAGAGAACATGCAAGAACTGGGCAAAGAAGTTCCTGGTTTTTTCTCTCTGAGAATTTGAACGTGAAAGAAAAATGGGGAAGACGAATGGGGATATATTTATAGACCCCCAGGAATGTTAAAAGTTGAACTAATATGGGCCATTGGCTAGATTCTGTATCAGATCTGACGGCCAGGGACAAATGAAATGATAGTACCATAAAGTTGGAAGGCGAATGAACGTGGGCAGAGTTTCAAGGCACTCAAGTACTTTGATTGGCTAATACCCAGCTGACATGTGTCCATACTTGAGTATGTGTGATGGAACGGTTCCCGAAGGAAGTATTTCAAAAGTTTCCTTCTCATAGGATTCGAACTAATACTTTTTAGAGGGCAAAATGTTACACCCAGATTTCGAGACTTGAGATTGTGACCTCGAAAGCTAGACTTGTCAAGTGTGAGCTCGAGATATGTAAAATTCATGTTCGTGGTCCAGATGTTAAACCCTCGAATCAAGATGGCAACCTCGAAGACATTTAACCTCGAAATTATTTCTAAGCTCGAAAGAATGTAGCACCGGGATATATCTGTTGTCGGGTGTCTTCGGATCAAGTAACCCGAGCTTAAAGAATACAAGCTCGAAATGTAACAGCCTCGATGGTATCTATCTGCTCCGAGCTGGTCTTGGAATAAGGAGGCTAGCTTGTAACTTATCTATAAACCTTAACCAACATGATGCTGGTTGCTGACCTCGAAAGATTTAATGAGTCATCTGATGTAACGCGTTCCGTACGTTTAAAGATATTTATTGTTGTAACATCCAAACATTAAAGGGATATTAACAAGTCTGTTATTCGCCCCCTGGTCTTCAGAGGATGTTTCCTTGTATATAGGAGTTACAGTATTTAATATCATTATTTTAATAAGCAGAAGTATCTTCCCGAAATATGTGAGAATGAACTCTGAAAACTCTCTATAAATAGAGAGTTCATGAACATTTGTAGAGGACCGATCTTTTGATATCTTGAGAGAAACTCTGAAGAATTCATCTCTGAAGGATTTCCAAAAATCTCCAAGTCTTAATAAAATAGACTCGTGGACTAGGCAGAGTTAACTGCTGAACCACGTAAAATTCTTGTTGTTCTACCATATTATTCATCTGCGCTATAGTTCCTATTGTTTAATTACTCTACATTTTAAGTTGACGAAAAACGGCGTCAACAATTGGGTTTATTTTGATTTTATATATTTTTGTGTGTTTTTATAGTTATTTTGCTGTAGTTTAATTATTTGAATTATTGAGTTTAGTTAGAAGTAAAACAAAAATATACTTTTGTTGATCTTTAATGTTAAATTAAATTAAGTTGTAATTAATATTTTTAAAGAATTAATTTGGTCTATTTTATAATTGAAAATGTTTTATCATGACTTAATTTATATTTATTTTGTAGGATTATGTTGTATTTTTTTTAGCTTTCAAAGCCAAAATAAAGAAATAAAAAAACGTGGCAAATTTGAAAATAAAGAGCTGGATTTGTGCCCAGGCCCATGCCTTATTTGGCCCAGCAAGAGCTGCCTTCCCAGCTGCACCATCTGCCTCAGTCCAACAGGCCCACTCGGCCCAGCTTCCCATCCAGCAGCCTCCAACTCTGGGCTCGCCTACCCCATTTCGGCCCAAGAGGACCCAGCAGTTTCCTACTCAGCCAAGCCCACCACGCCACTGCTGCTTCCCACGCATGGGCCGCCTTCCCTCCTCTCAGCCCAGCTCGCCTTCCCCTGCCTCCAGCCCATGCCACAACTGCCACAGCCCCCTCTTGTGCCCAACAAATGCATTTTGTCCTTTGGTCCCTAAAATTGCCACATTTTTACCTAACTTTTCTACACATTTTCACCAAAATCATCATTACACCCTAAAATTTACCCTTATTTGCCATATTATTATTAATTTAATCAATTTAATTAATTTAAATTGATTATTTTAATACTCTCAATTTGATTATAAATAGGGAATTTTCAAGACCATTTTGAGTGCTTATTTTAGGAGGGTTGTACTACAAAAATTCCTACACTTTCAAGACCACTCTATTATCTTCATCTTTTTCTTCTTTTTGGTCATTTTTTCTATGAGTTTTTAAGAAAAATTTGGGGGTTCCTCCTCCAAATTTTCCTATTTATGTTTGTAATTTTTTGTTTGTAATTTCTATTCTAATTATGAGTTTCGAATCTTTTTAAGATTATTAAGGTGATGATGAAACAATATGTAACTAGATAATATTTATGTTGTGTGTTGATTACTCATTTTGTACAATAAAGTTTATGGATTTTCTTCTTCAAATATATTATTTCATCTTAAATATCTTGTATTTTTTTATTTTTAGAACATATTTACACTTTGTTCTTCATTAGTTTAAAATCATAATATTCTTTTATTAAGGTGTGCAATTAAATTGTGCACATCAAATGTTTAGAACAAAAATATTATGTTTTGCCTTATAAATAATATTCATTGATTTATTTGTTATTTCATTAGATTGATTTACATTAAATACTTTGAAATTATAATTTTAAAAGTGAAGATAAATCCTACAATTCCATGATAATTTGTGCTTAAATAGAATATCTAATTTGAATAAGTGATAGTTGATTAATTTCTACTATTAATGAAACTTGGGAATCAATGTACTTATAAATATTATTGAACTTATATTTTTGGATTCTAATACCTTAATAATCTTATTTTATCATCTTGAGTTGTACTAGTAATTTATTTATATATATTGTCTTTAATTTATTTATTATTATCTTTTATTTTATTTTCATTATACAAAAATTTCATCAATTTTTGGAGCTAGGTTAGAATTTATTAATTTTGATTTAAAATAGTTTTCTTTTTTTTAGGCAACCCATTTGGGTTCGATCTTGTGCTTACACGAACATTATATTTCATATACGATTCTTGCGTTTGCGAGTTATAAATATTAAAAACATACCCGTTTTTGGTCCATCAGACGACATGTCATCGCAATATCCCAGTCCAACCGAAAAAAAGGATTTTCTACTACGACCGACACTACTGCGACGACTGCATTTTGTCTTTGTCGTAGATTACTATACATACCGACCTACAGCGACGCCGATTTGGTGACGATATGTCGTCGCTGTATACCTACAGCGACGATTTCTTAATCTACAACGACAACAAAAGAAATAGGAATATATAGATCAATTATTGTAATATTGCAATTTAGGAAATTACCTGTTTTGACCCTTTATTTTTTAAAATGAACCTGTACACCATATATTTATTAAAAAGGCTAAAAATTATTTATAAAAAAAGTAAATGTTATACATATAATTTATGTTTGTGCAAGGGTTCACACTATTTTGAATCTTGTATTGTAGCTGATTATCCATTTCGACCGTTTATTTTTAAAAATTAACTTTTGGATCTCATGTTTTGTCAAAAGGTTAATAATAAAAATATATAGATAGATTATTTTAACTACATATATTTTGGTCAATTACTTGTTTGGAACCTTTATTTTTAAAAACTAACTTTTGGAACCCGTTTTTTGTTCGAAATGTTAAAAATAATAATAGATAGATTCTTTAATATTATATATGAAATTTTTTAATTTTCATTTATTATAATTATTATTAGAATAAAAAATGAGAGTTTTTTCCCTTAAGCATAAGTTAAAAAAATATAATAAAAAGTGAGAAAAATGACTATTATTATTATATTTATAATTTAATTAAAAAGTTATCGTTATTAAATATTTAATGAAATTTAAATTCAAATTAAATACCATTTGAATTAAATTTTTATATAAATCAAATTAGAATTTAAATTTTAGTTATATATGTTGTAAAGATATATTTTAGTAAAACTATTTACATTTAAATAAAAAAGCATAAATAATTTAAATAAATGTTTATTATTATTATTATTATTATTATTATTATTATTATTATTATTATCGACCATAAATTAGAAAAAATAAAATAAAAATAAGGATAAAAAAATAGAATCATGTGTATAACATGGTGATAACTTATTTGATTTTAATTGGTTTAAGTTAATTTATTTATTTATTTTTATTATAGATATGAAAGGTTGCTAAAAACGAATTAAAAAAATAGGAAAAAAAAATGTCAAAGTATAAATACACAAAATAAACACTTAATAACAACTTTTTGACATGATATATTGTTGGACTAATACTTATACTTAATACCAAACGTGAATGATGACTCTTTAAAATTGAATTATCACTGTGTATTTTGGGTTGAACATGAGCCTCCGTAAAAGAGATAATATATTATAAATATCTTCACATTTGTTACAATATAATAATCATGTAAATTCAATCAGAAATTTACGTTACATTAAATATAATAATGTATAATATTTTAGTTATTTTCAATTTTATTTTTAATGATTAATTTTTATAAATATTTTAGTTTTTCTTCTTTCTATAATTAAAATCCATACTTTAGGTTATTTAAAATATATATAAATATTTATAATATAGATTTACTTTTTCCGCAATAGTATAATTTATATTTTTATTATTAATTAATTATTTAATTATTTTGTAACTATATAATTATTAAAAAAAATTAATTAAATAGCTATAAATTAGAAAAAATTGATGAGTGGTATCTAATAAGATTTAAATTAAGATATAGATAGATATTTATAATGTAGATTTACTTTGTCGGTAATAGTATAATTTATATTTTTATTATTAATTAATTATTTAACTATTTTGTAACTACATAATTATTAGAAAATTAATTAAATAACTATAAATTAGAAAAAAAAATTGATAAGTGGTATCTAATAATAATTAAATTAAAATTTTTTGTTATAGATTTTTTAATTGATCTATTCAATTGTTTTTTAATAAATAATAGAGAATATATAGATTATTGTATATTCAGAATAACATGTATAGTTCCGAATAATAATAAATGTAATATATATAAATTATATATGGTTATATATAAGTATACGATTTATTATACGATTTTATTACTTTTCTATAATTTCTCTAAAAAAATATATATTTAATCTTAAAAAATGATAATTATTCTAGATATTTTTTTTTAGATTAAATAGAAAAAATAAGATAATGTGTAACTAAAATTCATAAAATGAATAAAAATAATTAAATTAAAGGAGAAAATAAAAAGAGTGATTTGAAGTGATTTTAGAGTGCCATATCATATGTTTGAAGCTCTTATTTATATTTATATATATATATATATGCATAATAATAATAATGATGATTTATATTAAAATTAATAATATAATGTCATAATGCTGCTTGAATGTTTTTGTATTAAAATTATTGTTTTCATGTATATATATAAACTAGATACAAGTAACGTGCAATACACATACTTAATTTTATTTATAAAATCTTGTAATTATTTTTATTAAATTTATATTATTGTCATATAAATTTTAAATAAATAAAAATATTATATATAAAAGAATGACATAAACATATTAAAAGAAAAATTAAACTAAAACATTGTTTATTATTTTTTAAAATATATATACATAATATGATAATATTTTAGATACAAAATATTCATTATATCATTACATTATTCAAATTATACATTAATGATTGGAGAACAAGCTTGTTTATTCTTAATAGAAGATAAATATTATCATAATTTCTTATGCAGTTACAAAGTTATACTATATATATATACACCACACATATATATAATACATTATTATAATATTTATTATAATTCAATATGAATATATATATATTTATATAAGTTAGATCAAATAAAAACATAACATGTTTTTTTAAAATATAAATTATAATTTTTTAATAAAAATTAAGATTATATATTGTCATAATGATATTTTCTAATATTTAAATTTATATTAATATACATATTAAATATCTAATTTTATATTAAATATCATTATAATATTTGAATTTGTTGACGCCGTTTTTCGTCAACAATGAAATAAGAGCACGAAAACAATAATTGGTTATGGCCAAGAAAAATATGATCACGCAAATGGGAATTTTTACGTGGTTCAGCAGTTAACTCTGCCTAGTCCACGAGTCTTTGTTATTAAAACTTAAGATGATTTCTGGAAATTCTTTAAGAATGAATTCTCCAGAGTTTCTCTCAAGATCACAAAAAATTCGATCCCTTTCAATGGTACATGACTTCTCTATTTATAGAGGAGATTTCATAATACTATCTCACATATTTCGGGAAGTTATTCTGTATACATAAATAAAATTAAATGGTATTAAAGACCTGTAATCCTATATACAAGGAAACGTCCCCTGAAGATCAGGGGGCGTATAACTGAATAATAAATATCCCTTTATTATAGGGGATTTCCAACAATCAATGTAGACCGCGTCTCTTCAAAATGGCTCACTAGGATATTCAAACTTATCAACCTACATTGTCAGTGCTATTCCCACCCGGGTCTCTTACTGACTTTCGAGCTATGATATTTCCCGGAGACCATGCGACTTCGAGCTCATACTTATGTCAAGCTCGGAGCCCCTGATCCGAGGCCATCTGACAACAGACGTGTTTCGATGTCTGTCTTTCGAGCTTGTAATGGTTTCGAGGCTACCATCTTCGAGGCTGCCCACTGCTTGTAGGTCCGGTGCCTAGGTTGCGGACACGTGTTCCAGACATTACGAGCCCATTCCTAACGAATCCAGCTTTCGAGATCACAATTCTTAAGGCTCGAAATCTGGGTGTAACATTTTGCCCCCTCAAAAGTATTTGTTCGAATCCTATGAGAAGGAAACTTTTGAACTACTTTCTTCGGGAACCGCACTGTCACACACTTGAAAATGGACACGTGTCAGTTGGGTATTGCTCATTCAAGGTACTCGAGTACCTTGGAAATTCGCCCACAATCGTTTGCCTGCCACCTTTTCGGTGCCATCATGTCATTAGTCCCTGACCGTCGGATTTTAAAAGGATTCTGGCCAATGGCTCAGATTAGTCCCTTTTTTACCACTTTTTACCATCTATATATAAGACCCTAGTCATCGTTTTCCTCTTATTTTACACTCATCAGAAAAAAAGAAAAGAGGCAAAACCAGAAGCCATCTCAGAGAGCTTTTTGCTTGTGCATGTTCTCCCAGCCGAAGAAACAAAGGACCGCCAGTTTGTTCGAGACCGTAAGGTTGAACCTGCAGCCTCTCCTTCAATCAACGATTTCTCTGCAATCGCCATCATTGTGTAAGTATCTGATGATCTTTTTGTTTTCCTTTATGCCGGTTTCTGTCTGTGTTGTTCTTTTATTTATGAGAATGCACTAGTTTATTTTCTTAGTATCACACGCTAGGAAGTTCTGACCGATAGGCTTTCACGTTTAAGTCTCCATGCTGGGTTAAAATCACTGGTTCCAAATCCGGTCTTGATGTAGAACAAGGTCTCTTTTTTTTGGGTTTTCAAAATTTAAAAGACATATCTTGCACACCAAGATATTGGGTACAAAATCTTGGTTTTAAAGAACGCACGATACCCAAGATTACCATTTCTAAATAACCGTCACCCTTTTTCCCTGATATTTTGGGATTTTCAAAAAAATTTATCCACTCCCCTCCTTTTTCTCGTAGAATACACGTTCCGACTCTTAATCGGGTTTTTAGTATCAAGCTCGTTTCGCTCCCAAGAACTCGAGTTTGTCTTGTCAAGCTCGCAATTCTTGAGTCCTTGCATGCATGGCCCTCACCATTTTTTCTTTCTCGCTAGATGTCACAGAATCTGGAAAGACGGTGGGGGTCGTTGCTGGCAATTCCTTACTCGCCAAAAGCTCCGAGCCCAGAGTCGCTATTTGCTCGGAATCAACGTCTGATTCGTGAATACGATCTCGCGAGCGAACAGGAGGAAACCCGAGCTCACTATTGCCGCCAAATCGTCGAGGTCATAGAAAAGAAGAGGAGAACCCTTCGAGAGGCTCTTTATCCAGAATCTGATTCAGGGCCCATGCCAATCCCCCTCGACCCTAAATTAAAAGTGACCATCGTGTACAGTCCGGGAGAGCTCCAATTCTCGCTGATGGGTGAGCCTTCTACCTCACAACCGAGAAGGGATTTCTTCGAGGCCGAGCATTACTGGAGCTCGGTTACCTCACTAGGCCAGATAACTGATATCCTGGCCTTCCACGGCTCAAGCTGTCAAGCACCTTAAGGTGTCGAGCCCCCACCTCCAGCGAGCGAAGCTGTCGTGCCCCAACAAATGGAAATCCTGATAACAAGCTGAGGTACGCGACTTGGAGCCAAGAGCATATGAGGGCAGGAGCGTTACTGCCTTTGAAGTCATTCTTCAAGGACTTCACGGACTTTGTTGGGTTGGATCCATTCCAGCTCAACACTAATTCTTACAGGGTTTTGTCTGCCCTGAGGTCGTTATACCACGAGTTGAAGTGGAAAGGACCTTCACCAAAGGAGATTCTGTATCTCTTCTGTCTGAAAAGCAATCCCTCCCGAGCTTAGGGAGGAGACGGCTTCTACTATCTCTCGAGCTACCCCAAAGAGAAAAAGGTGTTCGAGGACCTTCCTAACCATCCACCTGACTTTAAGAAGGCCTTCTTCTGGACAGATGGCATGTCCCCGTCTCGATACTACTCATTCAGACGGATTCGTAAGTACCCCAACCTTCTTTATCTCTGTGCTCGGACTTTTGTCTGTAGGTTGTACTTAGTTGAAATGTGTTTTGTTTTCCAACCAACTTTCATCGTCCTACTTCTGATGACGTGATGAAGGAGCATAGAGAGGCTCTGCTCCAACTCCCTTATGGCAGGAGGTCTCTCTCATATCTTTTGCATAAGAGTAAGCTCCGAGCTTGCGGGCTTTTGGGAGATGGCCAGTCCACCTCGAATTGGTCCAACAAAAAGTACGACCTCTGGGAGCTCGTGCATTTGCCAACAGGCATCCTCCCTCCAAGGAGAGAGGTGAGGCCCCCACCTCCGGTTCGCCGACGGAGCCCGCAGTCAAGGAACGAGGCCAACGACGAAGCCTCGAGCTCGAGCTCGGATAATCAAGGTACAGTCATCCTAAGCTCGAAAATATGGTCCCCCACCCTGTTAAAACACAAACCCGATAGGTTAGTATTATGCAAGGACGATAGGGACCATTTCTATATATGGACTTGGGTAGATGATCGGGTTCATAGGTTTGATAGTTGGCTCGGGAAGTATGACACTATGTATAGTCTGAACAAGGTGTGGGACGGAATAGCCGTCCAATATGGGACCAATGACTATAGGGACCTTTCAAGGCTGACGTCCACCTATAGGGAAGGTACTCTCCGATCGGCCGTCCAAAGTCCCCAGGCGCAATGAGAAGACCCCAATGGCTCAAACTGCTGCGAGCACAGCCGAGGAGCCGAATGCCCAGGTTGAGGCATCTGCTTTGACCGCACCTGCCACGCTTCCTCCAGCCGCAACTCAGCTAACCATCGGCCGACCTCCGAAGAAACCCTCGATTTCCAAGGTACTTCTGCCATCGGCCCGACCTCATGTTGAAGAGTTCGTGCTTGATGGTACTGCTGGGACCCAAGGAGTTGTACTTAGCTCGGATGTCCTCTCTCGAGTGGGTCAGAGTTTTTTAGGATTCGGCGCTGACCACTGGGATCTTGTGCACAAGGCCCCAGACTGTAATACTCTTTATGATAAGAGTATTGAACTTACTGCCGCGGTAATTTTCGCAACTCTCCTTTAATTGTTTATGTCTTGGCTCATGACCTAATTCATCCTTTGTGTTTCAGGCCCTCGTCATTTCAGCACAGCTTAATTATAAGCTGACCAACGAGGTGCATACGAGCATGTCTCTGGCCCAAGAGTCGAGGAATCTCCAGCTTAAAACGGCTGATGAACTCAAAGACTTGAAGGCCGAGCTTGAGAAGGTGAAGGCCGAGCTTGAATAGGTGAAGACTCATCTTGCGGAGCTGGAGAGGGCTAATGCCAAGCTCGAGGAGGAGAAAGCTGCCACTTTTGAGATCATGGAAAACGAGATGGCTCGCCTCCTTGACGAGTTCAAAGAGAAGAAGGAAAAGGAAATCGACCACGCCATGTACAAAATTTGGGTCGATAATGCCGACCTCGACACCAGCTTCCTAGGTCCTCTTGAGGCGAAGTATGCAGAGCGATGGAATGCCCGTCTTGAGGAGAATGAAGCTGCTCAAGAGGCTGCTCAAAAGGATAGTCATGCTATTCGTCCTAAGGGGTCTAGTGCTGCTGATGCTGAGAAGGCCAAGGGAACTGCTCTCTCTTGAACCTCACCTCAGGGCTGCGTCCCTTTATTTTTGTAATTACTTTAATTTATGCCCGTAGGGCTGATACAATTTCTTTTTATTTTAATACATATGCTTTACATTTCTTGGTTTGAAATATTTTGCACATTTTATATTAAAGAATCGTATATGTTTATTTATTCGTACAAACATAGTTTGGATTTAGGCTCGAGACTCAATGCATTCATGCACCGTTTGCTCGAATTATCCGCTTCCGATCTCGTTATTTATCAAGGTCGGATATTACTTTAACCATGAACCCGAAAGTACTTGTATGGTGTGTAATGCAAACGGTTTAGTTATATCTTATTGCTTAGTTACTTTTTCTCGTCCTCGGTTATTTCTTCGAGGTTATGAGTTCAAAACTATTTTTCCATAAGATATTCCAGTCTCAATCTCGACTTATCTCGAAGTAGGTTTAGGTTCCAACTTATCGTCGATTAGTTCTAGTTGGTTTGTTCCAAACCTTTTAAGGTTGTGATTGGTTTGTAATCCATTCAAATTTTTTTATTTGGTTATATCCAGATTATCCTAGCTCGCGCATTTGGTTACATCCAATCACTTGTACGTTTTAGACAGCTTGGTTATATCCGAACCGTCCCAACTGGCGCATTTGGTTACATCCAATCACTTGTACTTTTTAGACAGCTTGGTTATATCCAAACCGCCCCAACTGGCGCATTTGGTTATCTCCAAATGCTTGCATGCATTTCGTGTATGTTATTTTATTTTTCAAGCTAATGGTATATATACCAATGATGCCCCCTTAATATCCTATGAGTGTGACCATAGGTTATTAAATTAAGAGAGATTGCAAAAATAAAGAGAAATATAACATACTGAACGAAATAGATCTTTATTTGATGGAATTCAAAAGTAGACAAAATAGTACTAATAAACAATCATGGTTACAGGCAACATCCTTCCTATACTATTGGTAGTAAGGTCTTAGGTGTTCGCCATTCCATGCTTGCGGTACCAAGCTCCCATCCAATCTCGCTAGCTTGTAAACACTGGGCCAGATAACTGATTATATCTAGTATGGTCCTTTCCAATTTGGCCCGAGCACACCAACTACTGGATCTCATGTCGCAAAAAATACGCGTCTTAACACCAGATCTCCCACATCGAACTTTCGATCTCGAACCCTCTTGTTGAAGTACCTGGTAGCTCGTTGCTGGTAGGCGCGTTCCTCAACTGAGCTTCGTTTCTTCTTTCTTCAATCAGGTCTAAGGTTTCTTCGAGCTGAGTGTGGCTCGAGTTTTGGTCATAAATGTGAGTTCGGATTGTAGGAATTTTGACCTCGATAGGCAACATAGCTTCGCAACCGTACGCTAGAGAAAATGGGGTATGTCCCGTTGACGTTCGAGCTGTAGTCCTATATCCCCATAGAACTTGGGGCAATTCTTCGGGCCATCGTCCCTTTGCTTCCTCCAACTTTTTCTTCAGCGAACTCTTGAGAGTTTTGTTTACAGCTTTGACCTGGCCATTTGCCTGAGGATGAGCTACTGACAAAAAAAATCTTTATTAGTCCATTCTTCTCGCAAAAGTTGGTAAACAAGTCGCTATCGAACTGGGTTCCGTTGTCGGATACAATTTTCCTCGAAATCCCATATCGGTATACGATGTTTTTTACCACGAAGTCGAGGACCTTTTTGGAAGTTATTGTTGCTAACGGTTCAGCCTCTGTCCACTTTGTGAAGTAATCTACGGCAACTACAGCATACTTCACACCGCCCTTGCCAGTTGGGAGAGAGCCTATGAGATCGATTCCCCATACCGCGAATGGCCATGGGGAAGTCAACATGGTCAGCTCGGATGGTGGAGCTCGAGGAATCGTGGCGAATCTCTGGCATTTATCGCATTTCTTTACATACTCGAAAGAATCTGATTTAATGGTAGGCCAGAAATATCCTTGGCATATGATTTTCTTAGACAGGCTATGCCCCCTCAGTATGGTCTCCACAGAACCCTTCATGAATTTCTTCAATGATCTTCTTGGCTTCGGGTGGAGTTACGCACCGAAGTAATGTCATGGAATACCCCCTTCTATACAGCTTTCCGTCCAAAATGGTGTAACGGGGAAGTTGATACATTAACTTTCGAGCCTGGTTCTGATCTTTTGGAAGGACTCCGGTCTCAAGATATTCAACTATCGGGGTCATCTAGGTAGGCTCGGACTTAATCATACACACGTCTTCCTCCTCCGGCTCGTTAATGCTTGGTGCCGAGAGGTGTTCTATGGGCACAACGTTTAGTTCATCATTCTCGGCGGAGGTAGCGAGCCGAGCTAAGGCATCTGCATTTGAGTTCTTCTCTCAGGAAACCTGTTCGATTGCATAAAACTCGAAATGTTCCAATGCGGATTTTGCCTTCTCTAAGTAAGCTGCCATTTTCGTGCCACGAGCCTGGTATTCTCCCAAGATTTGATTAACCACAAGTTGGGAGTCGCTGTAGCAATGTATTGCTTTAGCTTTGAGCTCTTTGGCTATACGAAGTCCCGCCAGTAAAGCCTCGTATTCGGCCTCATTATTCAACGCATTGAAGTTAAATCTTAAGGCAGAATGAAATCTGCTCCCTGCGGGGGTAATCAAAATGACCCCTGCCCCCGATCCATTTTCATTAGATGAGCCATCGACGTAAAGTTTCCACAGCTCGTGGGCCGGGGTTATAACTTCATCGTTGGTCATGCCAGTACATTCCACTATAAATTCTACCAATGCCTGTGCCCTAATGGTCGTCCTTGGGTGGTAGGTGATCTCGAATTGTCCGAGTTCAACTGCCCATTTAAGAAGTCGACCTGAAGCTTCTGGTTTAGACAAGACTTGCCTAAGTGGTTGATCAGTCAACACATGGATGGAGTGTGTCTAAAAATAGGGTTGAAGTTTACGAGATGAATGAATTAAGCTGAGAGCCAGCTTCTCCATCAAGGGGTATCTCGACTCTGCCCCCAGTAACCTTTTGCTGATGTAATAGACGGGTCTTTGTACCTTTTCTTCTTCTCGCACGAGCACTGCACTTATTGCGTGTTCGGTGGTGGAAAGGTATAGGTACAGTACTTCTCCCGTAACAGGTTTTGATAAGATGGGGGGTTCTACGAGGTGATTTTTAAGCTCCTGAAAGGCCAGCTCGCACTCCTTCGTCCATTCAAATTTCTTGCCTCCCCTCAAAAGGTTGAAAAACAGAAGACAACGGTCTGTAGATTTTGATATGAACCTCCTTAGGGTTTCCATCCTGCCGGTCAAACTTTGGACATCCTTGTAGCCTGGATCTTGTCAGGGTTGGCTTCTATTCCACAAGCGTTCACGATAAAGCCCAGGAATTTTCCTGAAGATACACTGAAGGTGCACTTATGAGGACTTAGTTTCATGTTATACTTCCGGAGCACGCCAAAGCACTCTTCGAGGTCATCAACATGGTTATTGTTAAGTTGGGACATGACAAGCATGTCGTCAACATAAACCTCCATGTTGTTCCCTATCTGTTCTGAAAACATCATATTTACGAGCCGCTGGTATGTGGCCCCAGCATTTTTGAGCCCGAATGGCATGACATTATAGCAGTATAGCCCTTTATCCGTTATGAAGCTCGTATGTTCCTGGTTGGGGGCATGCATGGGAATCTGGTTATATCCATAATAAGCATCCATGAACGACATCAGTCCATGCCCTGCCGTGGCATCCACGAGCTGGTCAATCCTCTATAAGGGAAAACAGTCCTTTGGGCAAGCTTTGTTGAGGTCCGAATAGTCAATACAGGTTCGCCATGTCCCATTAGGTTTTGGGAGCAACACCGGATTGGCTACCCAATCAGGGTAAAAAGCATCCCTAATGAATCGGTTTGCTTTTAACCTGTCGACCTCCTCCTTTAGTGCCTTCTTTCTGTCGTCATCCAGCTGTCTTCGCTTTTGTTGCTTCGGAGGGAAGCTTTTGTCTATATTTAGCGCGTGGCTTGCTATGTTCAGACTTATTCCTACCATGTCCAAATGTGACCATGCGAAGACGTCCTGGTTTCTCTTCAAAAAGCAAATTAGCTGATATTTGGTCTCTTCTTGGAAGTGTTTTCCAACCTTTACCTTTTTCAAGGGATCGGACTCCTCGAGCTGAATTTCTTCGAGCTCTTCTAAGGGTTCGAGGTCAGCTTTCTCCTCAACCCTTGGATCGATTTCTTCATCAATCTCTAAGACCGTCCCGTCTTTATTCTGAACAATGACGAGTGCTTGTGCGCTCGTCTGTTTCTTTCCTCTTAAGGAAATGTTGTAGCATTCCCTTCCAGCTAACTAATCTCCCTTCAACGTCCCGACGCCACTAGGGGTCGGGAACTTAACGGCCAGATGCCTCACGGACGAGACTGCCCCCAACCCAACCAGGGCGGGTCTCCCGAGCAGCACGTTGTAGGCCGAAGGCAGGTCTACTACCACAAACTCCATCATCTTGGTCGTTGAGACTGGGTAGGCTCCCAAGGTCATGGGGAGTTCGATGGACCCCATGCAGGCGGTCCCTTCTCCTGAAAAGTCGTATAGCGTTGTCGCACATGCTTTCAGGTCACGAAGGGAGAGTCCCATCTTTTCAAGGGTTGCTTTATAGAGAATGTTAACTGAGCTCCCATTGTCTATGAGAACTCGGTGGACCCTTTTATTTTCCAGCTGGAGAGTGATGACCAGTGGATCATGGTGAGGAAACTGAACATGGGACGCGTCTTCCTCAGTGAAGGTTATTGGTTGGGATTCAATCTTCTGACTTTTTGGAGCTCTAGGTTCGGGTTCATAGGGAGACCCATCCCCAGTCTTTATCTCGTTAACGTATCTCTTTTGGGCATTTCTGCCCATGCCCGCGGGATGAGGCCCTCCTGAGATGGTTATCACGTCTTCTCCATCTATCGGCGGGGGCCTATCTTCTTCCCTAGCTCGGGAATTTTTATTTTGTGTGGGCTGCGGCGCGGCTGCTCTCTGGCTCGCGGTCGCTTGATTAGTACTCTGGTTCTTGACATATTGCCTAAAATAACCTCTCGAGATTAACCCTTCGATCTCGTCTTTCAGCTGTTGACATTCATCAATAGTATGCCCAGTGTCTCTGTGAAACCGACAATATTTGCGGGAGTCCCTCTTGGACTTCTGATTTCTCATTGGGTCTGGATGCCTGAAGGGGACCTGGTTTTCATTAGCCAGGTATATGTTCTCCTGAGAATCGTTGAGCTCGGTGTACACTCTGTACACGGAGAAATATCTCTCCCCCTTCTTTTTCTTTCCTCCTTTGGCCTCGGGGTTACTCCCTTTGTTCTTTTTTCTCTTGGAAGGGTTTTCCGCAGCAGGTTTTGAAGCTGGTGGGGCCGTCGAGGCTGAGGCAGAGTTCACATTTATTGTTGTAGTTACGGGCTGGGAAGTCACATTAAGTGTCGACCTCGCTTCCTCTACATTGACAAACCTCTGTGCCCGTTTGTTAAACTCGGTTAGGGACCTCACCGGTTTCCTCTGCATGTCATCCCAGAGAGCACTTCCTGGCATAACTCCAGCTTGGACAGCCATTAGGTGATCGTTGTCATCCACATTCCAAGCTTGGGCAACTTCCAAGTTAAACCTTGTAAGGTAACTTTTCAATGTCTCTCCTGGCTACTACTGAACGTTAGTCAAGGTTGACGCCTCAGGTCTAACCCCCATCATGGCTCTGAACTACGTCTTGAAGTCTTTAGACAGCTGATCCCAAGAAGTTATTGAGTGTCTTTTATATTTTTCGAACCAGCTTTTGGCAGGTCCTGTCAGTGATGCTGGAAATAACATGCATCTGAGCTCGTAACCCACGTTACTTGCTCTCAATATGGTATTGAATGTACTCAAATGGTTGTACGGGTCGGACTTTTCCTCAAACGTTGGGACGTGAGGGATCCGAAATCCTTGGGAAAATGGAATGTTTGAAATACGGGGAGCAAACGGTTCAAGCTCCTCATCGGAATCTTCATATCGATCCTGAACTTGCTTGTAATGCCCCAAATTTCCTAATAAGGTTTAGGACCTTGATTAGGAGGCCAGGAGGGCCATAATTGATTTATTATGATATTTAATGATTATATGCATGTCTATGTGAATTATATTATTATATGATGGTGAATGCATGCATATGGGTTCATATTTTAAATGCAAGGGCATTTTGGTAATTTGGCCACTGTGGGCGTAATTGTATATTTTGGGTGCATGGTTGAGATTAATTAATTTTACCACATTGTATGTGGATTGGCTCGAGATTTTCGACATGAGACGATCATGGGATGTAAGTGTTCGGTCTAGTCATAACGGGCTTAAGTTCGGGGCTCGGGGTGAGTCTCGGGGTGATATTAATGATTAGAGCATTACCGGGAAATAAAGGGTAATGGGATGTGATTTATTGGTATTTGAGAATATGGAGATTAGTGGGAAACGGGAAGTGTTAATTATGATTAACGGGATAGGCGGAAAGTACCAATTTTACCCTTGAAATGGTTTAGAGGCTTTTGTTGGCTTAAGGGTATTTTGGTCATTTTGGGTTTTGGATATATATAGCATAGGAAGGCTGTGGAAAAACAGAACCAAAACAGAGCCTATCTTTATCTTCCTCCCTTCCTCTCCCGTACAAGGCCTCTCCTCCCATTCTCTTCCAAATTTTGAGAGCCAACTTGGGGGAACAAGCTAGATAATCAAGGTGGCAGCTAGGGAACTTGTCACAACCATTAAAGGGGATTCAAAACTGTGTTTGAGGTGAGTTTCAATTATGAATTTAAGGTGTGCTCTGTTTTTTTGAGTTAAGTTTTGAGTTTCTTAAGTTTTTAAGCTTAGGATTGGACTTTGTGAATTGTTGAGTTTTTGGTTGGTTTGAGCTTCAGGTTTTGGTGGTTTTGGACCATTGAGAAGTTTGGTAATATTGATTTGATTATTTGGAGATGTTTAGATGGGTTTTTGGAAGGTTTTAGAAGTGGAAAAACGAAGAAAAATGGCTGGTGCGAAGTTGGGCCGCGGCCCTGTTCTTGGGCGCCGCGGCCCTAGCTTGAAGAAGGTGGTGAAGGCTCTGTCAGGGGGGCGGGTCGCGGCATGGTCCATGTAAGGCCGCGGCCCTTAAGGGAAAAATTGCCCAAAAGTGTGTTTTTGTGATGGAAACTTAACTCTAAGGGCCTAGGATCGATCCTACTACCTAGTTGAGTGGGATTGGATGTTCTGGAGGCTTGGGTTGGGTTTGGAAGTATTTAATTACTCATTTTGATGAGGTTTTATGTTTGGTTATGACTAGGTGACTACTAAAGGATTAAAAGCTGATCGTTCTCAAAGGTCGTTTCTTTTATTAATTCTCACTCGAACCCAAGGTAAGAAAACTACACCCTGTGTATATGTGACATGCGTGGCTATTATGGATGCATGTTGGTTGATTATTGAGCATGACATGCATGGTTATGATGATGCATGTTGGTTGGCCATTGAGTATGACATGCATGGCTATGATTGATGCATGTTGGATGTTTAAATGTAAACATTGATAGCATAATGAATGCTTGGTGATTTTGCCCATTTGAATATGACTGTTGTTGAGGCATGCTGGATGATTAAGTGTGATGCATGTAAGGCACGAGAAACATGTGATTAGGGCATGCCGTGAATGATGAATATGAGATTGGCCAGAGCTTGAGTCTCTGAGTTTGTGCATGATCATGATTATGCTAGCAACTATTTGGTAAGCATGATGAATGCCCTATTCTTGGATAATTGGCATATGATACACATTGATAGCATTGCTTACTTGTGCATGGCACTGACTAATTAGTCAAATTTGGTAAAGGTGTTAGTATCAGCTGTGAGGCTGTGACTTATTAGTCAAGTTCGACAGTGATACTGGACACTGATCACATAGCGCTGACTTATTAGTCAGAACGGTCTTAGCGTGGTTCACGCAAGCCAACGGGGATTAGATCTAATCGACTGCT
Source organism: Humulus lupulus (assembly GCF_963169125.1). Lineage (NCBI taxonomy): Eukaryota > Viridiplantae > Streptophyta > Magnoliopsida > Rosales > Cannabaceae > Humulus > Humulus lupulus. The sequence continues at coordinate 99,598,821 of NC_084800.1, forward strand.
AGCATTGAATGACTCAAGGAGCATTAATGCCTGACCGACCTTGAGGGTCGATGAAAAAAAAGAGCCTGGAGACTAGTGGCTTACCTAGCAGCCACTCTCCTGCTACAAAATAGAGCCTGGAGGCTAGTGGCTTACCTAGCAGCCACTCTCCTGCTAGAAAAGAGAGCTTGGAGGCTAGTGGTTTACTTTGCAACCACTCTCCGGAGGCTGGTGGCTTACCTAACAGCCACTCTCCTGCTAGAATCATGTGATGTTCACCCATTGGTTTGAAAGCTTTATATTCAGTGTGATTATAATGATAATCATTTGATAATGTTTATGAAAAGTGTTATGTTTTCTTGCTGGGCTTCGGCTCACGGGTGCTATGTGGTGCAGGTAAAGGCAAGAGGAAGCTGGACCATCCTTGAGTTGGAGAGCTTAGGTGATGACGTGTACATATGCAGCTGCTCGACCGCCACGGCCGAGGTTTAAAGTGGAACTAGGGTTGAACCCTGTTTTGCCGCTTAGAACGGCCTGTTGTAAATATTTTCTGTAATAAACTCTGAAATTTATATTTTCGGGATCCCAATGTATATGTTAAGCGTTCTAGTGAAACGTTATATCCCTACCGAAGTTTTTAATCCCTAAACCGCTAAACATACTTAGTTCACGATTTTAGCCAAATGACTCGATTAGCGAGTTTAGCACTGTTTACAAGGCACACCGTAACGGTCCCAGGAGTTGGGGCGTTACAACTTGGTATCAGAGCGAGCCAAGGTTTATGGTTCCTAAAGACAAGCTGGGCATGTACACTCATCACTGAAGATAGCTTCACTCAAGGAGTGGTGACTATTTCTGTAAGCTATGTGTATAGCTATTTAAATAAATGTGAATGCTTTACCTGTACTTTGTATTAGGGAGCATGAGATTCTGATAGAGCCTGGATCTTAACTATATGATTATATGCTCCATGGAAATGTTTATGAACATGATTATTTGATTGCCTACTCCATGAATATATAATTGTGTTATTTGCATGCTGGAGTTTGAGGTGGTTGAGTATTGGAAGAGCAGGGGTTATGAGTATGTATGAATGCCATGGGCATGTTTGTAGCACTTCAAGTGGATTATGATTGTGGTGTGGTAAGATTTATTCCGTGGGGAAAGCCCTTGATGTGGTTATTGTGACTAATGGGTCAAGTTATTGACTGCAGATTGAATTAGCAGGTGTATTCAAGGCAGATTATGAGGCCTGGTGATGGTTATGCAGGGGCTGGGAGTTACAGCCAGGGTATCGGTTCTTCGTCTGCATCTCTAAATGTTCAGCAGGCGCTTACAGATTTGCGATTAAGATTGCAGAGGCAGGAGGAAGAGATCAGGTATTTGAAGCAGCAGCGGGGTCTGTTGGGGAGTACCTCCTCCTTTGCTGTGCCAGCGGTGGCATCAGTTTCAGCTCAGCCTAGGGTTGAGAACAGATGGGAATTTCTCTGTGGAAGATTTCTGAAGTTTTATCCTCCAATCTTTGAGGGAGGCCTAGATCCATTCAGAGCTGAGCAATGGATGGGTATGATCAGCTCCATTCTTGATAGTATGGGACTGGTAGGTCATGATAGAGTGATCTGTGCTACGTGTGTACTACGGGATGATGCCCGGACATGGTGGGAGGTAGTATCCCAGACACGAGACACAGCTGTGATGGACTGGAAAGAATTTAGGCAGCTGTTTAATGAGAAGTATTATTGTGATGTAGCTAAGACTGCCAAGATGAATGAGTTTCTGAATCTTGTTCAGGGCAATGCATCAGTGACTGAATATGTTACTAAATTTGATGAGTTGGCTAAGTTTGCCTTAGACATGGTACCTACAGATATAGCTCGCAAGGAAAGGTTTGTTCAGGGGTTGAATCCTGGAATAGCTCGAGGCATTAGAGTTGCCCCAGTGAATGAAGTCTCTACCTATGCTCAGGTGGTAAAGAAGGTTCTCGTTGTTGAGGGAATAGTAATTGGGCAGCAGAGTGCTGGAGAGCATGGAGCCCAGATAATGGTACCTCCACTTATTGGAGCAAGTAGGAAAGAAAGCTGAAAAACTCGTCCAATATGTGCATGGGGTAGAAGGCGTCATCTGGGAGAATGTCGAGCAAGGTTATGTTTTGCTTGTGGCATGGTTGGACATTTCAAGAGGGATATCCCAAATCGGGGGCCAGAGCATAAGCTAAAGGGGATAGACAACTTGATTCCAACTCAAGTGCCTGTGTCAGAGCAATCAGAGTCTGAGACTGAGACTAGCTCCTCGGGCATGACAGGTCAGTTTTCTAGTTCTGAGTTGTGAATTATGTTGTTTGGCTTTGGCGCCATGCTTTTCTTTTGTTAGCATGTATATAGAGAAGGGTATATGGATGGTATATGTGGATCACATGGTTATGTTGTGATGGGAAAAAGTAATACGGTGTTGGCAACCTAAGAGATAAGCTGAGTTATGGCAAGGACTCATCAGGGATTCTGATAAAGCTGGTTATGACAGGCTTTAGTTTGATCCAGGGATTGGAATGGTTAAGTAATCAAAGAACAGTCTTGAATGGCAAGGCAAGTGTATAGATTCTTGAGCTTGTGAGTAGAAAGCTGGTTGCATTTTGTTCATTCCCAAGGACTTGAGTCCGAGCCTCTGCAGGGGCTCGATTGTTCTCAGTTTCCGTAGGTGCCCCCACAGGTGGATTAACCGGGGCCCTAGCTTGGGTACTTCTCTGGGGTCTCGAAGGAGCGGATGGCTCTGCTGGTGCCGGAGGTTGTTCCGGCCTTCTTGTGGCAGCATTCTTTCGTGGACGCCCACGAGGCCTGCGAGGAGGAACATGCATGTCCCTCGGAGGGGGAGCTTGGTTTTCACGCGGAGGCAGGGGCTGAGCCGCCTGTGCCTCTGCGGCTATCCTTGCTAACTCCTCATTCCTCTTGTTGGCTTCTGCCAACTGCTGTTTCTGCTGCCGGTTTTCAAATTCCATAATGGGAACGTACCGCTTAGGATTGTAATACATATCCTCATCCCTTGGTGGTGCGGGTGGTCCCCGAGAATCAGAGGATTCGCTTCTCTCTTCAACATCTGGGTTTACCATCGGCTGTTTCCCAGGGCGTCTCGGATAATTTTCTTAAGGAACGTTCTGATCATTAGCGGCCATAACTTGTTCAGGGACTGAATGCTTAAGGCTCTCAATGAAAGCATCAAACTGTTGACGCCGTTTTTCGTCAACAGTGAAATAAGAGCACGAAAACAATAATTGGTTATGGCCAAGAAAAATATGATCACACAAATGGGATTTTTTACGTGGTTCAGCAGTGAACTCTGCCTAGTCCACGAGTCTTTGTTATTAAAACTTAAGATGATTTATGGAAATTCTTTAAGAATGAATTCTCCAGAGTTTCTCTCAAGATCACAAAAAATTCGGTCCCTTTCAATGGTACATGACTTCTCTATTTATAGAGGAGATTTCATAATACTATCCCACATATTTCGGGAAGTTATTCTGTATACGTAAATAAAATGAAATGGTATTAAAGACCTATAATCCTATATACAAGGAAACGTCCCCTGAAGATCAGGGGGCGTATAACTGAATAATAAATACCCCTTTATTATAGGGGATTTCCAACAATCAATGTAGACCGCGTCTCTTCAAAATGGCTCACTAGGATATTCAAAGTTATCAACCTACATTGTCAGTGTTGTTCCCACCCAGGTCTCTTACTGACTTTCGAACTATGATATTTCCCGGAGATCATGCGACTTCGAGCTCATAATTATGTCAGGCTCAGAGCCCTTGATCCAAGGCCATCTGACAACAGACGTGTTTCGATGTCTGTCTTTCGAGCTTGTAATGGTTTCGTGGCTACCATCTTCGAGGCTGCCTGCTGCTTGTAGGTCCGGTGCCTAGGTTGCGAACACGTGTTCCAGACATTACGAGCCCATTCCTAACAAATCCAGCTTTCGAGATCACAATTCTTAAGGCTCGAAATCTGGGTGTAACAGAATTCATATCAATATAATTAGTAAAAAAATTGGATTATGTTACACCCATATTTCGAGACAAGAGGTTATGACCCCGAAATTAGGCTCGTCAAGTATGAGCTCGTCAAGTGTGAGCTCGAAATGTATGAAAACATCATATGGTTCAGTCGTAAAATCTCTGAAGTAAAACAACGACTTCGAAGATGTGTAGCCTCGAGATATTTTCTGAGTTCAAAATGGCACGACACGGGGATATATCTTTTACCAATTTTCTTCAGATAAGACAATCCGAACTTGGGAAGTGCAAGCTCGGGTGTGACAACTTCGACAGTACCTACCTATGCCGAGCATGGCCTGAAGTTGGGTGGCAAGTTCGTAACAGTTCCATAAGTCTTGACAGTCACAATGTCGATTGCTGATCTCGAAGACCTGATGAGTCACCTGGGATAGCCCATTATGTGTGAACATATTTATTGTTGTGAAATCCCAATATTTAAGGGATGCCATTTAGTCTGTTATTTGTTCCCGATTTTTATGGGACGTTTCCATGTATATAGGAGATATTGCATTTAATGTCATTATTTGAATTGATGTATAGAATATCTTCCCAAAATATGTGGAAATGAACTCTGTAACCTTCCCTATAAATAGAGGAGGAATGATCACTTGTAAATGATAGATTTCTGATTTCTTGAAAGAAAACTCTGGGTAATTCATCTCTGAAGAATTTCCAAAAAACTCTTAGTCTTAATAACATAGATTCGTGGACTAGGCAGAATTAACTACTGAACCATGTAAAAGCCTTCTTATTTCTCTTCATCATCCATTCGCTTCATAGTTTACATTGTTTAATTGCTCTACGATTTAAGTTGACGAAAAACGACATCAACAGTTTGGTGCTTTCATTGAGAGCATTAAGCAGTATGTGCATGAGTCTATTCAGTCGAAGAAGCCTCCCTGAATCAACTATGGTCGTGAATGATCCCAATGTTCCTGAGGAGGAATTCTTAGAGGAAGTTGACTACCCCCGGTGCCCTGGGAAGCAGCCTATGGTGAATTCGGACCCTAATGAGAGGAGTGGCTCATCCGACTATCGGGGACCACCAGCCCCTAGGGACGACAAGGACATGTACTATAATCCATAACGATATGTCCCAATAGTGGAGCTCGGAAATCGTCAATTGCAAAAGCAATTGGCAGAAGCCAAGAAACGCAATGAGGAGCTGGCCAAACTGGCTGCCGAGGCCCAGGCGGCTCAGCCTCTACCTCCTCCAGAGGCCCAAGCTCCGCCTCCACAAGACGTTCATGTTCCACCACGCAGGGCTCATGGGCGACCTCACAAAACTGCTGCCACCCGAAGAATGGAGCAACCTCCGCCACCTGCAGAACAGCCTGCTCCCTCAAGGCCCCGAAGAAGTACCCGGGCTGGAGCTCTTGCCAACTCAACTGCAGAGATACCGGCCGAGATAGGGAATAATCGAGCCCCCCGGAGGCTCAGACCCAAAATCCTGGTAACACGCAGAACGCTCTTGAACCAGCTCAGGAAAACTCGGGACCTTCTAGGCCCCGTAATGGATGGCAGCCACCATCACCCATAAGGCACCCACCATCGCCAATAAGGTATCCTTCACCAACTCGGAGAAACACGCAGCCGACCCAGGGTGATAGGGAAAGGCGAGCTGGGCAAAAACATGGGAATGGGGAGACTGATAGGGAGCATAAAGGTACCCAACCCACGAGAAGCCAAATGTCTCGGTCTCATACTATTGAGACGAGGCAACCAGAAAGGAACCCATATCGAAACAACCGCGTGACGAGCCATGATAGTGAAGGCTCAGGAGACACTAGATCGGTCAGTATGTATGACCAGGGACGCATAAATACTAGGAATCGAAGGGATCACCTAGATTTACGAGAACACCTGAACCATAATCAGGGTAATGATAACCCCTCAAACCCAGATATGAGGGATCACCTCAATGGATGCAAGAATCCTATGCGGAGGCGCGAAGCTGGGATTGTGATCAACGACAACCAGTTTCCAGTCAGACCCCCCGTGGACCCAGTCCAAGAAAGGATTGAACAACTGGAAAAAGCATTTAGGCTCTTACAAAATGAACGGGGTCGGGATCGGGACGAAGAGTTCGACGAAGAACTTGAGCCCTTCGCCCCCCATATTTCCAACACCCCATTTCCTCAGGGATTCCGAATTCCTCATGTCCCACCATTTGATGGGAATTCCGATCCATAGAGTCATTTGAGTATGTTCAATACAATTATGAGAGCAAGTAATATGGGCTACGAGCTCAGATGCATGCTGTTTCTAGCCTCGCTCACAGGACCAACAAAAAACTGGTTTAAAAAATATAAGAGGCATTTGATTGCTTCTTGGGATCAATTGTCTAGAGATTTCAAGAAGCAATTCAAAGCCATGGTCAGAATAAGGCCCGAGGCGTCTGCCTTGACCAATGTCCGACAACAGCCTAATGAAACATTGAAAAGTTACCTTACAAGGTTTAATTTGGAAGTCACCCGAGCTTGTGATGTAGATGACAGTGGCTATTTAATGGCTATCCGAGCCGGAGTGATGCCTGGAAGCCCTCTCTAGGAAGATATGCAGAGGAAACCCGTGAGGTCCTTAATTGAGTTCAATCGACGAGCTTAGAGGTTTGTTAATGTAGAAAAGGCGAGGTCAGCATTGAATATGACCTCTCAACCCATAACTACAACAACAAACGTAAACTCTGCCTCGACCTCGGCGGATCCTATGGCCTCAAAACCCCATGTGGGCAGCCTTTCCAAAAGAAAGAAGAATGAAGGGAATAATCCCGAGGCGGAAGGGGGAAAGAAGAAGAAAGGGGAAAGATATTTCTCCGTGTACAAAGTGTATACCGAGCTCAATGAGTCTCGGGAGAATATCTACCTGGCTAATGAAAACCAAGTCCCTTTCAAGCGTCCGAACCCCATGAGGAACCAGAAAGCGAAGAGAGACTCCAGCAAATACTGCAGATTCCATAGAGATATCGGACATACAACCGATGAATGCAGGCAACTAAAGGACGAGATTGAAGGCCTGATCTCGAGAGGGTATTTCAGGCAATATGTAAGGAACCGAAACCCCAATCAGGCTTCTACCAGCCAGAGGGTAGCTGCAGCACCGCCTGCCCAAAACAGTAACTCCCGAACAAGGGAGGACAAGCGACCCCCTCCAATTGATGGAGAAGATGTCATAACCATCTCGGGGGGACCTCATATTGTAGGATTGGGTAGGAACGCCCAAAAACGATACGTGAATGAGCTGAAAACTGGTGACGGGTCCCCTTACGAACCCGAACCCAATGCTCCAAAATAGCAGAGGGTTGAATCTCAACCTATCACTTTTACTGAGGATGATGCGTCTCATGTGCAGTTTCCTCACAATAACCCGCTGGTCATCACCCTTCAGCTCGCGAACAAGAGGGTTCACCGAGTCCTGGTTGATAATGGGAGCTCAGTGAATATCCTCTATGGGGCCACCTTAGAAAATATGGGACTCACTCTTCGTGACCTAAAGGCCTGTGAAATAACATTGTACGGATTTTCAGGAGAAGGGATTGCATGTATGGGATCCATCGAACTCCCTGTAACCTTGGGAGACTTCCCAGTCTCGACAACCAAGATGATGGAATTCGTAGTAGTGGATCTACCATCGGCCTACAACGTATTGCTCGGGAGACCTGCCCTCGTAAGGCTAGGGGTAGTTTCGTCTGTGAGGTACTTGGCCATCAAGTTCCCGACTTCTAGTGGCATTGGGACACTAAAAGGAGACCAGCTCGCAGGAAGAGAATGCTATAGAATTTCTATTAGAGTAAAGAAATAGACAAGTACACAAACACTTGTCATAATTCAGAATAAGGATGGGACAGTCTTCGAGATAGACACGGAGATTGATCTGAGAATAAAGGAAAGAGCTGACCTTGAGCTATTAGAAGAGCTCGAAGAGGTCAAGCCCAAAGAAGTAGACCCCCCGAAGACAGTGAAGGTAGGGAAAAACCTTCCAGAAGAAACGAAGTAGCAATTAATTTGCTTTTTGAAAAAGAACCAGGATGTTTCCTCATGGTCACATTCGAACATGGTAAGGATAAATCCAAATGTGGTAAGCCACGCTCTAAATATTGACAAGAGCTTCCCCCCGAAGCAGCAAAAACAAAGACTCCTGGATGACGACAGGAAGAAGGCCCTAAAGGAAGAGGTCGATCGGTTAAAGGCAAACTGATTCATACGATATATCGTCTACCCCGATTGGGTCGCCAACCCGGTGCTAGTTCCGAAACCTAACGGGACATGGTGAACCTGTATTGATTATTCAGACCTCAATAAAGCTTGTCCTAAGGATTGCTTCCCCCTACCTTGGATCGACCAGCTCGTAGATGCCACAGCTGGGCATGGACTTATGTCGTTTATGGACGCCTATTCTAGATATAACCAGATTTCCATGCACGTCCCAGACCAAGAGCATACGATTTTTGTGACAGACAAAGGACTACATTGCTACAATGTCATGCCATTGGGACTCAAGAATGCTGGAGCCACATACCAATGGCTCGTAAACAAGATGTTCTCTGAACAGATAGGTGATAACATGGAAGTTTATGTTGATGATATGTTAGTTAAATCTAAACATAACAATAACCATGTGGATGACCTTGAAGAGTGCTTTGCCGTGTTACGGAAGTACGATATGAAGCTCAACCCTCAGAAGTGCTCTTTTGAAGTGTCATCAAGAAAGTTCCTAGGTTTCATTGCGAATGCCCGGGGAATAGAAGCTAATCCTGACAAGATCCAGGCCCTAATTGGCATGCCCTCACCTCGAAAACATAAGGATGTCCAAAGTTTAACTGGACGGATGGCAGCACTGAGTAGGTTTATCTCGAAATCTATAGACCGCTGTCTTCCATTTTTCAACCTTTTGAGGGGAGGCAAAAAACTCGAGTGGACAGAAGAATGTGAGCTAGCATTTCAGGAGCTCAAGAAGCACCTCGCGGAGCCTCCTATCTTGTCGAAACCTATCACGGGAGAAGTTTTGTACCTATATCTCACTACGACCGAGCACGCCATTAGCGTTGTGCTCGTCCGAGAAGAACAGAAGGTGCAAAAGCTAGTATACTATGTCAGCAAAAGGTTACTGGGGGCAGAATCGAGATACCCCCTAATGGAGAAGTTGTCTCTCAGCCTAATCCACTCATCTCAAAAGCTCCGACCTTACTTCCAGGCGCACCCCATCCATGTGTTGACTGATCAACCACTAAGACAAGTCTTATCCAAGCCAAAAGCCTTGGGCCGATTACTAAAATGGGCTGTTGAACTCGGACAATTCGAGATCACCTACCATCTGAGGACAATCATAAGAGGACAGGCCCTGGTAGACTTCATAGTGGAATGCACTGGAATGACTAACGATGAAGTTATAACCCCAGCTCGCGAGCTGTGGAAACTTTGTGTTGATGGGTCTTCCAATGAAAATGGGTCGGGGCAGGAATAATACTGATCACCCCAAGAGGAAGTTGATTTCACTCTGCTTTGAGATTTGACTTCGAAGCGTCAAATAACAAGGCTGAATACAAAGCTCTACTGGCAGGACTTCGAATAGCCAAGGAACTCAAGGCTAAGGCGATACATTGCTACAATGACTCCCAGTTGGTGGTCAACCAAATCTTAGGGGAATACCTGGCTCGTGGGACGAGAATGGCTGCATATTTAGAAAAAGCAAAGGCAGCACTAGAGCATTTCAAATTTTACACAATAGAGCAGGTTCCCCGAGAGCAAAATTTGAATACAGACGCCTTAGCCAGGCTCGCCATATCCACCGAGGTCGACGAGCTAATGTCGTGCCAATCGAACATCTATCGACACCCAGTATAAGTGAGCCTGAACAAGAAGACGTCTGCATGATTAACTCTGAGCCAGCTTGGAAGACCCCGATAATTGAGTACCTTGAAACCGGCATTCTCCCAAAAGAACGGACCAAGGCTCGAAAACTGATGTATCAGATTCCCAGGTACATCATTGTGGATGGAAGGCTATATAGAAGAGGATACTCTATGCCATTACTCCGATGTGTGACTCCACCCGAGGCTAAGAAGATCATAGAAGAGATTCATGAAGGATTATGTGGAGACCACACTGGGGGCATAGCCTATCCAAGAAAATCATACGCCAAGGGTACTTCTGGCCTACCATCAAAGCAGATTCGTTTGATTATGTCAAGAAATGCGATAAGTGTCAACAGTTCACCACAATCCCTCGAGCTCCACCTATCGAGCTAACTATGATGACCTCCCCATGGCCATTTGCGGACTGGGGAATCGACCTCATAGGCTCGTTGCTAACTGGAAAAGGCAGAGTCAAGTACACACTAGTTGCAGTAGATTACTTTACGAAATGGACCGAGGCTAAACCTCTGGCGATAATTACCTCAAAAAAAGTCTTGGACTTCGTGGTAAAGAACATCATCTGCCGATATGGGGTGCCAAGGAAGATAGTGTCTGATAACGGTACTCAATTTGATAGCGACTTGTTTACCAGCTTTTGCGAGAAAAATGGGATAATAAAAAGCTTCTCCTCCGTGGCCCATCCCTAAGCGAATGGCCAAGTCGAGGTTGTAAATAAAACCCTGAAGAGTTCTTTGAAGAAAAAGTTGGAAGAAGCTAAAGGGAATTGGCCTGAAGAGTTTTGTGGGCATATCGAACCACAACCCGTACTTCAAAAGGACATACCCCTTTTTCTCTGGCATATGGATGCGAGGCTATGCTGCCAACCGAGGTCAAAATACCCACCATCCGAACCAACGCTTATGACTAAGCCTCGAACCAATACCAGCTCGAAGTAAGTCTGGACCTGATTAAAGAAAGAAGGGATGAGGCTTACCTAAAAAATGTTGCATACCAGCAGCGAGCTACCCGGTATTTCAATAAGAGAGTTCAACATAGAAAATTCAGTGTGGGCGATTTGGTGCTGAGGCGTGTGTTCTTGGCTACACGGAACCCAGCTGCTGGCGTGCTCGGGCCTAATTGGGAAGGACCTTATTAGATCGAATAAGTTATCTGACCTAGCGTCTACAAATTGGCAAGATTGAATGGGAATTTGGTACCACGAGCCTGGAATGGCGAACATCTGCGACCTTACTATCAATAGTGTAGGAACAATGACACCTGTAACCATGCTTGTTTATCTTTATTGTGTTTCTGTTAATAAATTGTTCAATTCTGAATAAACTTCATTTTCGTTTCAATATGCTGTATTTTTTGTAAACTCTCTTGATTTAATAACCAATGGTCACACTCATAGGATATTAAGGGGGCATTAGTGGTATATATACCGTCAGCTTGAAATAAAATAGCATATACGAAAAGCATAAAAGTGTTTGGATATAACCAAATACGCGAGCTAAGATAGTTTGGACATAACCAAATTATTAAAAATAAAAGTGTTTGGATATAACCAAATACGCGAGCTAAGATGGTTTGGACATAACCAAATTATTAAAAATAAAAGTGTTTGGATATAACCAAAAGCGCAAGGCAAAGTAATTTGGATAAAACCAAATGTGCGATCTAAGACATAACTAGATCAAAAATAAAAGTGTAAGGACTACAAACCAAAAACATGACCTGAATAGGTTTGGAACAAACCAGCCAAAACTAATCGACAGTAAGTTGGAACATAAATAAACCTACTTCAAGTCGAGTCGAGATCGAGGCTGGAATATCTTGCAAAAAGATAGTTTCGACCTCATAACCTTGGGGAGCTACCCAAGGACAAGGAAAAGTAACTAAAAAAGCAAGATATAACTAAACCACCTATGTTACACGCCATATAAGTACTTTCGGGTGCATGGTAAAAGTAAGTTTCGACCTTGACAAATAACGAGATCAGATACAGATATATCGTGAAAACTGTGCATGAATGCATTGAAGCTCGAGCTTAAAATCCAACACATGTTTGTATGAATAAACAGACATAAGGACTCTTTAATATAAATTGCTTGAAATGTTTCATCTTAGGAAATGTAAAGCAATATTAAAGTAAATTCAAAAACGGTATCATAAATATCGTGAACAAAAGAAAAAATAGCTCTTAAACAAGCTATAAATTGTCTTGGCCTCAGGGGCAAAAAAAATAAAATAAAAAATATTACAAAAGGTTCAGAGGGACACAGCCCCAGGTCAAGATTTAGGAGGGAGGAGCATCCTCCTTAGCCTTCTCAGCATCCTCCTTGGTCCTCTCTATCTCCTCCCAAGCAGCTTCCTCCGCGTTAAGCCGAGCCTGCCATTTGGCCACGAGTTCTTCCTCGAAAGAGCCTAGGAAGCTGGTATCGAGATCGACATTACTGACCCAGATCCTATACATGGCCAGGTCGACCACCCGATCCTTCTTCTCCTTGAACTCTGCGAGAAGACAAGCCTTTTCACCTTCCATTATTTCAAAAGTGACTGCTTTCTCCTCCACAAGCTTGGCATTGATCCTCTCAAGCTCCGCGAGCTGGGCATTCACCTTCTCGAGCTCGGCTATCTTGGCCTTCATTTGTTCAACTTCAGCCACCATCTTTGCCTTTGTGGCCTTGAGATCGTTAGTAAGCTTAAGTTGGAGATCGTTCGACTCTTGGGCATAGGAAATGCTCGAATGGACCGTAGTGGGCGCTTCGACCTAAGGAGTTGGATCCACAGCTGGGCTCGTAACAGTGGGAGCTGGTGGAGGAGGAGTCTTCTCAGTCCTCTCGGACGCTTACTCCTTTGAGCCCCCTCGCCACTGGCGAGTACGGTGTCAAGGTTAAAGTCCATAGCACCTGCACAATTATACCACATTATAAGATATTCCAAGACAAAAAGTTAGCATGGTGCAGGCAGGCAAGGAATAAAAGGACAAGTAGAGAGAAACCTAACTGGAACTCTCCCTCGAGCTCGTGCTCAGCGACCACGTAATTCCCCCATCTTCAGAGGAGGCGGGGGGAGTGCCTTCCCTATACGTGGAAGTCAACCTCGAAAGGTCTCTATAGTCATTTGTCCCATATTGAACGGATATTCCGTTCCATACCTCGTTCAAACTATACATAGTGTCATACTTCTCGAGCCAACTATCGAACCTATGAACCCTCTCATCTACCCAGGACCATACATAAAAATGGTCCCTATCATCCTTACACAAGACTAATATGTCATGCTTATGCTTAAGTAGTGAGGGAGACCATAAGTCCGAGCTAAGGATGACCATACCTATTTCGCTCGAGCTCGAGGCCTCATCATTGGCCCCGTTCCCCAATTGCGGACTCCTGCGACGTCGAGCTATGGATTGTGGCTTAACACTTTGCCTCGGAGGAAGGCTGCCAGTTGGGAGAGGCACGAACTCCCACTTGGTATATTTTTTGTTGGACCAGTCGAATATGGACTGATCCTTCTCCAGGAGGCCACAGGCTCGAAGCCTATCTTCATGAAGAAGATACGAAATGGAGCGCATGCCGTAGGGAAGTTGGAGCAAAGCCTCCTTATGCTCTTTCATCTCCTCAGTGGGAGTGGGTCGGCGGTAGTTGGCTGGAAAAATGAACATGTTATGACTGGTACGAGCCTAAGCAAAGACTCGAGCCTAAACGAAGAATTTTTTTATATACTTACAGATTCGCCTGAACGAGAAGTGTCTGGAAGGAGCCAGACCATCCGTCCAAAAGAAAGCCTTCTTGAAATCTGGGGGATGTTTGTGCAGATCCTCAAAGATTTTCCTCTCCTTGGGACAGCTTGAAAGGTAGTAGAAGCTGTCCCCTCCCCGAGCTCGGGAGGGATTGCTTTTCAAGAAAAAGAGATACAGGATCTCCTTTGGTGAAGGTCCTTCCCACTTTAGCTCGTGGGAAAGCAACCTCAAGGCAGACAAAACCCTGTACGAATTGGTGTTGAGCTAGAAAGGGGCAAGCCCAACGAAGTCCAAGAAGTTCTTGAAAAAGGACTTTAAAGGCAGTAAAGCCCCTGCCTTCATGTGCTCCTGGCTCCATGCCGCGTACTTCAACTTATTGTTGGGGTTCCCATCTCCCGGGGCACGGAAACTTCGCTCGTGGGAGGTCGGAGCTCGACACCTTAGCAAGCCCGATAGTCCAATATTGTGAAGGGCCAAGATGTTGGAGATCTGCCCTAATGAAGAAATTAAGCTCTAGTAGTGCTCAGCCTTGAAGAATTCTCTCTTCGAGGTGGGAATGGAGGTTGACTACGAGGTAGAAGGGGGGTTTGATGGTTCTCCCATCAGTGAAAATTGAAAGTCCCCCGGCTTGAAGGCGATTGTTACTCTAAGAGTGGGATCGATGGGGATTGGTCTGGGCTTGGGGTCTGGATCTGGGTGGATGGCGACCCTAAGTCTCTTCCTTTTCCTCTCCTCGACCTCGTTGATTTGACATCGAAAGTGATCTCGGGTATCTTCTTACTCACGCCTTAGTTGGTACTCTTGAATCAAGTGATGATTCTGGGTGAAAGGTGACTCTGGGATCGGAGTTTTTGGTGAGTAAGGAATTGCGAGCTTTGACCCCCACCGCTTTCTCGAGTTCTGCGTCATCTAGCAAAAGAGCAAAAGGGTAAGGGTCAGGCGAACAAGAGATTAAGAATGAATATTAGGATGACTTAAGCTTGAATGATCGAGGCTACAGGGCAAACTCGATCCAAAGGACGAGGCCAGTCTCGGAGCGTGTATTCCATGGAAAGGAAGGAAGGTGGATTTATTTTTGAAGATCCTGATATTTCAGGGAAAAAGTTGGCGGTTACTCAAAAAGTGATATTTTTGGGAAACATGTAATTTAAAAACCCTAATTTTGTACCCAATATCTTGGTGTATAAGATATGTCATCCGAAATTCAAATCCTCAGTAAAAGAACCGTATTTGGGTCTTTTACATAGAATCTGGGTTTGGAACCCATGATATTTGAACTTAAGACTAATATTTACCAGCTGAAACACTCTAGTGTGCAAAACTAGTGAGTGAACCAACAATGCAATAATATAAACGTGCATGAAAACAATGTATATACACGAGCATACGAAGCTATGAACAGAGACTTACACAATGCAGTCAACGAAAACAGAGAGATTGATGACCAAATAAGCGGTTGCAAAAACGATCTCACGGAGTCGAAGAGGCCAACGTTGCTTTGTCTTCTCGGCTTGGAGAACATGCAAGAGCTGGGCAAAGAAATTTCTGGTTTTTTCTTCTTTTCTCTCTCTGAAAGCTTGAACGTGAAAGTAAATTGGGGAAGAAGAATGGGGACATATTTATAGACCCCTGGGAATGTAAAAGTCGAACTAATCTGGGCCATTGGCCAGATTTCGTATCCGATCCAACAGTCAGTGTAACGACCCAAATTCACTAATAAGGCTTAAGGGCCTTGATTAGTGTGCCGGGAGGGCAAGATGGGAATTATGTGTGGTTATTATGATTAAGATGTATGATTATGATTTTAAGCATGTTATATGACTATGTGAATTATATTATGTGATAATTATGATATGTGAATTGTACTGTGTGGGTGCTGTGATACAAACGTGATGCACGTGCCAAGACGGTCCTAGGAAACTAGATAATGGTAACTGGTGATTTGGTAACCTGCGTAACCGTTAGTAACTATAGAGAGTAACAGGTTTTATTGGGAAAGTGGTAGAATTGCAAAGTTAGGGAAAGGACAAATAAGCCCTTGAGGTCTAGTTAGTAAGTGATATTAATGGAGGGCTAAAATGGTATTTTGGCAGTTAGTAGATGAGTTTGAGCTGAAGGAATAACATTTACGTATAACACTTTGGGAGTTGGTTTATGCTGAATATTGGAGACCTAGAAGTATAACAGAAGAAAGAAGGAAAGGAGAAGCTGAACTCTAGCTCTTGGAAGGAGAATCAAGGGGGGTGATTAAGGTTATCAACCAAGCTTAGGCCAAGAAAACTCAGAGGTAAGGATTTGGCTATAATATGTTTAATTTTCAAGTCTGAATTTTTTAGAGATGAATATGAATTGAAGCAAGTTGGTGGCTGGTTTTGCATGAATTTAGAGTTGGGGTAATCAAAAGGAGAAGGTGATTTGAAGCTAGAGTTGGGGAGAATCCAAGCTGAGTACTTGACTGAGGTAAGAGTGTATCATGTTTAAATTTGCGTAGCTGTTATGGTTTAAGAATCTAAAGGGGCTGGTTTACACATTTCTCAAGCTTTGGTTCAATGGTTTAAATCTGAATTTAGGTGTGAATTCTGTGGGTAAATGTGTAGTTGAGTTGGGTTATAGTGTTTAAAGGTTGTTGGTTGGTCTATGTGGGGTTTTAAATAAGTTTTGGGGCTTGGGTATGAAGTTGGGATTATTTTGAGTGATTTGGGTTCGGGGAAAACGCAGGGGAAAAACCCAGAATTCTGGGCTCGCGAAGGAGCGCCGCGGCGCTGTTCTAGCGCGTCGCGGCGCAAGGCTGTTTCTGGGCGTGATGGGGTTTCTGACTTGCTGGGCGCCGCGGCTCAAACTTGCTGGGCGCCGCGGCTCAAACTTGCTGGGCGCCGCGGCCCTACAGGACTGCGCCGCGGCTCTAGGCCAATTTCAGGATGTTGGAATTTGTAATTTTAAGCTTTTGCTCCGGGGGGTTCGGGGAATGTCTTCGGTGCGTCGTTTTAGGGATTTGGGGGTTTCGAGAGTATGGGTTAGGTTCCGGGAAGGTAGTCTTGGATTGGTTAATGACAAAGAATATTATATTTGTTATGTGATTAGGACTTTGGAGAGGCTCGGAGTATAGGATCGTGCTTATGGCTACGTGGCATCGGAAACCAGTGAATTGAAAGGTAAGAAAACTGCACCCGAATGTATGGTTGTGAATGGGACTAAGTGCTCCCGAAAGTTGTATTGTGTCATCGTTGGTATTACGCCAAGGGACACGTATAAGCGGTCTAAGAGTACCGTTCATGAGTTTAGCGCACGGGGCGCGAATTGGCCATTGAGTGCCGGAAATAATAGGATAACAGAGGGAGCTGCCTGTGAGCGCTAGCCCTGGTTATCGTCTGTGCACTATGTATTTGGGCTGAGATGCTTAGTTTATGAAATACTTGACTGTTGATACACTTGAGTTGATGAGATGCTATATGTGTAATTGATTTATTATTGGTTGTTCATGCTCTGTTGTTTCTGTGTTTTCTTGCTGGGCCTTGGCTCACGGGTGCTTCGTGGTGCAGGTAAGGGCAAGGGCAAGCTGGACCAGGCCTGAGGTGGAGAGCTCCGAGGTGTAATGTACATAGCCAGTCGTTCGATCACCACGGTCGAGGAGTGTGTCAGGACAGAGATTACCTAACAGCTCGCTTTTGCCTTAGTATGGCCAGTCGATGTATCTAAACGTTGTAACTTTTGTAAATGGCTTTTAAACTGTCAATTTTGGGATCCCATGTTCGTAAACAATGTTTAGTAATGAAAACGTACTTTTGAGACCAAAACACTTTTAATCCTAGTTCCTCTACTATTTTAGTACACGCTTTTACTTTAATGACTTGATTAGCAAGTCTGGCACTTTATAAACACACAGTGTAGCGGTCTTGGCTATCCAGGGCGTTACAACTTGGTATCAGAGTGTCCTAGGTTTATGGGTCCTGAAGACTGGCTGGGTATGTACATTCGCTACGGGAGACAAGCTCAACTAATGGTTTGGTAACTGTATATGCATGATTATGTGTTTAAATGATTTGAGTGAGATATGAATGTTGGTATCTGTCTGATGAATAGGGAGCATGAGATTCTGATAGGGCCTGGCCCTTGACTATTGCATGATGTTATTGAGGCGTGCTTATTAGCATTGTTGTGCATGTGAATGAATATCTGGATAAATTGCTGTACTTGTTTGCTTGTGAATGATTGGAGTTCCAGAGATGGATTATGAGAGAATTATTACCCTGTCATCATAGCCTAATTGCCGAGTCGTTGTTTGTAGATTGACTTGAATAGTTATGCGTTCAAGGAAATCCACACGACAAGCCGGCAGGTCTGGGGCTAGAGAGGATGACCAGGGCCCAACCCCTCCGCCAGTCCCTGAGAACTGGCAGCAGTTAATGGCAGAAATGCAAGCTAGGCTTCAGAGCCAAGATGAACTGATCAGAATTCTGCAGCAGGCTCCATCTGGGAGTGTTGCCCCTGCTGGGCCACCGGCATTGGTACCTGTGGTACAGCCCGTTGATGTTGGTAACAAAGTGGAACCGTTGTATGAGCGGTTCAGGAAACAGCAGCCCCCGATCTTTGAGGGTGGACCAAATCCACTAAAAGCTGAGCAGTGGATGACCTTGATTACCATTATACTTGATTATATGAAAGTAGAGGGACATGATAGGGTGGCCTGTGCCACTTATATGTTGAGAGAGGATGCCCTAATCTGGTGGGAGGTGGCGTCACAGACTAGAAATGTTATTGCAATGACATGGGAAGAGTTTAGGGATTTGTTCAATCAGAAGTACTATAATGTTGTCGTCAGGGCAGCAAAGGTGAATGAATTTGTGGGATTGGTTCAGGGCAGTATGACTGTTACGGAGTATGCCTTGAAATTTGATAGACTCGCAAAGTTTGCACCGGATCTTGTTCCTACCGATGCGACCAGGTTAGACAGATTTGTTAGAGGGCTAAATGTCATGATAGCCCGGGATGTAAGGATTACTACAGTTCTTGGAGTGACTACCTATGCCCAGGCTGTGGAAAGGGCTCTGACTGCTGAGGAAGCAGAGAATAGGATTTGGAGGGATAGTGCAGCAAGAAGGGAGGGCCGTAGGCCGGTGCCTCCATATTCTGGTTCTAGTAGAGGTGGAGGTATCAGTGATTTGAAGAGAAAGACTCCTGAAGCCCCAATTGCTCCTAGGTTTGATAGAGGAGGTCGGGGTGCTCAGGGTGGCCGTCGGGGAGACGGTGATTCATGGAGGACTTACCCAGAATGCCCGAGGTGCAGGAGACGTCATCTGGGCGAGTGTCAGGCTAAGGCCTGTTATGTATGCGGGGTGGTGGGACACCTCAGGAAAGATTGCCCAACAGTGAAGAAGGGCGAGGCAGGGAAGGTGGATAGCTTGACTCCAGCTCGAGTGTTCACTTTGACGCAGGCAGAGGCCGAGGCTAGTCCCTCGGTAGTGACAGGTCAGCTTTCTAGTGCTGGCACTTCTTTTACTGTTTTGATTGATTCTGGTGCTACGCATTCATTTGTATCTGATAGGGTGATTGATAGATTGTGTAGACCTAGTGAGTTTAGTGCCTCAGGGTTTGGGACTATTTTGCCTACGGGAGAGCTGGTGGTGTCTAGGAGATGGGTTAGGGCACTGCCAGTGTTAGTTGATGGTAGAGAGTTGTCAGTGGACTTGATTGAGTTGGGTATGGAGGACTTTGACATGATTTTAGGTATGGATTGGCTAGTTAGATATGGAGCTACCATTGACTGTAGGAAGAAAATGGTGACTTTTGAGCCAGAGGGTGAGGATCCCTTCGTCTTTGTGGGAGCGGTGCGTGGACCCCGTGTACCCAGGATATCTGCATTGAGAGCCACAGATTTGCTACAGGGTGGATGTATAGGCTTTTTGGATAGTGTGGTGGATACCACCAAAGTTTCACCAGTTGGACCGGAGGAGACCAGACTGGTTTATGAGTTCTTGGATGTGTTCCCTGAGGATTTCCCAGGGCTGCCGCCGCGTAGGGAGATTGAGTTAGCACCAGGGACAGAGCCAGTGTCGAGGGCACCGTACAGGATGGCACCAGCGGAACTGAAAGAGTTAAAGATACAACTGCAGGAACTTCTGGATATAGGGTTCATCAGACCTAGCTATTCGCCATGGGGTGCACCAGTTTTGTTTGTTAAGAAGAAGGACGGGACTCTGAGAATGTGTATTGATTATCGGGAATTGAACAAGTTAACTATTAAGAATAAGTATCCCCTACCGAGGATTGATGACTTGTTCGATCAGTTGCAGGGTAAGATGGTGTTCTCAAAGATTGATCTTCGATCTGGTTATCACCAGCTGAGGATCAAGGATGAGGACATACCTAAGACGGCCTTTCGGACGCGGTACGGGCACTACGAGTTCTTGGTCATGTCTTTTGGTTTGACCAATGCCCCAGCAGCTTTTATGGATTTAATGAACAGGGTATTCAAAGATTTTCTGGATCAGTTTGTTATAGTTTTCATTGATGACATCCTGGTGTATTCCAGTTCAGAGGCAGAACACGAGTTTCATCTTCGACTGGTTCTTCAGAGGTTGAGGGAGCATCAGTTATATGCTAAGTTTAAGAAGTGCGAGTTTTGGTTACCTGAAGTGACATTCCTTGGACACATTGTAGGTGCGGATGGGATTAAGGTGGATCCGTCTAAGATAGAAGCAGTTAGGGATTGGCCGAGGCCAAGGAACGCCTCGGAAGTGCGGAGTTTTCTTGGTTTGGCAGGCTACTACAGGCGGTTTGTAGAGGGTTTCTCGAAGATAGCAGCACCGATGACAGAATTGACAAGAAAGAACTTGAAGTTTATCTGGTCGGATAAGTGTGAAGACAGTTTTCAGGAGTTGAAGCGACGACTTATTACAGCGCCAGTGTTGAGTCTTCCTTCGGGGGAAGGAAAGTTTGTTGTTTATTGTGATGCATCGAGGTTGGGTTTAGGCTGTGTATTGATGCAGAATGAGAAGGTAATAGCTTATGCATCGCGACAGCTGAAGGAGTATGAGCAGCGGTATCCTACTCATGACCTCGAGCTGGCGGCAGTGGTTTTTGCCTTGAAGATTTGGCGGCATTATCTTTATGGGGAGAAGTGCGAGGTATACACTGACCATAAGAGCCTGAAATATTTCTTTACACAGAAGGACCTGAATATGAGACAGAGGCGTTGGCTAGAGTTGGTAAAGGACTATGATTGTGATATTCTCTATCATCCGGGGAAAGCCAATGTGGTGGCTGATGCATTGAGCCTCCGAGGTCCAGGTCAGTTGTATAGCTCCATTCAGATCTCAAGGGAGTTAGCTGATGAGATGGTTAGAGCGGGGATAGAATTGGTAGTGGGCCAGTTGGCCAACATTACTCTGCAGTCGACCCTGCTAGAGCGGATCAGAGAAGGGCAGTTGGTAGACACTCTGTTACAGGGGATTAGAGATGATGTCTTGGCGGGGGTAGCTAAGGACTATTCTGTTTCTGAGGTTGGTTTACTTCGGTATCAGGGACGAATTTGTGTTCCAGCTGATGAGGGGATCAGATGAGAAATATTGGATGAGGCTCATACGACGCCGTACTCGCTTCATCCGGGTACCACGAATATGTATCAGGATCTACGAACTTTGTATTGGTGGCCCGGGATGAAGAGGGATGTAGTAGAGTACGTTGCCAGATGCTTAACCTGTCAACAGGTGAAAGCTGAACATCAGCGACCAGCAGGGTTGCTTCAGCCTTTGGGTATTCCTGAGTGGAAATGGGAGGATATTACTATGGATTTCGTAGGAGGTCTACCCAGGACAGTAGGGTTTCATGACTCAATATGGGTGATAGTGGATAGATACACCAAGTCAGCCCATTTCCTTCCAGTGAGGTCAACTTATACTGTGGATCAGTACGCTGAGTTGTACGTGAAAGAGATCGTACGTCTCCATGGGGTTCCTAAGTCTATTGTGTCAGACCGGGATCCTATTTTCACTTCCAAGTTTTGGGGAGGTTTGCAGAAAGCTTTGGGAACTCAGTTGAAGTTCAGTACAGCCTTTCATCCTCAGACTGATGGACAGTCTGAGAGGACGATCCAGGTACTGGAGGATATGCTCAGAGCTTGTGTGATTGACTTTGAGGGTTCGTGGAGTAAGTACCTTCCATTGATTGAGTTCTCGTACAACAATAGTTATCAGTCAACGATTGGAGTGGCTCCCTATGAAATGTTGTATGGGAGGAAGTGTAGATCGCCTATCCATTGGGACGAGATGGGTGAGAGGAGATACTTGGGACCGGACATGGTCCAGAAGACAAGTGAGGCCATAGAGAAGATCCGGGCTAGGATGCTCGCATCTCAGAGCAGGCAGAAAAGTTACGCTGATCCTAAGCGTAGGGATGTGGAGTTTCAGGTTGGTGATCACGTCTTCCTTCGAGTTTCACCTCTGCGAGGGGTGAGGAGGTTTGGTAAGAAGGGCAAGTTGAGCCCTAGATTCATTGGACCATTCGAGATCCTGGAAAGGATTGGTCAGGTGGCTTACAGGTTAGCCTTGCCGCCATCGTTGTCTGGAGTTCATGATGTGTTTCATGTCTCTATGCTTCGGAAAAGTATGTTTCAGATGTGACTCATGTATTGAGGCATGAAGATTTGGAGTTACAGGCAGATTCGGCTTATGATGAGCGACCAGATCAGATCTTGGATCGGAAAGACAAGGTGTTGCGAAATAAGATAATTCCTTTGGTTAAAGTGCTGTGGAGAAACAGCAAGGTCGAGGAGGCGACCTGGGAGCTTGAGACAGCTATGCGAGATCAGTATCCGGAGTTGTTCAGGTAAATTTCGAGGACGAAATTCTTATTAGGAGGGGATAGTTGTAATGACCCAAATTCACTAATAAGGCTTAAGGGCCTTGATTAGTGTGCCGGGAGGGCAAGATGGGAATTATGTGTGGTTATTATGATTAAGATGTATGATTATGATTTTAAGCATGTTATATGACTATGTGAATTATATTATGTGATAATTATGATATGTGAATTGTACTGTGTGGGTGCTGTGATACAAACGTGATGCACGTGCCAAGACGGTCCTAGGAAACTAGATAATGGTAACTAGTGATTTGGTAACCTGCGTAACCGTTAGTAACTATAGAGAGTAACAGGTTTTATTGGGAAAGTGGTAGAATTGCAAAGTTAGGGAAAGGACAAATAAGCCCTTGAGGTCTAGTTAGTAAGTGATATTAATGGAGGGTTAAAATGGTATTTTGGCAGTTAGTAGATGAGTTTGAGCTGAAGGAATAACATTTACGTATAACACTTTGGGAGTTGGTTTATGCTGAATATTGGAGACCTAGAAGTATAACAGAAGAAAGAAGGAAATGAGAAGCTGAACTCTAGCTCTTGGAAGGAGAATCAAGGGGGGTGATTGAGGTTATCAACCAAGCTTAGGCCAAGAAAACTCAGAGGTAAGGATTTGGCTATAATATGTTTAAGTTTCAAGTCTGAATTTTTTAGAGATGAATATGAATTGAAGCAAGTTGGTGGCTGGTTTTGCATGAATTTAGAGTTGGGGTAATCAAAAGGAGAAGGTGATTTGAAGCTAGAGTTGGGGAGAATCCAAGCTGAGTACTTGACTGAGGTAAGAGTGTATCATGTTTAAATTTTCGTAGCTGTTATGGTTTAAGAATCTAAAGGGGCTGGTTTACACATTTCTCAAGCTTTGGTTCAATGGTTTAAATCTGAATTTAGGTGTGAATTCTGTGGGTAAATGTGTAGTTGAGTTGGGTTATAGTGTTTAAAGGTTGTTGGTTGGTCTATGTGGGGTTTTAAATAAGTTTTGGGGCTTGGGTATGAAGTTGGGATGATTTTGAGTGATTTGGGTTCGGGGAAAACGCAGGGGAAAAACCCAGAATTCTGGGCTCGCGAAGGAGCGCCGCGGCGCTGTTCTAGCGCGCCGTGGCGCAAGGCTGTTTCTGGGCGTGATGGGGTTTCTGACTTGCTGGGCGCCGCGGCCCTACAGGACTGCGCCGCGGCGCTAGGCCAATTTCAGGATGTTGGAATTTGTAATTTTAAGCTTTTGCTCCGGGGGGTTCGGGGAATGTCTTCGGTGTGTCGTTTTAGGGATTTGGGGGTTTCGAGAGTATGGGTTAGGTTCCGGGAAGGTAGTCTTGGATTGGTTAATGACAAAGAATATTATATTTGTTATGTGATTAGGACTTTGGAGATGCTCGGAGTAGAGGACCGTGCTT
This sequence comes from Humulus lupulus, assembly GCF_963169125.1. NCBI lineage: Eukaryota > Viridiplantae > Streptophyta > Magnoliopsida > Rosales > Cannabaceae > Humulus > Humulus lupulus. The sequence goes on from NC_084800.1 coordinate 99,622,691, forward strand.
GTGGCTACGTGGCATCGGAAACCAGTGAATTGAAAGGTAAGAAAACTGCACCCGAATGTATGGTTGTGAATGGGACTAAGTGCTCCCGAAAGTTGTATTGTGTCATCGTTGGTATTACGCCAAGGGACACGTATAAGCGGTCTAAGAGTACCGTTCATGAGTTTAGCGCACGGGGCGCGAATTGGCCATTGAGTGCCGGAAATAATAGGATAACAGAGGGAGCTGCCTGTGAGCGCTAGCCCTGGTTATCGTCTGTGCACTATGTATTTGGGCTGAGATGCTTAGTTTATGAAATACTTGACTGTTGATACACTTGAGTTGATGAGATGCTATATGTGTAATTGATTTATTATTGGTTGTTCATGCTCTGTTGTTTCTGTGTTTTCTTGCTGGGCCTTGGCTCACGGGTGCTTCGTGGTGCAGGTAAGGGCAAGGGCAAGCTGGACCAGGCCTGAGGTGGAGAGCTCCGAGGTGTAATGTACATAGCCAGCCGTTCGATCACCACGGTCGAGGAGTGTGTCAGGACAGAGATTACCTAACAGCTCGCTTTTGCCTTAGTATGGCCAGTCGATGTATCTAAACGTTGTAACTTTTGTAAATGGCTTTTAAACTGTCAATTTTGGGATCCCATGTTCGTAAACAATGTTTAGTAATGAAAACGTACTTTTGAGACCAAAACACTTTTAATCCTAGTTCCTCTACTATTTTAGTACACGCTTTTACTTTAATGACTTGATTAGCAAGTCTGGCACTTTATAAACACACAGTGTAGCGGTCTTGGCTATCCAGGGCGTTACAGTCAGGGACCAATGAAATGATAGTACCATAAAGTTGGCAGGCGAACGAACGTGGGCAGGGTTCCAAGGCACTCAAGTAATTTGATTGGTCAATGCCCGCTGACGCATGTCCACAGTCGAGTGTATTTGACGGTATAGTTTCCAAGAGGAGCAGTTCAAAAATTTCCTTCTCATAGGATTCGAATTGATACTTTTGAGGGGGGGAAATGTTACACCCAGATTTCGAGACAAGAGGTTATGATCTCGAAAACTGGGCTCGTCAGGTGTGAGCTCGAAATATATGAAAACATCATATGGTCCAGCCGTAAAATCTCTGAAGTAAAACAACGACTTCGAAGATGTGTAGCCTCGGGATATTTTCTGAGTTCGAAATGGCACGACACTGGGATATATCTTTTACTGATTGTCTTCAGATAAGACAGTCCAAACTTGGGAAGTGCAAGCTCGGGTGTAACAGCTTTGACAGTACCTAACTATCTCGAGCATGGCCTGAAGTTGGGTAGCAAGTTCGTAATAGTTCCATAAGTCTTGACAGTCACAATGCTAATTGCTGATCTCGAAGACCTAATGAGTCACCTAGGATAGCCCATTACGTGTGAACATATTTATTGTTGTGAAATCCCAATATTTAGGGGATACCATTTAGTCTATTATCTGTTCCCGATTTTTATGGAACATTTCCATGTATATAGGAGATATTGCATTTAATGTCATTATTTGAATTGATGTACAGAATATCTTCCTGAAATATGTGGGAATGAACTATATAACCTTCCCTATAAATAGAGGATAAATGACCACTTGTAAAGGATCAATTTCTGATTTCTTGAGAGAAAGCTCTGGGTAATTCATCTCTGAAGAATTTCCAGAAAACTCTATGTCTTAATAATATAGACTCGTGGACTAGGCAGAATTAATTACTGAACCACGTAAAAACCTTCTTGTTTCTCTTCGTCATCTATTCGCTTCATAATTTACATTGTTTAATTGCTCTACGATTTAAGTTAACGAAAAACGGCGTCAACAGATTATGTATTATATATTATTATCATAAGAATATTTTATAACATTTGAATTTATATTAATATAATTATTAAATATGTACTATATATTATTGTAATAATTATATTTTATAATATTTTAATTTATATTAATATAATTATTAAATATGTAGTTTTATATTAATTAAATATCATTATAATAATGATAATATTTTATAATATTTGAATTTATATTAATATAATTAATAAATATCTATATTTAATTGGTTTCAACGGTATATTCCGTTAAATATATAGAATATTCGGTTAAAATTAACAAAAAAAAATCATTAAAACAAAGAAAAACCGTTAAATAGACATTTTTTATTATACTAGATACAAACAACGTGCAATGCACGTTTGTTTAGTTTTATTTATAGAATTTATTAATTATTTTTATTAAATTTGTATCAGTCGTATAAATTTTAAATAAATAAACAATATTATATATAAAAGAATAATATAAACATATTAAAAGAAAAATTAAATCAAAATATTGTTTATGATTTTTTAAAAATATATATAATATTATAACCTTTTTAATTTAAATGATAATTTTTTTAAATAAAAATTAAGAATATGAATTATATATTATTTTTATAATGATATTTTATAATATTTAAATTTATATTAACATAAGTATTAAATATCTAGTCTTGTATTAAATATTATTATAATAATATTAATGTAATTAGTAAAAAATTAGGATATAATATTATTATCATAATAATATTTTATAACATTTGAATTTATATTAATATAACTATTAAATATCTAGTTTTATATTATATATTATTATAATAATGATATTTCATAACATTTGAATTTAAATTTATATTAATATAATTATTAAATATGTAGTCTTATATTATATATTACTATAATAATAATATTTTATAATATTTGAATTTATATTAATAAATATCTATTTTTAATTAATTTTAAATATACATTCCATTATATATTTATAATATTCTATTAAAGTTATAAAAAAAACGGTTCAAACTAATAACTTTTACTATCTACACGCTTTTTTTATATAAAGAGATATAGAGATATTATTTTTGTTTAAAAAAATCATAAATCTAAAGACGTCAATCATACGCTATTATATTCTGATGATTTATATAATGCTATGTACAAGTTTTATACATAATCTTGAGTTATAATAAGATGTCAGATTTTCCAAAATTGACATTACATGCTAAAAATATAATACATAAAATGTTAGTTGTGTAGAGAAACTAATGTGTCATGCAATATTTTTTTTCATAAGTATCACGAAACATCAATCCCAGATTTTTTTAGGAACATCAATTCCAGAATTTATGTTAATTAAGTTATTTCAAACTGTTATATAATGTTTAATATTGCCAAAAAAATATAAACTTAAACAACAAATTAATTTTGAGTTCTGAATTGATATATTCATTTTCTTATAAGTTGGAATCCTATATATGTTTATGTTTATTAATCAAAATAAGTAAAAAAAAAATCATCATTTATTTCAAATTTTTAGTTACAATACATTTTTTAATTAAATTTCATATATATTTAATGACAACAAAAATTAATTATAACTAAAAAAATAATATTTAGTCATAACTTGTTATATCACTACAAAATTCAGAGGCTATACCGAGAACAATAGTCATCGGTAGAAGCCAGGATGTCCTCGGTAGAAAGTTGTACCGAGAACATGTCATCAGTAAAAATTTCTCGATACATCTTCGTCGGTAAAGAAAAACTTCTATCGATCGATAGGACATTAAATATGTTTTCGGTATAGGTTGTACCAAGGATAATAATTCTCGGTATAGAGTTGACAATATCTTTTGTGAAACCTGTCCAATTATTGTGAGTAAAAATATATTTAGTCACAAAAAGTTATATATATTTTTTTATGATTAGTCGCAATAAGTTTTGTTGTAACTAAAAGAAATTTTGTAGTAATTTAAATAATTATATTAAATATATATAAACATTTAATACTATAAATATTTAAATAAACAGGCAAAATAAATATTATGTACAAAATAATTAAGCAAAAAAACTAACAATGATATTTATGTTAAAAACAATTGTGTCAGTGGGACTAAAATATTATTTTAATTACACCAGTGCAGAAAACAATCAAAAGTTATTATTTGAATATATAAGTATCTAAATGAATTTTAACAAGTACAATAAATTACAGCATCGCCTCGCCTATATGTTAAGAGACCATCAAGAATAACTAAAAATAAAATAACAATGGAAGCATATATACCTTGATCCATAGGTGGTAGATAACTGTCTGTTTGGTCTTCCTACATTACATTATTAAATACGTATTTATATGAAAATAGTCTTTTTCTTTTCTCAATCAATGGGGTTTACAAACATAATAAAATAATATATGTATATATAGTAATATTTAACTTTGTCCATCATAAAAATTTCTTCATATGTATAATATTTATATTTTATTATGTTTTAATATTTAATTAGGTTCATACTACATTTAACCGTATAGGTCTCCCTTCAAATTTAACAACCTAAATCTCTAAACTTTGTATAGACTCCAAGTGTATATATTGTTATAGGGTATTATGTGGTGCCCAAAATCATATGTAATTAATGTAATTTAATATGGAGTTCTATATATTGAATCCTATATACTTTATTTCAATATAGAGATCCAATATTAAATTGCATTAACATGCAGGATTTTAAATTGTTAGTAGCAACATTCATTACAAATCGTGTACCTTGTCCTAAGTAGCGTAATTTGCGAGTAAGGGAGTAAGTAAATCACATTTTCAACGTATTGAACAATTATATGAGCAAAAAAAAAAAAATTAATAAAATAACTAATCAATTAATAGGCACACAAATTAAGAGAAAGAGAGGGAAATTTTTTTATTACTTAAATACAGTTATAATAATGCAGTGGAGAAAAATATTAATAAGTTGGAGAGATGTCCACGTGAACATTTGTGGACGATGATGATGCCAGCCCGGAGTTACAGTAGTACTAACTAATAGCATTAATAAGTTGTTCGCTATTCCTATACGGCAGATGAGGGCATCATATTTTTGGGCTCTGAGATCTTTTTAATTATATTATCACATGCAACCATATTCTTACAATAAAGAAAAACAATCACACATACATATCCATATATGGATATTTGCCCTTCTGCATATATTATCTGACGAAATATATATAACTCTCTTGTCTCAACAAATCACATGTGACGTGTATGTAGCAAAATGATAATGATGATGATGAGTAAATTGAAATATCCCCAAATGTATTTATTCCGACCAAATTCATTATATTTCACTTGAAAATAAATAACTAAAATGTACAAGAACATTCGAAGATTAATTGGTTCACATTATTATCATCATAAGATATGACAATAATAATATTCTATAAAGGAGTAACATGTGAAGTGAACAGATTAATTAATAATTACCATTTAATTTTTTTGTCTTCCAATCGATCGAGCTAGCCAAGTATACATGATACTTATTATAGCAGAAGCATACCTGCAATGTTGATTTTAGCTAGCTAGCTAGCAAATTAAATATACTTAAGTACCCAACAAAAACACTAACCAGTTGTGATAGTCGTAGTACTATATATGTAGTAATAATCTTTAATTAATCCCGGTGGCCTAGGTTTGAAGACCTGACATAGCTGACCGAAACACGGTTCCAATGGTTTTTCTTTCTCATAGTAGGAAAACACAAAGCCGAAGTAGGAGATTTAGACGCCGCATCGTCCTTATACTCCGCCGCCACGTAATCAAAAGAGGACGACGGCGACGTTGGAAATTTCGAACCAAAGAAACGACGTCGGTTTTGAAGCAATGCTTTCTGCTTAGTAGTTGAAGAAGCAGAGTTATAACTGGACGAGGAAATCGACCAAGATGAATAGGACGAAGAAGACGAGGACGACGAGAACGATGACGAAGAGGGTTGAGACAGCTGGTTATGTCCGGCGGCGGCGGTCGACGTCTTGGCTGACTTATTAATCTTGGAGAAGATTAACGTTGTAGTAGTACTCATGATGAGGAGAAGAAGTGATCTTGGCTTGGATACTTTGGATTTGGAACAAGTAGTGGCGGAGGTAGAATAGGAAGGAGGTGGTGTTAGAGGAGGGAGAGTGTTTGATTCGAAGGTGTGCTTAGGAGTACCTGGCTGTGACTCCCAGACGAATGGGATGGCGCCAGCTGCCTCGCCGTAGTAGACTCTGCAAGACGAGTTTGGCTGTGAGGTATCCTTGGATAACAGCCTGGAGAAGAACTTGTCGTCCTGTTTGATCATTCTGAAAGACTGCTTCGAAAGCTGCTGCTGCTGCTGTGGATGATGATGATCCACCTGATGTTCTTGTTGTTGATGATGATGATCACTGCTCGGCATCTTAATAATTTGGATTTGGGAGGAGTAATAGTACTAATAATATCACAACTCTTTCTCTATACCCAGATCTGGATCCGAAGAAGACGAAGCTACCAATTTCTCTAGACAAGCTTTTAATGAAAGAAAATAGAATATTTATGATGGGTTTTCTTTTCTTTGGTTGTAGTACCAGTGGTTTTTCAATGTAACATTAATTTAAGTTTCAATCTTTCTATAATATATATAGACTTAAAATATACGAAAGAACAATTTTTTTTTGGATAAAAAATAAATAATAAACTTACAAATAAAGCCCTTTCTTTTATTTGTGCAATATATATGTTTATTGAGTGTTGAATTAATAATATCTCAAACTTAAAGAAATTATATGTACGAATTAATGAAGTAGGACTGTGTTTGTGAGTAATATGTAAGACTTGATAATTGATATTTCAAAATTATTTATTTCACTATATGCGGAAGACATTTGTCAACTAATGTCTGCGTGATAATATATATTAATAACTAGCTAGCCTAGCTAACTTTGTCTGCACGTATATATAAATAAAACAAATTAAATTTGAGGAGAGAGTGTCTCCCAACATGATAACTTATACTTGTTAAATTAAATATTAGATTGCACAAAAATCATTAACGATACTCTTTAACAATTCTCTTACTCAAAGGAAGCTACACAAGAAAAAGAAGTCTAATTTGTAAACAAATCATGAGATTGTTAATTAAGCTAATAATTAAAGATATATAATACTAATGGAGCGCAAATGCTGTGGATTTATTTGGGCCATGCAGGCACAGAACAAGAAAACAGTTGGGGGAGCCAGCTAGGTAGAGTGGGATCTGATTAAGGGGCGATTGGTGAGTGGTGAGGAATAGGCATTATAATAAATAAGGACTTGTTGCGGTCCATGACTCAGACCAAAAAAAGCTTGCTCTGATTTATTACCTATGATCGGGAAAGGAAACGTACCCATAAGTTGGTAGATGAGATTTGTGAGCTCAAAATATGGAACTAATAATAACAAATATTCATTATATATTACTATTTTATTTCTCAAGAGTCAAGAAATGTGGTGTGGTCCACTTGGTATAGCTAATGAAGGAAGAGAGAGAAACAGAGAGTATTAATAAATTATGAAAGAGAAATGGCGTAGAGTCTTTGATAGGGAACAGGACCACCATGGTCCGGTGTGGCCAGCCCTATTAAATCTTTATTTTGTATATATCTCTAGCTTAGTTGTTAAATTTGGATCTCAGGATTGATGGCATGGAGAGAGAAGGTATAGATTCAGAAGTCGATCGATATGATGATGCTGATAATAATAATTCAATATCTTTTTTCTTTTTCTTTTAAAAAAACAAGAAGAAGAGTATCTTTTTTTTAAAAAAAACATGTGTATTATTGAATAAGAAGAGTTGGAGAAGAGAGAGTATTATTTTTTGCTCGTGGCAAAGTATGTCACGACATTATCCACACGTCGAAAATACAATGCGACGATCATATGATTCATCGATGTGGTTGGTACGTAATTTCGAGTGTAAGGTTTAGACGTGTTAATTATATAAAATAAACTCACGCGCTCTACTGGTTTGTAACAAAATTAATGGTATTCACGAAAATATTTATTTATTAACAAACACTTTCTAGCTAATAACTAATGAATTATAATATAAAACATTTATCCTAGTAATTAAAAACAAGAGAAATTCAGCTAATTGAATTAATTAGAAAGAAAAGAAAAACATAGATTTTTTACGTGATTTAGTAGTTAAATCTACTTAGTTGACGAATCACTTTTATTAATATCTCTTTGTTAAAGTTTTGAAAGCAATTTCACAGAGTTTTGAGTACAAGAATTAAGTGTGAAAAATACAAAATGACTAATCCTAATATTTATAGACTGGGTTCTGATATTATTCCCCCACATGTTTAGAAAAGTTACAACAATATACATTTGAATTTGAAATATATTGAATTCCTAAAGAATCAGTTTGACTAAACTATACATAAACCAATTCCGCAAATGTATGCTGAAATTACTCAAATGTAACTCCTCGGAATCTTTGAAGATATGCTTTCGTGCCTACACCACAATCTTCGAGCTGGCTTCTAGAATGTTGTCCCAGCTAACAGCTACTAGTCTTACGAGATCATCATTTGGCCATGGTTTGAACCATTCGAGCTAACTCTCCATTTCGAGCCAAAATTGTTACATAGCATTAGTACTAATAATATATATATTTGAACTTAACTTTTTTATTTCTCGAGCCTACATTTCAAGATAATTTAATCTGACTCGAAATTTGGGGTACAACAGTGTCTCTTGAAAATTTCGTATAATATCAACAATTTTATTTCCAACTTTGAAGTTGATGAGTATTTAAGTTCAACAATTATTCTAGCAAGTGGTTGCTGATGTTGGTGACTTCGTATGAAATTTATAACTTTTAGTAAATTTTATAAAAATCGTAATTTTTTAGTTTATTTGCAGCAAAAATATCCAATGCTTACCGAATGTAACATTTAAATACCCAAAAAAAAAATTACTGGGAAAGTACCCAAAGTTGATAAAATGTAGCATTTAAATATCCAAACTTTTTTATTTTGCAGCAAAAATACCCAAAGTTGCTAAAACGTTGCACATTTACTAATGTTGACGCGGTTCTTCGGCAACAGATAATTAACAAAATGAGGAGTGGGATTAGTGCTAAATAATGAACCGTAATAGATGAATGATCTCAAAGTAAAATGATAACACGAATGTTTTTTTAGGTGGTTCAAATGTTAAAATCATTCTAGTCCACCAGCCAATATTATTGATATCTCTTTGATATTATTTACATGGTATTTCCTTACAAATTTGAATCCAACCCCTTGCAACTTCCAGGGTCTCCATATTTATAGGGAGAGGGCACCTGGGGGTTGGCAAGGGGGGTCATCCCATGACCTTCTTACCCATCATGTCACTTCTGTGACATTATTCATGATTAATTCCTAAAACCTGACAATGAAGTGTGGTCTAATCAATAGGTAAGGGGGATAATGGGCCGCACGGCCCAACCCATTCGTAGGTGCCTGAACACGCACGTTTATGCTACGTGTCCGAGAATTCAAGGATGGATCAGACACGTGATGTCTGATATATGCACGTTTACATTGTGTTGTTGACTTTATAAGGGGTCAGAGGCGCCAACTCAAGCTCGTATCTCGAGCTTGATGTAGTCTCAGCCCGTGGTGTCCATACTTCTGACTCGACTTCTTAGTAATCCCATTAAGCCTTAGGTTACCTCGATCTAAAGAGGTAGGGCCTTGTAACAGCAGCTCCGGGTACATGACATCCACGTGGCTGATATAATTAATTATCCCCTTTCTCAGCTCGCTAATAGCCCGTGGATATTTAGGGCGTACATTTGCCCCTCAAGCCCCTACTTGTGGCACATGATGTAACGACCCAAATTCACTAATAAGGATTAAGGGCCTTGATTAGTGTGCCAGTAGGGCATAATGGGAATTATGTGTGACTTTGATGAGTAAATGCATGATTATGATTTAAAGCATGTTATATGACTATTTGAATATTTGAGATGCATGACTATGTGTGTTAGTATGCATGTAGGCCCTGATTAGGTTAGAAGGGCATAATTGTAATTTTGGCCATTATGGGCATAACTGTATTGATATATGTGATAATTTTTTAGACCACATTATTATGTGGATATATCTGTGATATGTGACTCGAGACGACCCTGGTGAGCATATTAGCGAAAAAGGCATGGCGGAGATTTATACCCGGCTCGAGGTGAGCCTAGGGGTATAAATGGGAATTCAGTGAGTATATTGGGGTCTATTTTGACATCGAGGAATATTACTGGTGATTAAATAGGTATCGAGAATTAAGAGGTAAATATTAGAGACACTAGAGGAGTTAGCGGGAATTGGGGTGAAATGACGGAAATGCCCCTAAGTGGATTAAAGGGTTTAGAATTAATAGGGAGGGCATTAAGGTCATTTGGCTTTTTAAAGATGGGTATTACTAAGGCTTTATGTTAGTGGAAGTTGTAGAAAAGTATAGAAGTCTGAAAGAGAGAAAAGAGGAAGGGAGAAAACAGAGAGTTTCCTAAGGTCGATTTATGCTTTCCTCATCAATTTCTTAAGTATTTTTTTTAGCAAAGCTCAGGGGGGAGCTAAGTTAGGCTGAGCATCAAGAATCCTAAGCTAGGCTTGGAGAATTGGCAGAGGTTTAGCAAGAACACCCTAACACTTGAGGTAAGGCTTTGTAGTTTCTTCAGTTTCTGGTTTTGGTTTTTGAACTATGGTGTATAAGCTGAGTTTGATGGGAACTTTAGGGAATTCAGGCCAAAGGTTGAGGAGGATCAAGCTAAGGAGGTGTAGAGGTTGTATTGAAATCGAAATCCCATTAAAGGTATGAATTCTAAGCTTCTAACTCTGATGTTTTGACTGGTTTCTGCTGAGTTTCTGAGCTTAGGGTCAGCTATGGTGAATTTTGAGATTAGGGATGCATGTGATTGGGTTTTGTGTATTTGGGGTGCTTGGGATGAGTGGAGTATGTTCATAAGGTTGTTTTTTAGTTTGGTGAAGGTTTGGAGAAGTTTTGGTTGAGTTTGGTTCGAGGAAATCGCAGGAAGGGAAATCTGGAAGTTGCCTGTCTGTGACTAGCGCTACAGCGCTAGCCTTTGGGCGCTGTAGCGCTAGGCCAAGCTTCCTGGGGGATTTTGCTTCTGTTTGTAGCACTGTAGCGCCCTCCTAAGAGCGCTGTAGCGCTACCCTGTTTCCAGAAGAGGATTTTAGGGTTGTTTGCAAGGGTTTTTTACCAAGGGTTTGGGGTTTGATTCCACCACCTTGTTTGGTGGAACTAGGACTTCCCGGGGGCTCGCGATTGGTCCCGAGGCTGGGTTTTGGACTTGAGGTTTGGTGATGACTTTGGCCTATGGTTGTGTTTAGGTGAGCTCCAAGGCTCGAGAGGGATCGTGCTCAAGGAGTCGAGTGATCAAAGCTAGCGAATCACAAGGTAAGAAAACTGCACCCGGTTATATATTTGAGATGGGACTAAGTGCTCCCGATATTTGTATTATGTCAATGATGGTATCATGCCATGGGACATGTGTTAGTGGCCTAAGAGTGTCGTACACAATATTTGCGCACAAAGCGCGGCTTGGCCACTGGTAGCCGAGGACAGCTTAATATTCACTGAGCTCGATTTAAGCAGGGCGGAGTGAGTGGGATAACGGAGGGAGCGACCTGAGGGCGCTAGCCCTAGTTATCATTTGTGAACTGATATATGATATGAGTTGATATGTTTGGTATGTGGAATACTTGAAAATACTGAATGTTTATATGGTTGAGACTATGTGATGCAATATGAGATATTGATTTGTCTGTTTATTGCTTATGCTTTGTTGTTAAGTTTTCTTGCTGGGCCTTGGCTCATGGGTGCTGCGTGGTGCAGGTAAAGGCAAAGGCAAGCTGGACCAACCCTGAGATGGAGAGCTGCGGGGTTGAATGTACATAGCCAGTTGTCCGATCGCCATGGTCGAGGAGTGGATCAAGACAGGGATTGCCTAACTGTCTGTTTTGCCTTAATATGGCTTGTTATTGTATCTAAACCTTTGACTTTTGTAAATGGACTTCAAACTTAATATTTTTGGGATCCCGTGTAAACAGGGAATGTTTCTTAATGAAAATGTGGCTTTTGAGACCAAAGCATTTTAACCCTAGTTCCTTTATAGTTCCACTAGCACATTTTTCATTGAATGACTTGATTAGCAAGTCTAGTAGTTAATAAACACATAGTGTAGCGGTCCTGGCTATCTAGGGCGTTACACATGACGTCACCTGGGGCCACAGTGGGGGCTTTTAGGCTTCTTTGTGGACTCTTCACATTCCGCCCATTACGCTGGTATCGAATACGTGGAGCATCGTGGTTGGTGACGGTCCGTCTTCCGAGAACCGCATTAAATGGCCTAGCCTATCTTCGGTCGGCATTTCGTCTTTCGAGTAGTGATCCTCGTATCCTACATCAAGGCGATCCAACGGCCTTCATCCCTTGGCCTTTTACGTATATAAAAGGGTTGGCCACCTTTCGCATGGGCTACCCGTTCATTTTAAAAATTTCTCATCTTCTTCTTTCTTCTCAGTCTCAAAATCCTTTCTTTCTTCCGGTCACTGTTCCCAGCGTTCCAGAAGTTCAGACACCAGAGCTCCTTCGAGACTCCAGTACCAGTGATCCCAACAGGATTTCAACCTAGACGACCCTTTCAGTCTCTTCACAGCAAAACATTTCTGTAAGTCCTCCGTTTGTGCATGTTTTAAATGTTTTCCTTCACTGTTGCTTAGGTAAACTTTCTCTTTAATCGCATGCAGTAGGTTCCTTGTTTTTTGCTGGTATTTTATGCGTAGGTTTTTATCCTAGGGGTATCGACCGTAGGAAAAACCATTTAGGAGCATGACTCATAGGATACACTTTCTGGGGTGATTTTCTGGGTAAAATTTTTATGCCTGTTTGGAATAACCAGTTCTTAGGGTGCAAAAACCGGGTAGCTTAGGGGACACGCTTCACAGGAGGTTTTTCCTACTGTTGCTTACTGAAACTTTCCTTCCAAGGCAAACTTTTACTCTGACCCTCCTGACACACGGATTCCGAGTAATCGGGGACCCGTTGGGAGCACAGGCGCGTGTTCATAGAACTACGTGGTCTCACTCGCCATGGGCTGAGATTACCTCAGCCCGTGTAAAGGAAACACTTCACGCTAGATTCTTTCTTATGCTTAGGTTGCCCTTTCTAACTTTTCTTCTTTGTTCGCTAGGTGACCAGATGGGACCTAAGAAGAGCGCAATCAAAAAGAGTGTTGGCAGCTCGTCATCCCAGCAAACCAACAAAGGAAAGGAGGTGGTCATGGACTCCCCAATCCCCAACTTCGGACCAACCGTGGAGAAGGAGGTCGAGGTGGGGCCTGACACCTTTTTCGAGGCCGAGAAGATCGCCTCGAAGGTCACCACCCAAGGGAAAGTCAACAAAATCTTGCTTTCCCATAACATTGAGATAGGGAGGGACACCCGACCTCCCCTTGAAGGCGAGCGGAGCTGCGCGCCGCTCGACGAGGAATACGCCGCCTGGAGCGATGAGCATCTCAAGGTTGGGGCCTTCCTCCCACTAGACCAGTACTTCGCAGATTTTTTAAATTACGTGAAGCTGGCTCCCTTCCAACTCCCCCCTAACTCATATCGCCTGTTAGCGGGGATGAAATATTTATTCCTGAAGCAGGAATGGGAGGTCCCCACGCTGGCAGACATCCTTTATTTTTTTTGCCTCAAAGCCAGCCCGGAGCAGCGGGGGCAAGGCGACGGGTTCTACTATCTGACCCACTTTCCAAATTCGGTTGCGGTCATCGAGCTGCCCAGCCACCCCAATGACTTCAAGGATCAGTTCTTCATGTCAAAGGGGTTTCGCAACTGCGAATTCCACTACTTTAACCGTCCTCATAAGTTTCTTCTGACTTTTAGCTCGTAATCTGGTTGTTGATTCGTCTCTTATAATTTATTGCTGATCTGAAAACTATCGTGCAACGATTTTCGTGAGGACATCTAAGTCGGTGACCCTTGGGGGTTAGTACGAAACCTTGGCGGGGCTTCCCCCAAGTGAAAAAGATTACCGCCAGCTCGTGTCTGACGAGACGATGCTGGCGTGTAAGTTAATCTCCCCTGGCCAGACTTTGGCCTTGAGGAGGCCGCGGACCATCCTCGTTGCTCACGAGATGCCGCCCATCCCCGAGGAAGAGGCCACGGACGAGGACGAGGATGAGGAGGACGAGGTGCCCCTCATACGCCGAAAGTGGGCTCTGGAGATCGCCCAGGAAGTCAATGCGGCGAGGATCCAATCCGGGGCAGCCGCTGGCCCCTCTGGTCAAGGTAACCCTTACTTATTTAGGGACTTAGACAAGGCCGCCGCAGACTTAAGGCTTGCTAGGTTTAACCCCAGCCAACTCGTTCACCGCCACCGAACAGACCCAGACCGCAACATCACTTTACTTCAGTGTGTTGACCAGCTCGTGTTGCGTAATGACATGGGCCGCCCTAGGGGAATTGTAGTAGTAGATAACACCCTAGCCTTTAGGTCGGCCCTCTTTGAGGAGTATGGGACCAATCTTAGGTCGTGGCCCTCCCTTCTGGAGGGTGTAGTAGCTCCGGGTCTTAGGAAGTACGTAGAGGAGTCTAGCCCTGAGGTGGATCTAGATCCAGAACCTCTTCTCACCCGCAAGGTCATTACCCTAGACTCTTCTGTAGAAGCTCCAAGGCCAGAGGTCGTGACAATATATTCCTCCTCTAGCTCGGAGGGTAGGACCTTTTTCTATATACTAGCCCTTTTTTTTTATCAAAGTATTTTTACATGTATATTAATACTTTGTTGTCTTTGTTTCAGCCGAGGAGATGTCGCAGGCCTGGGATGACAGCTTGCGATCCATGTTCCAGGGGGGAAATCCTCCCTCTGGGCCCTTGGTGAAGAGGTTGCGGGTGACAAAGAAGGCTGTTGGGACATCCTCCAAGTCCCCGGCTAAGGGGAAAAACCCAGGCCCCTCTGCCACTGAAAAGGTGCCTCCACCCCCTCCTGCCGCAAAGAAGATGGCTCCACCTCCCTTGCGACCTCCTATTTCTACTCAAGAAAGGGAGGCATCAACCGGGGCCTTGGCAACTACAACCCCCGAGGTGCGCGTCCTGGTCAACCCCCGGGCCTTGGAGAAAATCCCCGATGTATTTTGGGGGACAGTCTACGAAACTGCGAGCTACACAGTGGACCACTTTTACAACGCCACCCTGAGGGACCTACGAGAGATCGAGACGAGGAGTCCTGAGAACAATATTGAGTCTTCAATGGGAATGACCCTCACAGTAAGTAAGCTCTACCATTTGTTTCTTTTCAATTGCTTTATTTCTAAGGCATCTTCCTTACACATTTTTTCTTTTCGCATGCAGTTTTGGCTCTTCACCGAAGCATATCCCGATCCCAGGCCAGGCTCGAGGAGATGAGGAACGAGCATCAGACTGCCCTGGCCACCCTCGCGTCTGCCCGGAAATAGGAGCAGGATGCCAAAGACGCCCTGGCGATCGTGCAGGCTGAGCTGGACACATCTCGACCTAAGCTGCTGGAGGCCGAGTCCACCAAGGTCGCCCTGGAAGCCGCAAAGGTGGAACTTGAAGAAGCTAAGGCTGCCCTCGTGGTGGAGAAGGCGACCTCCATCACCTCCATGGAGACCCTGCTGTACCATTGGTGGGCCTTCAACCCAAATGGTGACTTTTCCTTCTTGGGGTCGAAAGTGTGGGAGTCCTTCCTGGGGAAGTTCAAAGCTCGCCTCCAACAAGAGGCGCCCTCTGTGACCGGGGAGACTCCGACTGCAACCGAGCAGGACGGCGAGGGGGTGACTTCAACAGAGCGGCCTGGCGGAGCTTAGGAATTTTCTCCTTCTCCTTTATCATTTATTATTATTTTTTTTTGTAACTTTATGTTATGAGGTTTTTTAACCTCAAGACAATTGATTTCTTCAACTTTATTTTAATCGATTTACATATTTTTGCCTCTATCTTATTTCTCTTCTATGCATTTGGTAATAATCTTAGTTTCTGTTGGTGTTGTGATTGACATCTTATGCTTTTCTAAGAAAAACATCTGTTAACCCACTTGAACCAACTTCTAAGAGTTAAGTCCTGGTTGTATCCAGGACATTAATTTGAAAACTTAGTTTGTGTCAATCCTTTATCGGTATCTCGTGCTTTTTAAGAAAAACATCGATCAATCGATTTGAACTAACTTCTAAGTTTTAGGACCTGGTTATATCCAGGACGTTAATTTGAAAACTTAGTTCGCGTCAATCCTTTATCAATGTCTCGTGCTTTTTAAGAAAAACATCGATCAATCAATTTGAACTAACTTCTAAGTTTTAGGACCTGGTTATATCCAGGACGTTAATTTGAAAACTTAGTTCGCGTTAATCCTTTATCGATATCTCGTGCTTTTTAATAAAAACATCGATCAATCAATTTGAACTAACTTCTAAGTCTTTAAGACGACCTGGTTATATCCAGGATACATATGCCCCCCAAGTAACTAGGAAAGGGTCTTTCGTGGTTACTTGACATTACATCCACAAATATACACCATAATGAAAAAAAAGATTTAATTCTCATTACTTAATAAACAAAAGATGGCCTTTCTAATTAAGCCTTACAAAAGGTATCATTGATAATATTTCTTCAAATGGATAGCGTTCCAAGTTCGTGGGACTGCTTCTCCATTAAGCCGAGCTAACTTGTAGGTTCCTTCTTTTATGACCTCGGCTATTTGGTAGGGCCCTTCCCAGTTCGGTCCCAATACTTCGTCTTTGGGATCCTTACTGGCTAAGAAGACTTTTCTGAGGACCAGGTCGCCAATGCTAAAGGCGCATTTTTTGACCTTTGAGTTGAAATAACGAGTGATCTTTTGTTGATAATGCGCGAGTTGTAGCTATGAATCTTTTCATCTTTCATCAATCAGGTCGAGGGATGCGCAGAGAAATTCATGATTGCGGTCCTGGTCAAATGTCTGGACTCTATGTGAGGCTACCTTTACTTCGACAGGAAGGACTGCCTCACTCCCGAAAGCCAGGGAGAAAGGAGTATGACCCGTCGGCGTTCGATGTGAGGTCCGGTATGCCCACAGTACCTGGGGGAGCTGTTCTGGCCAGACTCCCTTGACTTCGTCCAGTCTTTTCTTAAGGCTTGCCTTTAGCGTCTTATTGAAGGCCTCAACCTGCCCATTCGCCTGGGGATAGGCCACGGAGGAGAAGCTTTTTACAATGTCGTGCCTCTCACAGAATTTGGTGAAGAGGTCGCTGTCGAACTGCGTTCCATTATCTGATACGATCTTCTTTGGCAGCCTGAATCGGCAGATAATGCTTTTGACCACGAAGTCGAGAACTCTTTTTGAAGTGATTGTTGCCAAGGGCTCTGCTTCTGCCCACTTGGTGAAGTAGTCGATAGCCACCACCGCATAACGGACTCCTCCCTTTCCAGTAGGGAGGGCACCAATCAAGTCAATTCCCCAGACCGCGAAGGGCCACGAGGACAAGATCATCTTCAGCTCAACTGGGGGAGCTTGGGCAACTGTGGCGAATCGCTGGCACTTGTCACATTTTTTGACGTAGGAGATCGTGTCCTTTGACAGAGTGGGCCAGTAATATCCTTGCCTTAAGATCTTTAGGGCCAAGCTTTGCCCCCCCAGTGTGATCTCCGCAAAAACCCTCGTGAACTTCCTGCAAAATGGTCTTCGCTTCGCTTGGCAGGACACACCGTAGGAGAGGTAGAGAGTGTCCATGCTCGTATAATATCCCATCTACCACTGTATACCTTGGAGCCTGGTAAAGTACCCGCCTTGCATCATTTCGCTCTTCAGGTAACTTTCCTGCTGTGAGATATTCGAGGATGGGAGTCATCCAGGTCGGTCTGGCGTCGATCATCTCGACCTCCGCCCCGACTTCCTCTATGCTCGGTTTCTCCAAGAACTCTATCGGCACCAACCCCAGAGTCTCCATCTCTCCAGAGGTAGCGAGCTTTGCCAGGGCTTCCGCGTTGGCATTCTGCTCCCGAGGTATCTGCTCGATTGAGCCACGCTCGAGTGCAGACAACTCGATCTTTACCTTAGCCAGGTAAGCAGCCATCTTGGTTCCCCGTGCTTGGTATTCATCTAGCACTTGGTTTACCATGAGTTGGGAATCGCTGTAACATTGAACGGAGCTGGCCTTCAGCTCCTGGGCCACCCTTAGCCCGACCAGTAAAGCTTCGTATTCAACCTCGTTGTTGGACGCTTTGAATCTGAATCTCAACGCCGAGTGGAATCGATTTCCTTCTGGGGATATCAAAATGATTCCAGCCCCAGAGCCGTTCTCGTTAGACGAGCCATCTACGAAGACCTTCCATGAGGCCTGGACTAAGGAGGCCTGGGCTATGGTGGTCTGGGTCGAATCTTCCACAGGATCTTCTCGGAATCCTGTGTATTCTGCTACAAAATCAGCAAGGGCCTGGCTTTTTATTGCAGTTCGTGATGTGTACAAAATCTCAAACTGGCTGAGCTCAATAGCCCACTTCAGCAAACGTCCTGATGCTTCAGGTTTTTGCAAAACCTGCCTTAAAGGATGATCGATTATGACATGTATTGAATGAGACTGGAAATACGGCCTAAGCTTTCGAGAGGCTGTAATGAGACAGAAAGCCATCTTTTCCATCAATGGATACTGGGACTCAGCTTCGAGAAGCCTCTTGCTGATGTAATAGACTGGCTTCTGAGACCGGTCTTCTTCTCGGACTAATACGGCATTGGCTGCATCTTCCATGACAGCTAGGTACAGGAAAAGAGGCTCTCCTGCCGTTGGTTTGGAAAATACGGGCGGCTCGGCTAAATATTCTTTCAGGTCGAGGAAGACACGTTCGCACTCCTCGGTCCACTCGAACTTCTTATTCCCCCGGAGCAGGTTGTAGAATGGCAGACACTTGTCGGTAGATTTGGAAATAAACCGATTAAGGGCTGCCACCCTTCCTGTCAGGCCTTGGATATCCTTTCGCGACCGAGGTGAGGGCAGCTCGAGCAACGACCTGATCTTATCAGGTTTGCCTCGATTCCTCTGGTATTGACAATGAAACTCGGGAATTTTCCAGATGCGACCCTGAAAGTACATTTCTGTGGGTTAAGCCTCATGTCGTATTCTCTCAATATCTTAAAGCATTCGTCCAGGTCGGAAACATGGTTATCGGCAGTTTTTGACTTGACCAGCATGTCGTCAACGTACACTTCCATGTTTTTCCCGATCTGGTTGGCAAACATCCTATTTACCAACCTCTGGTATGTAGCTCCGACGTTCTTCAGCCCGAAGGGCATGACCTTGTAACAATAAACGTTAGTTGGGGTCATGAAGCTAGTGTGTTCCTGGTCCGCTGGGTTCATAGCGATCTGATTATAGCCCAAATACGCATCCATAAAGGACATGAGCTCGTACCCCGCCGTGGCGTCTACCAATTGATCGATCCTCAGCAAGGGGAAGCAATCTTTAGGGCAGGCTTTGTTCAGATCGGAGAAGTCGATGCAAGTCCGCCATTTCCCGTTGGGCTTCGAGACCAACACAGGATTGGCGACCCAAACCGGGAACATAGCTTCACGGATAAAGCTGCATTTTAATAGCCGGGATACTTCCTCTTCTAGGGCTTCAGCTCGGGTTGTTCCTAGGCACCTTTGTTTCAAGGATTTTGCAGGCACGCTCTTATCCAAGAGGAGGGTGTGCATGATGATGCTCGGACTGATCCCCACCATGTCCTCATGAGACCATGCGAACACGTCTAGGTTCTCCTACAAGAACTTAATCAGCTCCGCCTTCCTTTCGTCACATAGATTCTTCCCGAGCTTTACCACCCTGGACGGTCATCGTTAACTGCCCTGGTTTTAATTTTCCCTTCATAGAAATGTTGTAGCATTCCCTGGCAGCAAGTTTATCGCCACGGACCATGCATATCCCCGTGGAAGAGGGGAATTTTAGCACGAGGTGGCGGATGGAGGTAACGGCTTCAAACGCTATTAGTGTAGGTCGACCCAAAATGGCATTGTACGCAGCGGGACAATCGATGACCACAAACTCGAAGAGTTTCGAGACTGTCCAAGGTCCCTCTCCCAAGGTGATCACTAGCTCGATCGTTCCTATTGCCGCCAATCCTTCTCCAGAGAATCCGTATAGCATCATGGAGGTGGCTTTCAGCTCAGTGACAGACAAACCCATCTTCTCTAGCGTAGACCAGAACAATAGGTTTACCGAGCTCCCATTATTGACCAACACTCTCCTAACCCTCCGATTAGCAAGCTGCACGGCTACGACCAGAGGGTCGTTCTGAGGGAACTGGACGTGGTTGGCATCTTCTTTAGTAAATATGATTAGTTGCCTCTCCAATCGTTGCTGCTTCGGTAGATGCTGCTCAGGGACGAACTCCACTCCATTATGAGCCTTAAGTTCATTGACGTATCTCTTTTGGGCACCTCTGCTCGTTCCAGCCAGATGGGGACCTCCAGAGATTATGGAGATCTCTCCTCCTATCATGGGAGGAGGGACATCCTGATCTACCCAAGATGCGGGCTGACTTATCGAGACTTCCAGAGCTGGATGACCGGCGGGAACTCTATTCCGCGCATACTGAGCCAAGGGTCCGGCTCTGATGAGAGTCTCGATCTCATCCTTTAGGTGCCTACAATCATTGGTATTGTGGCCAATGTCGTTGTGGAACTGACAAAACTTGGAAGGGTCTCACCCTTCTGGTGCTTTAACAGTTCCGACTTCTTCCAGGGGAGGCGGGCAAAATTTGCTAGGAAGATGTTCTCTCTACAGTGGGTGAGCTCGGTATAAGTCGCGTAGACCGGCTTAAATTTTTGTACGGACCTGTTCTTCTTTGGGCCGTGCTGGTTGCCCTTGCTGGTACCCTTTCTCTTGCCTCCACCAAACACGTTATTCTGTGTAACGGTTTGGGTCGCTGTCACAACCTCCGTTCCCACTCCAGCGGGCTGTTCAGGGGCCTGGCTGGTTCCCGCGACTGATGCTCGCGCCTCCTCCAAGTTTGTCCATTCCTGGGCCCTATTTAGAAATTCATTTACGGTGATGGCTCCCTTCCTCTGTATCTCTTCCCAGAGTCCTCCTCCGACGAGGATCCCAGTCCTCAAAGCCATGAGCTTGGAGCTGTCATCTGCGTCTCTGGCCCGAGCAGCGATGTTCGCAAATCTGCTCAGGTAAGCCTTCAGAGGCTCGTCGGGTTGCTGCCTTACGTTTTCCAGGGTATCGGCCTTGATGCGAGAAGCCTGGGAAGCTCGGAATGCTCTCTTGAAGTCAGCAGAGAAAGTTTTCCACGAGCTGATTGACTGCTTCTTGCTCTGTTTGAACCATTGTCTGGCCGGCCCAGTCAAGGTGGACGGAAATATTAAACACCTTAGCTCGGGACCAATGTTGTGGGCCATCATCAAGGTATTGAACATACCTAGATGATCTGACGGATCCCCGTCTCCGTTGAATTTGGACAAGTGCGGCATATGGAGACCAGGTGGATATGTCGTTGCTGCTATCCTGGGGGCGAAGAGCTCGAGTTCATCCCCTGAATCATACTCATCTTTATCTGATAAGAGCTTCCTCATCAGTTCCTCCATCTGAGTCAGACACTCAAGGGTTTTGTCTTGACTTCCTTGGTTGTTACGGGGCTGTTCAACAGCTCCAGATCCATTGTACGCATTTGGCGGGTTATTGTCCCTCCTATCTTGAGATAGGTTATATGGGACGTTCCCGCTGTCGCGTACTTCGGACAGGTCTTCCCTTTGGCGAGCACGGCTGCTGTTTCCCACTGGGACTCCCCTTTGAGAGTTTAGACGATCTCGGAGGTCGCCCCTCGGGGCGGCCTGAGGAATTTGCGCCGAGCTCAAGCGTTGGCGCAGGTCTCCGCCAGAGAGGTCACTTCGACGGCTTCCAGTCCAATACCTCCCATTTGAGAAGCTTGGAGCACGCCTCTGGGGACGAGGATCCGGGACTTCTCTAGGCACCCGGCTACGATGGGAAGGTCCGGCAGAAGGAGGATCTCTCCTACTGCTCCCATGAGCCGGAATGTCTCGGACTGGCCGGGGAGGAGACGGGTATCTTATTGGTGAAGGAGGATGCTTGACCGGGGATGCGATCCTAGTCCCGTCAGGGCGGATCAAGTTGGGTGATGGCCGCTCCGCACTACCATCCTCCACGTCCGGTGCTCAGCGGTCTGAGCGGGGCGCAGGACGACTGACCGGGGCGAGCTGTCGTTGTGAGCCCTCCCCAGATCTCCTTCGCGAGCTTCCTCGAGCCCTCCTGGGTGCGCTCAAGGCCGGAAGTGAGCTGGGAGTTGAGGTCCGGACCGATCAGCTGTACTGCTGCTCGGCCCTAGGAAGTTCCTCAAAAGTGGTCTCCCGGTGGTGCGATGTGGGAGTAGAATTTGATGTTGGGGGTCTGACCGACCGACTGGGCGTGGATCGATTACCCCAGCGGGACTTATGAGTCTCGCCTTGCCTCTTTCTGACGTTAGTGTCGGTTGTAAGAGGGGGTAATCAGGCCAAAACCTCTTGAATCTGCTGGTTAGCTTTCGCCAGCTGACTCCTCAACTGAGCATTTTCCATTTCTACCGGTGTGTAAAAATCTAGGTTCGGATTGGGCGGCCGGGGAGCCGAACTTCCAGTGTCTTCTTGGCCTATTGGCTGCTTTCCCGGCCGCTGTTGAACCTCAGGGTTCTGATCATCGGACATGACGGCATGATGGGCCTCCTGCTCATCATGTTGGTCCGCCTCGTTACCATGTCTTGAGCGAGTGACTACCATGGTTGGGTATTTGCGATAGCACCAAACTAACCGCCTCTCAACGAAAGCACCAAACTGTTGACGCGGTTCTTCGGCAACATATAATTAACAGAATGAGGAGTGGGATTAGTGCTAAATAATTAACCGTAATAGATGAATGATCTTAAAGTAAAATGATAACACGAATGCTTTTTTAGGTGGTTCAAAGGTTAAAATCCTTCTAGTCCACCAGCCAATATTATTGATATCTCTTTGATATTCTTTACAGGGTATTTCCTTACAAATTTGAATCCAACCCCTTGCAACTCCCAGGGTCTCCATATTTATAGGGAGAGGGCACCTGGGGGTTGGCAAGGGAGGTCATCCCGTGACCTTCTTACCCATTATGTCACTTCTATGACAATCATGATTAATTCCTAAAACCTGACAATGAAGTGTGGTCTAATCAATAGGTAAGGGGGATAATGGGTCGCACGGCCCAACCCAGTCGTGGGTTCCTGAACACGTACGTTTATGCTGTGTGTTCGAGAATTCAAGGATGGATCAGACACGTGATGTCTGATATATGCACGTTTACATTGCGTGGTTGACTTTATAAAGGGTCAGAGGCGCCAACTCAAGCTCGTATCTCGAGCTTGATGTAGTCTCAGCCCGTGGTGTCCATACTTCTGACTCGACTCCTTAGTAATCCCATTAAGCCTTAGGCTACCTCGATCTAAAGAGGTAAGACCTTGTAACAGAAACTCCGGGTACATGACATCCACGTGGCTGATATAATTATCCCCTTTCTCAGCTCGCTAATAGCCTGTGGATATTTAGGGCGTACAACTAACATGTTTGCATGTTTTCTTCTCAAAAGAACAGTCCAGTCCTTGCACAATTCCCCGATTACCGTGTTTTAAACAAAGATCTTCCAAGGATTTCTTTGTACAAGATTCTGCAATCCTCATTGCAATTCCACCATCAACTACTTTCGTGTAAGTTCCTTCATTTTTCCACTGTTTTGGTAAAAAATATACCATCTGCATATTTTTCTTTTCTTATCGTGTTCTTTGAAGTTCTTGAATAAATTTGATAAAGAAGGGTGTTTGATCTAGTTTAAATGAAAAATCCCCCATAAATTGGTTTATTTTTTGTATTAGGCTATAGGTTTTTGGGTTTCATGTAGTCCAAGGAATAGGGTTATTAGAACTAAGGTTTCCCTTTTTCTTCTCACGCAAACCAATAATAACTCCATTTTTGGGTAACTGTCTATTTTCCTTAGAAATTCGGGATAACCCAATAAGAAAATTAACCACCTACTATAGGTAAGTACACTTTGTTACTCCGAGCCTACCTTGGCTTGGATCTTTCAAGATAGGACACCTCATTTTTCAAGCCTATCTTTTCTCGAATTTTGAGATTGACTACTCCAATTATTCTTTTTTTTTTAAGTGAAGGGCCCTCACCTTTTTCTTTATTATTAGAAGTCGCAATACTCCTCCGAGAAGAATTGGTTAGGGTCCTCTGATCATGCCATCCCTTATTGAGCTCTATCCCCCCGAGTTGAATCCCCATTTTCTCGAAACTAGAGACTCATCCGAGAGTACGAAGAGTGAATAGAACACTAGGACTTGAGTGCCCACTATCGACGTCTAATCTCTGAGATTAAAGAAGGGAAAGGAAGAAGCTTCAGGTTTCTGTTTATCCTGAGATTAACTCCATCCCTCGAGCCTTACATTTGGACCGATACCTTTTGGTCTCAATAGTCTTTCACCCTAACGAGTTTTCCTTTGAACTGATGGAAAGCTCTTTGAGCCCTGCCTCTCAATCTTCTTCCAACCTTGCTCCCCCAGAGTATCGAATTCTTCAAGGCCGACTTCTACAAATGCTCAGTTAAAACAAAGAGGTAGGTTTCTGACATCCTATCTTCTCATGGCCACCGAATTTGTAACAAATTGGTGTCTATAATGCCCTAAAATCCCTAATAAGGTTTAGGACCTTGATTGTGAGGCTGGGATGGCCATAATTGATTTATTATATTAGTAAATTATTATATTATGTTATAATATGATGATAAATGCATGCATATGGGTCTATTTTTAATTATAATGGCATTTTGGTAATTTTGCCCGTTGAGGGCGTGATTGTGTGTTTTCATGTATGTGGGTGAATTATGAATAATATCATATGATATGTGGATTTTTTTGAGCCATTCGGCATGAGACGATCATGGAATGCAAGTTATTGGTCTGGTCATAACGGGGTTAGTTTCGGGGCCCGGGGTGAGTCTCGGGGTAATTTGGAGATTAGAACATTACCGGGAATTAAAGGGTAATGGGATATGATTTATTAGCATTTGAGAATATTGGAAATAATGGGAATTGGAGGACGTTAATTATGATTAGTGGGATTAGATGGGAAAGGACTCTTTTACCCTTGGGGGCTGTTAAGGAAGAAGATAAGCCTAGGGGCATTTTGGTCTTTTGACCTAAAGGATATATATAACCATAAGAAGCTGTTGAAGCTTAAGAAAACAGAGCACTTCTTCTTCCTCTTCCGATCATATCTCTTCCTTTCCCTTCCTTTGGATTTTTGAAGCCAAGGTTTGAGGGTTTAGGCTTGTGTTCATCCATTGAAGAGAATTCAACTCGAGTTTAAGGAAAGGTTTTAGTTCAATTTTCTGGTTCCTTACTCTATTTTTGGTGTTAGTGGAGTTTTGATCATTGAAATGAGAATTTAATGAAGTTTTGATTGGTTTAAGGCTTAGGTTTTGATGGTTATATGGTAGATAACTTATGGTAATAGTTGGTGGCTTTGCTTTGTGATATTGGGAATGTTTTAATAAGGTTTTGAAATGAGTTTGAAGGGGAAAAACATGGGTTTTTTGCTGAGTTTCAGGTGGGGTCGCGGCTCTGTTCTAGAGCGTCACGGCCCAAGCTTGTTGAAGAGGAAGCGTGGAGCTGCAGGGTCGTTGGGCCGCGGCATGGTGAAGGAGGGTCGTTGCCCGTGTTGGGGATTGAAGGGTGGGCGCTTCTGTTTGAGGAGGCAGGCCGCGATATGGTGGTGTAGGGCCGCGGCCCTTAGTGGCATTTTGGCCACAATTGATTTTTTGGCTCGGGGAATCAAACCTTAGGCCTCGGGATCGTTCCTACTACCCAGTTTAGTAGGATTCGATGTCTCGGAGGCTAGGTTTTGGTTCCGGAACCTTTTGTGATTCATTCTATTGATTGAATCCTATAATTGGTTATGACCAGGTGACCGTCAAGGAACTAAAAGGTCGATTGTTCTTAAGGGTCGTTCTTAACGTACTTTTCGCTCAAACCTGAGGTAAGAAAACTGCACCCAGTAAGTGACACATTTTATGCACGAGAAACATGTGATTAGGGCATGTCATGAATGTTGAATATGAGATTAATCAGAGCTTGAGTCTCTGTGTTTGTGCATAATCCTAATTATGCTAGCAATTGTTAAGTAAGCATGTTGAATGCCTTACATTTGGATATTTGACATATGATATATGCCTGGTAGCATTGCTTACTTGTGCGTGGCACTGACTTACTAGTCAGAATTGGCTGTGAAGCTGTGACAGACTAGTCAAGTTCGACAGCAGTACTGAGCACTGGTTGTATGTGTTGACCGCGTTTTTGGCCAACGACGTGTAGACGTCAAAACGACAAAAACCTTCAAGAGAAATAAACGACACAGACGATTTTTATAGTGGTTCAGCCCCAATGTGTTGGTAATAGCCTAATCCACTTAGAGTTGTGATTATAGATCTACACTCAAGATCGGATGAACCTGAGTCAACTTAGTTTCATCAGTGCAGATTATAAGAATACAAGAATTCTCTCAAGATACAAGTACTCTCTCTCTCTCTAGAAAATTTGAATTTGAATCAAAAGTCCCCTTTACGATGCCATAAGCCTTGTATTTATAGGCTCAGGATCGTACATATGATGTCCCCCATAATCGGGATATTTCGTTATTCTCATTATATATAATTTACAATAATATTCAAAATATAACAATATACTATATTCGTGGGATAAACTGAGAGATTCCCGCGCAAGCCAAGACCGATTCTTGTTGAAGCCGTTTTGGGATCTCCTGCGTAGCCCTGCTCTGTCTAGTTGATCCATATCACATTCAAGCTGGTCGGCCAAACCTTCACTGGGCGGACACGCACCTGACTGGGTAGACATGCACCTAACTGGGTAGACATGCACCTGATTGGGCAGACATGCACCTGACTGGGCAGACATGCACCTTACTGGGCCGACATGCACCTGACTGGTCGGACATGGTCATGACTGGTCAGACGTGGTCATGACTTGTCAGACATGGT
Organism: Humulus lupulus; assembly: GCF_963169125.1. Lineage (NCBI taxonomy): Eukaryota > Viridiplantae > Streptophyta > Magnoliopsida > Rosales > Cannabaceae > Humulus > Humulus lupulus. The sequence continues at coordinate 99,649,644 of NC_084800.1, forward strand.
CATGACTGGTCGAACATGGTCATGACTGATCGGACAAGGTCATGACTGGTCGGCCAAGGTCATGCCTGGGCAGACAAACATGTGACTGGTCGGACAAGGTCATGCCTGGTCGGTCATGACACTTGACTGGCCAGTCAAAATTCTTCACTGGTCTACCGGGTCACTCCTAAGCCAGATCACCCAACCATTCCTTGCCATTTTTCATTTCTATTGCCACATCATCGGACTCCAATTTTTGGGGATAACATTTGCCCCCGAAGTTTATTATACCATTTACTCGTATAATAAACTTTTTCTCTAGAAAAATGTTTTTGAGGTCATCCAAAATCTTCCATCCGGTCTGTAACTTTCACGTAAACCCAAGATTGAACTTGTCTTTTGATTTCTTCAAATTATATTTTTTGATCTTGTTGTAGTATCCCATGAGTAGGAAAACATGTTTGTGCCCTATGCTCTTGAGATTTGTTGTCACCTTGGAATCCTCTAGCCAATCGGTTACTATTTTTGGCCCTCATATTCGTACATGACTAGTAGGATATCCTAAATCCTTGGAAATAGCTTATTGTAAGTGCATGTGTATGGCCGACCGGTTATCCTCTTCTAACCACTCGAACACTCGTACATTCTTCTCTCAAGCTATTTGGACACTCCATGAAAACCATTTGGATGCTTAGCCTAAACACTCAGACACCGCATCATCCGCTCGAACACCATGTGCACCACTCGGGCACCACGCCTGCCACCATCTGCTCGGATGTGCGCATGATGGCTCAGATGCAGACCCCTGGCTACTCAGACACGCATGCAGCCGCTCAGATGATCCTCCAACCGCTCGGTCACTTGCGTGACCCGATTGGACATGCCAGCTCCAACCGCTCGAATGCAAGCTCCAACCGCTTGGACGCCAGCTCCAGCCGCCGGGACACGCCCCTGCCTTGGACACACAGCCAACCGGTCGGATGTAGTACGCCACCCGCTCAGACGCAGTGCACACCTGGTCAGACGCAGCCTCACTACTCGAACACGCAGCCCCACTGCTCAGATGCTGCCCTTCGACCACTCAGACACATCCCACATACCGCTCGGATGCAGCCCCCAGCTCCTCGGACATCATCCTTCGGATGCGCACACGGGTCTGCTTTGGTACACTCGGCATCCGCTCGGTCATCACCCAACCGATCGGGCATATGGCATAGCTACTCAAGCATATGCCTAAAACTTATCTCTCCAAAAACCATCAAAACACCTTGTTTGAATCTCCCAAAAGTATTTTGAGAGATCGATTTCTCTCAATCAATCTTGGGGAAAAATTGACTTCTCTTCTCAAAGACATTTTTTCACTATGTAGTATTTACTTTGCATTCGTTTGTTCATGTTTGTTTGATTCACTCCAAGGACTCATCGTTGTTAGTCATGCTCAACAACAGAGTTTCCTACTTGACCAGTGATATATGCTCAGCTGACTAGGGAAGTTGTATCTGCTCTCCCGACCAGGAAAACTTTGCACCTAATCAGCTAAACTTTGTACCTGGCCAGTAGTTTACTCTGTTTTCTTGTGAAGACAATTGTTGCTTAGCAACTTTGATATTTTTCTTGTACAGCCGAGCTGTTGGCATTTATACTTTACTTTTCTTTGTTAACTCAAAACATTCTAAGTCTTCTTAGACTTAAAAAGTTATAAGTTTTTTGTGAATAGTAAAGTCACTCTGATGTATGCCTTATATTTTCGCATGAGTACTTAGTTTTCTAACTTTGAAATTCTAGACATTTCATAAGTCCATACTAAGTATACTTTCTCACACTCTTATTGATCTAACATTTTATGAGCATAATGTTTATTGTCACACGAATATCTGCTTCTAACTTGAAATTTTTTTTAAAAATTCCAAGTTACTTAAGCTTTATCAAACAAGTTAGCTTAATGGCCTTTTTGGACTTCAAAAATTTACAAGTCAGCCTAAAAATAGATATCTTAACTCGTACTCTTATTTCCTATGTTAAATTATATACCAGTATACCCCATGTGCCCCCCAAGTGATCGAGGGTTGAAAGATCTTTAGTCACTTGCTACTTGACCAAATCTGTTCGAGTAGTTAATTACTCGTGAAACACATAGAGTATATGGAAAATATTCGAGCAGTTGAACACTGCTTGAATGTATCGACCAGTTGAACACTATCCGATTTTACTGACCAGTTGAACACTGTTCGGATAATTAACACACATGCACATTTGTAGCAAGAATTGACCACGCTGCGCGTAGTCTCTTTTATTACTCATAAATTAAAAAGGACAAAATATGTCTAATAACGAGTCTTAAACAACAAAAATTGTTCAAAAACAGATGGCTGGTCAGCAAATAACCAGCTCATAAACCAAATTTAAATAACAAGTTAAACAACTTGAAATTAAACTACCACTCTGAAAACGGTATTTAGAAATAATATATTCATAGACGCTCGCCGCTCTAGTGGCTCCTGATCCTAGCACTCTCGCTTTGCATGTTTCTCCCTTGCTTCGTTGCTTTCCTCAGCCAAGTGTGGACCTCCACATATAGTGTCTAAGGTAAAGTCCACAGGTCTAGGCTGCAAGGGTGGAGATCTTTTTCGTTTGAAACCAGGATTGTTGCTGCCTCCTTCTCATTAGGGTGTCTCTGTCCGGTACTTCCTCAACTTGCCCGACCGGAGAAGAAATTCTATCTCGTCCTTGAGGTGATTGCATTCATTCGTGTCGTGACCATAATCTCCATGGAAACGAAAAAACTTATTCATATCTCTCTTCCTCATCTCTTTCCTGATAGGTGGAGGTTTCTTGTAAGGAACCTCTTCATGACTATCAAGATATATTTCTGCTCGGCTGGCCGAGAGAGTGGTGTAATTAGTGAACTGAGGCTCATACTTGGTTGGCTTTTCATTTGAACTCAACTTTGCTTTCTTTTCCTCATGGTGGTCAGACCCGTTATTTCCACGTTTCTTTCCACCATCCTTAGGAGAGTTAGTTGATCCGCCCGGATTGTTTATGCCATTCTCCTCTTTCTCGATTGCATCATCCAATTTCATATACTTGTCTGCTCGGTCAAGAAATTTTTGAAATTGGATTTCTATGTATGCTATCCCACAAAGGGCTCCGATAAGTTATCCCAGCAGATATTGCAACCATCTTCCCCTCGTCTCCTACAGCAGTTGCTCTATTGGCTTCTATCATGAATCTCTGTATATAATTCTTTAGAGACTCATCTTATCCTTTTTGATATATGCCAAGTGGTTGGCATAAACTGGTGGAGTCCAGGCAGTGTTGAATTGTCTACAAAACTCCTTCATGAATGCTTCCCAAGAGGTAATGGAGTTTGGCTTAAACTTCCAATACCATTCCTGGCAATATCCGACAATGTAGTCGGGAAAAATCTACACTGATAATCGTCACTTACTCCGAGCAATTCCATCTGGTCCTCGAATTTCCCAACATGTCTGATCGGATCTACCTTTTCTGTATAGATTGGCAGAACTGGTGCTTTAAATTTTTCCGGCGGCTGGGCTGCTCTAATCCGGGCACAAAATGGGCTGCCACTCCGGTGGTCTATCGCATCTATCCCGGAAGGTCATTTTGACAAACCTTGCACTACAGCTGTTAGCATGTCAAGCTGGGCTTGGATGGCTGGTGCAACTGATGAAGTTCCAAGGTCTTGACCGCCTGGTCGGGCATTACCATCTGGTGCACTGTCGTCAAGTATTTCTACTTGACTGGCAGGGCGGTTCAGATTTTTCCCTTCGACCGGGACAGTCCTCCTCATGTTGGCGATAACATCCCTCATATCATTCCGGGAAGCATGCTCTCCTACCCGATCGAACACCGTACTTTTCAATTTTTCAAAGGGCTTACTACGCGGGACTTGCGCTCTCCCACTACGCTGCTGGCCGAGGTGCTGTGGAGGCCTTTCGGTATGCCCCGGACAGTCTTTTCCTCCTTGTTGGTCATTGCCCTCCTTTTCCTTTGACTGGTCGGTGTGATGACTATCAGCCTCATCACGACCATGCCCATCTTTGAATTGTGAAGTCATCTTCTCTCGAGGAGTCTTGGTCTGATCCTGCCTGGGTGGAGTCTTTTTACTGCCTAACCGATGACTCCCTGATCTAGAAGTCTCTGATTAGTGGCTTCTAGAGGGGGTTCTAGAGTGCTCCCTTTGCATCGAGGCAGTTCTGGATCGGTCCCCATCATCTTCCCGACCAGGGGGGTTACTTCAGCTTCTGCCCAGTCTTCGAGAATCGGCTCTGTCAGTGGTCCTCCGACCAGCATTATTATTTCTTGCTCCCTGGGTGGCTGCTTGTGCTACGGCTTGAGCATTGGCTTGGGCCAATTGGGTAGCCGCTTCTAGAGCAAGTGCTGCTTCACGATGTCTCTGGTTGACCTCCTCCTGTTGTTGTCTGAGCTCTTCGCTTCTGGCCTCCATATCGCACCTTTGCTGCTCTAACGCAGCTCTCTGCCTGGCCATCTCTTCAGCAAAAGACTCCTGCCGAGCATTGAATTGCACCATTTCCTCCTGGAAAGCCCCCATGGCCTCCTGGAGTTGTTCAACCTCTGGAGTCATGTAACGCCCTGGATAGCCAAGACCATTACACTATGTGTTTATAAAGTGCTAGACTTGCTAATCAAGTCATTTAATTAAAAACGTGTTATTGAAACTATAAAGGAACTAGGGTTAAAATGTTTTGGTCTCAAAAGTCACATTTTCATAAAGAAACGTTTCCTGTTTACACGGGATCCCAAAAATATTAAGATTAAAGACCATTTACAAAAGTCATAAGGTTTAAATACAATATCAAGCCATATTAAGGCAAAAAAGACAGTTAGGCAATCCCTGTCCTGATCCACTCCTCGACCATGGCGATCGAGCAGCTGGCTATGTACATTCAAACCCGCAGCTCTCCATCTCAGGGTTGGTCCAGCTTGCCTACCTGCACCACGTAGCACCCGTGAGCCAAGGCCCAGCAAGAAAACACAACAACAGACCATAAGAAAACAATAGACAAATCAATATCTCATATTGCATCACATACTCTCAACCATATAAGCATTTAGTATAATCAAGTATTCCACATACTAAACATATCAACTCATGTCATAAATCAGTTCACAAATGATAACTAGGGCTAGCGCCCTCAGGCCGCTCCCTCTGTTATCCCACTGACTTCGGCCCGCTTAAACCGAGCTCAGTGAATATAAAGCTGTCATCGGCTACCAGTGGCCAAGCCGCGCCCTGTGCGCAGATATTTTTTACAGCACCCTTAGGCCGCTATCACATGTCCCATGGCATGATACCATCATTGACATAATACAAATATCAGGAGCACTTAGTCCCATCACAAATATATAACCGGGTGCAGTTTTCTTACCTTTCAATTCGCAAGCCTTGATCACTTGACTCCTTGAGCACGATCCCTCTCGAGCCCTAGCGCTCAACTAAACACAATCA